>NC_142345.1:37460000-37795833 GCF_054954075.1 Amborella trichopoda | reverse complement strand
AAACATCTGAAAACTGGAATAGCAGTCTCCCCTGCAAATGAATAAAACTAGGAAGCTTAAGAAATGAGAGAATGGAAGATCAGGAGACATGAACGGTGGGAAGTGTTTCTTGTACTCCTCAATACCGTGGACGGACAAATTATTAAGCCCACATATTATAGGAATACATGAGCAAAATATTTTAGATTGGAACCTTCGAGAAACCTTCCATGGGTTTGAAACTTTGAATACATGACCGAAGTATTTTTCATTGGATCCTCAATGCCCATTGTTTTCATTATTTATAAATTATATAAAGCAATGAAGGAAAGTGACATGGTATTGCGTCTCCTCCGCATTTAATTTTCTATGGGTTCAGTATGGAAGGAGCTCAGACCCGTTGACTAACCAATGAGAATGCAACACATCATGGTCGGTGCTTTCTTATCCTTTTTCTAATTGGAATCGAGTTTTGGACACGGTTTTGGTGAGTCAGCCGACTCACCTATTACCGTGCAGTCCCTTGTCTATCAATTGCCCATTCATGTAATAGATGTCAAAAAATGTTACATCCACTAAAAGTTAAAATGGATGGTGAAGAAAGGAGTTCAAAAAATAATATTTATATTTTCGATCAACAAAACTTTATTGGTCACACAAATAACAATAAAAATTATCTAAATAACATCATTATCTTCAAAAACCTTATGAAATCATTCAAAATGATGCCCTAATTCGGCTGAAATCATTAATTTTGTGGAAAAAAAAAGAAGCCATAAATTTTTTCTGAAAAACTGTCACAAATACACCATCAATCGACCAAAAACCCCTAAATAGGCTGCAATGTCTTGTGATTAATACTATTAAGATAAAAAATCATCTGATTAGATAAAAAATCGAGCCCTATTTCGCCTACAATTGATGAAATGGGGAAAAATAGAAACCCTAACATGTTCTTGAGAAACCGTGACTTCAAATCACAAATGCACCCGTTATCGACAAAAGAAATCGAAAATAGGTTACAATATATTGTGCATAAAACTAATAAGATAAAAAACCTTCTGATTTGATAAAAAATCTTGGCTTATTTCGTCTGCAATTGATGAAATGGCAAAAATTTTGAAACCTTACCTGTTCTTTAGAAACTGTGAGTTCAAATCACAAATCCACCAGTAATCGACCAAGAAACCCAAAAATAGGCTAAAAAAAATGCATGTGGGCGGCATAATTGACGAATTTTCCTTGCTTAAATAGATTCTAAAATTTTAAATTGAAAAAAAAATCTCCTAATTAATAATTTTACCTCAAAAATTTGCTATAAAATATGATCCTACGAGAATATAATTGGCCACCAATTTTCAAACAAAATATATTTATTAAAATAAATTTTGTCCTCATCTACTAAGGTTGAATATTATTATTAGGAAAAATATCTCCATAGACCTCATTTTCAACTTTCATTTCTCTATCGGCTTAAAATTGCTAAACCTATCTTACTGCATAAAAATTCACTTTATTATATCTCAAAACCCCTTAAATATAATTTATTCATTTTTTACAAATTTTTTGATCCAAACAAATTTAAAAAAAAAAAATATTTCTAAAGCCCTCCCTCTTAGCAAGATAACCTTTCGGTCTCCCCTTATCAACCTCCTAAACCCTTCTCTCTCAAGCCCCCAAAATTTATTGCATTTCCCGGTAAACCTCCGGCCACTATAATTTTGTGAAACCGAAACTGCATTTTCAACAAAGTTTTGAGGTACAACTTACTTAGGTTGACACTTCTATAAACCGAATACGCTCTTATCACAACTTCAAGAGAACGTGCTTTGATATACTTTGAAAGGTGCCTTCACAGTAGTGAATCAGGTTCTGCTGGTCGAGATCCCCCATCTAGAGAGAGAGAGGCTACTGATTAAGATGGTAAGAGTAAAATGCCCGATCAATAGAGCGAGGTAAAAGGGGCAGCAACACAGTGGCAGTAGTGATCTTAGAGAGATAAAAAGGGGCAGCAACTCTGGCAATAGTGATCTTAGAGAGAGAAAAAGGGGCGGTAGTCGTTTTAGAGAGAGAAAAAGGGGCAGCAGCAAATTAGCGATGGTGGTTTTAGGGAGAGAAAGATGGGGGCAACATTATAGTGGCGTTGGTGGTTACAGAGGAATAAAAACGTCCGTCAATTCTCAGCAAAATTCCAGCCATTCAGGCTTTTCAGGGTAAAAATCCGGAGAAGTGGGGGGGGGAAATTCCAGTGAATTTGGGGCGAATTCCGGTGAGATTTATGACGTGACGAGGGGGCTGGCTTTTTTTGTTTCCTCTGATTGATGTAAAGCCAAGAGATGGATTTCCTATGAAGAGCTTGAGCTTGTCTCGTTTGCACACCATAACCACCATCCCCAACTTGAGAACTGGGAGACCCATTGGCTTTACGGACCCATAGCATTAAGCACCACTTTGCGAACAAGCATCAAACCTCCAAAACCCCGCATTCTCATTTGAATCACCATATCCACTTCTCATATAGCCGCCACCACCTTGCTCACCACTAGCTACACCAACTGCACTTCCTCCCGAAACACCAATCCCACTCGATACACCACCCCCACGACCACCAACAGCACCATAGCCTGCTGCCCCACCATACGCCCCATCACCCCCACCATAACCACCATATTGCTTCCATCATTGTTGAGCTGGAAAGAAATGGGTTGCCGAAATAGAGAGGAAGAACAGTCTGGAGAGAAAAACATGGGAGCAGAGAAATTGAAACACGTGCGGAGAGAAAGAGTTAGAAAAATATATATTTTTTAATTTGTTTGAAATTAAAGTTGGAATAAAAATAGATAAAGTTATTTAGAGGGTTAAAAGATATGATTTGAAATTTTGAATTTAAAAAAAAAATAAAAAAATAAAAATAGAGCCTAAAGAGATACTTTTTCTAATTATTATTATAATTTAAAAAATAAAATTATTTTTACTACTTCAACATAACCAATAGCATGTTGCAAAAGAGTTTAACCAATAAATAAATAAAAATATGAAGGTCTCCTTCAACATAGTCTTATGCAAACCCAAAAAATGAGATCAAGGTGAAGGTACATAGTGATGCTTAAACGTACGGGCGAAAATAAATCGAGAGAGAAAAGAGAGCCGAAGAAGAGAAAAGTAAAGTAGAGCGACTGAAAAATGAGAACCGTTTTTATGCTTCCCCAACAGTATAGAAGTTCTATCATCTCCTTACCATCCAGTCGTCTAATTTTGATCAAGAGAGTCATTTACCGTTTAATCTTAGACCGACGTCTTAAAGTATTTTATTTTTATTTTTTTATAAAAATTGTATGAATATGAAATTTGGTACGTGCCATCTTCTCATGGGGGCGCACTTATAAAAAATATTAAAAATAATTTTTCGATAAAATATAATAACCAAATCCCTTGAATCTTTCAAGGGTAGTTTGGTCATTTTATTTTATAGAAAATGTTTTTTTTTATATTTTTAGCTAGTATGAGTGTAATAGTGGAATGGACATCCAAAATTTGGTGTCAAAATTGTTTATAGAAAAAACATTAAAAATAAAATAGTGTAAAGACATGACATTATGATTAGAGCAATCTTAGCCCTCCATTTAGAATGGATGGTTGGATAAAGAGAATGATAGAACTTTTATCCTACGTCGAAAATTACAAGGAGAAAGCACTCTTATAAATGTCATACTTGGGGCTAACCTTTGCGAGTGGGTGTACGACTTCTGCGATTTTTAATAAAATATTGCACGGGTGATCTAAAAAGTTTTAAACATTGACACGTGGCTACTCATTGCAGGCCGAATCCTGTATTTCGCAAAAATCGAACGGGGTGGTCGATTCCTGTGTCGACGATTCACGGTCGGCTCTCCGATTTTTAAATCATTGATTGAGATTATTGAACTTTAAAGTTTTGGATTGAAAATAAGACATTGAGATATATTTTATAACAGTGTTTTAAAAAACGGCGAGCCGAACAGGACTCGCCCGGTTCGACTCGAAAACACGCGTGCCCGTGCCTGTTCCAACCAAAAATCGAGAACCGCCCGGTTCTAGAGTGGGACCGCAGGTTCCCAACCGGTTCTATCCGGTTCAGCCCAGTTCACACATGTAACGCATAACTTGCACGTGCGAGCGTATCCCACGCACGCTTACACACGTACACGTGTGTTCAAGCGCACGTGCGAGTGTGCCCCACGCACGCTCACACGCGCACACGTGTGTCCAACCGCACGTGCGAACGTGCCCCACGCACTCACACTTGCACACATGTGTCCAAGTGCACGTGCGAACGTGTCCCCCGGACACTCACGCATGTGCACATGCACACTTACGCGTCCACACGTGTGCTCAAGCGCACGTACGAGCATGCCCCACGCACACTCACCCGTGCACACGTGTATCCAAATGCACGTGTGAGGTTGCCCTAATATTTTTATACATGTTTTATAGTTCATATTGCATAGGTATTTATATACCAAAGTTGAATACCCATCTTTCGATGTGGGATAATTCCTAAACATCATTAAATGAAAACGAAATGTAAATATAGTCTATTAATCAACAATTTATAATCACATGTAGTTAGATGGCTTGATGGTTATGACTTTGATTTATTTACTTGAGGTCCCAAGGTCGAATCCCCTTGGGCATGTGTTGCATTCGAATCCCCTTGGGCATGTGTTGCATTTTTGTTGTGTATATAGTGGTTGGTATAAATATAAATATTTTTGTTGTATTCGAATCCCCTTAGACATGTGTTGCATTTTTGTTGTGTATATAGTGGTTGGTATAAATATAAATATTTTTGTTGTATTCGAATCCCCTTAGACATGTGTTGCATTTTTGTTGTATATATGGTGGTTGGTATAAATATAAATATTTTTGTTGTATATATAGTGGTTGGTATAAATATATATATTTTTGTAAATAATATAAAAGACATAAAAAAATGAAAAATAAAAAATTTAATTTTTTATATAACAGTTAATTTTTGTTGTATATAGTGGTATAATTATTTTTGTAAATAATATGAAAGGTATAAAAAAAATAAAAATAAAAAGTTTATTCTATTTGAAATCTTCATCTTTTTACTAATAATCTCTTTTTACTAAATTTATTATAGAAACCTAAAAAAATATATTTTTGAAAAATTGAAGTGTTATTTCCAAAATTTGTACGCATTTTATTAATTTTTACATTGACAACCAAATCTTTTATTTTATTTATGAATTTTTACATTATAAATCATGTAATGTACTATTTTTCTTACAGTTGTCAATAATACATTTTAAATTAGATAATATTATAAAATATTTTTAATTTGTTATTATTTATCTAATAAAAGAATTATAAAATGTAAACTAATAATTAAAATTTCAGTATATAATATTATAATTAGTGAGGTTGTAATAATTTTGGATTATAGTTAGTTAGGTTGTAATAGTTTGGGTTTTTTTAGCGGTTTAGGGTTTTTCGCCAAAACGAGATTTTAATGGCCATTCTTTCATTGATTAGTCTACTCTTTATAATAGTCCATATATAATTATATATTTTATCCATAATAATTTTATGATTTTTCTTTTAAGTGGTATAAATTTAATAGTTAAAATAAGTTTATACAGGGAAAGAACATCTCAATATTCACAAATTGATAAAAAAAAATGAAAGTTAATAATGTAGTACCCTCATTTTTTATTGGATTCCTAAAAAACAACATTTATAATGAATTTTAATAATTTTTTCGAATTTTTTTGAAGCTTTAATCCGACCGATTCAGTCGATTTCCGATCCGGATCGCCGATTCACCGATCCGGATTGGTTTTTAAAGTGCCCGATCCTAGTCACCGATCCGCTTTTTAAACATTGTTTTATAAGGAGACTGCACAAAAGTAGTGTGAATTGGCCGACTCACCAAACACTTTTCCTTGAGTTATATACTTTGTTGGTTCAAGGCATAATGAATATACACATCCACACGTTTATTGAAGTCCAATAATTCAGTTTAAAAGTCTAAAATATATCCAACAATTTCGCCGGAGTTGACATGCTATAAGTTTATTAGCATTTTCAGTTCTATATGTCGTTGCATTATTAGGAGCGTGCGCTCGCGGGAGCAAGTTGTGTGCCTGCTTCCTAGGACAAAGCAATGTGTTTGGAGCAATGGTTTAAAAAACGGATCGGTGACCCGGATTGGACACCCAAAAAACCGATCCGAATCAGTGAATTTGCAATCCGGATCGGGAATCCGGTGAATCGGTAATAATAAAGCTTAAAAAAAATTATTAAAATTCATTATAAATATTGTTTTTTAGGAATTCAATAAGAAACGAAGGTACTCCATTAAGAATTTTCATGTTTTTGAATGAATATGCGAATATTGATATGTTCTTTCCCTGCATGAATCGTCATTCAGCATTTAATTTACATCACACAAAAGGATAAACATAGAATTATCATAGAATAAGTATATCAACATACATGGACTACAATAAAGCATAAACTTAGTAACATATGATCTAAAAATAAAATGATAGACGACGTTATTGTTCTTTTTGGTGACGCTGGTGCCATTGATTGAATTCGTTTAACAATTCAATGATTCGATCTAAAAACAAATCATCGATATTAGCAAGCGTTTGACTATTCCCAAATCCCTGAGTGTTAGTGTTTTGTTGTGTTCCCAATCCCAAATCCCCGAAGCTCGTCCATCCTTCATGCTCACCTGCACTGTCGTGCTCATCCCTACACTGTTGCTGTTGGGATTCGATATGTAAATAATATGGCTGGGATAGGGTGGCCTCATAATCATCATCTCTCTCATTTTCTCTTTGAATAATATAGATTAAAAAAAAAAAAAACAAATTTTCAAAAAAATCGATCATGGATTAAAAAAGAAATCACAAATTTTCAAAAAATTCTATCATGGATTATAAAAAAAAATTCAATCATGGATTAAAAAAAAAAAATCACAAATTTTCAAAAATTCTATCATGGATTACAAAAAAAATTTCGATCATGGATTAAAAAAAAATCACAAATTTTCAAAAAATTCAATCATGGATTACAAAAAATTCGATCATGGATTACAAAAAATTCGATCATGGATTACAAAAAATTTGATCATGGATTACATAAAATTCGATCATGGATTACAAAAAATTCGATCATGGATTACAAAAAATTCTATCATGGATTACAAAAAATTCGATCATGGATTACATAAAATTTGATCATGGATTACATAAAATTCGATCATGGATTACAAAAAAAAACAAAAAATGCGATCTTGGATTACAAAAAAAGAAAAAAACAATTCGATCATGGATTACAAAAAATTCAATCATGGATTACAAAAAACTCTATCATGGGTTACAAAAAATTCGATCATGGATTACAAAAAAAAAAACAAACATTTCGATCATGGATTACAAAAAAAAAACAAACATTTCGATCATGGATTACAAAACATTCGATCATGGATTACAGAAAATTCTATCATGGGTTACAAAAAAAAAAAAAAAAACAAAAAATTCGATCATGGATTACAAGAAAAAAAAACAAACATTTCGATCATGGATTACAAAAAATTCGATCATGGATTACAAAAAATTCTATCATGGGTTACAAAAAAAAAAAAAAAAAAAATTCGATCATGGATTACAAAAAAAAAAAAAAAACAATTCGATCATGGATTACAAAAAAGTTGATCAAGTATTACAAAAAAATCTATCATGGATTACACAAAAAAAAAAAAAAAACCGTACGGGAGTCACCGATTTGATCCGTCCATGGCGATTCCCGAGTCGAACTGGGCGAGTCCGGTTCTATTCGGCGTTTTTTTAAACACTGGTTTGGAGGATTTGGTACATCTGAAATTTTAACAAGCACATTAACGTCGATAAATTATTTTTACAAAATTAAGCCAAAGGGATTATCCATTTCTTTTTTTTGGTAGGTCAATGGTGGGGATGGAATCTAAGATCTAGCTTTGCAAACCTTAAACTGCGAACCAGTTAGGCCCAAGCACTATTTCTGGATAGAGGGATTATTCTTTCTGAATGTTGACAATGCGCATTTGTTTTTAGGCAATTAAATTAAATTCTTGAATTGGAAGCCCAAAACATACTCACAACAAGAGAGTAAGTGTACATTTTGCTCTTGCAATAGCATGAAGTCTTTTCGCTTATTGTAATTTTAAGAACTTTGTTTTTATTAGGAAAGTAGATCGAATATCATGTAAAGATGGTAAAATTATTTCAAAAAAGAGTTTGACTACTCAACGTAGACTCCTGGTTATGGACATCTACATAAATACATGAAAGAGAATGGGAGAAATTAATAAGTGTTTAAAAACTAGACGATGAATTTAAAAAAATAAAAAAATAGATTTACTTAGAGATAAGTTAGTTCAAAAAGAAAAATAGAACTATGAACATGAATTTCAGATTATGGCGAGTTACATGTCCCAATTCAAAATGCATCTTACCTTGAGGCGCCTAATTGCCTTTTTAGCAATTTTTCTAAAAGCCAAAACAAGGGTATTTTCTTAAATAAGATTGGGAAATAATTTTTAGGGTTTTTTGGGATTCTTAAAAACCTTCTCTAAGAGGAAAAATGATGGAAATACAACAATATCAAAAATTTCAAAGTTAGGCACGACATGATTGCAGGGTCACAAATGGGCACAAGGGGGCTACATTTGCACTCTTATCACATGATGCTAACATGTTCATTGAGCCATTATGTCATACTTGTGCTTGTTAATGTTTGGAATATGGGTGTAGAGACACGTGTCAGATGCCATTTATTGATTGAGAGAAGAATACACGTCACAAGATCTCTCATAAATGTGTAAAGTTATAATTGAGATATGTCACCTTCTAACCGGAACACGTATAAGTTACATAAAATAATAAGACACGCTATCAGTCGATACTCAACTGAGTCACCTCTTAAAAATCGTGATGGATTTTTTTGACCTATTTTTTCAAGACATGTGTTCTTTAATATAGAGATTATGAATATGAAAGACTAAATGATTTTTAAAATTTAAAAATAATTATTTATTTAAAAAATTATTTAAATATTATTTTTAATAATCTTTAGATGGATCATCTATTTGCATTCATTTTTAAAATAAATATTTTATATCTCGAGACAGCAAATATAAAAATGCAATCTCCCGCCGCATGGAGCAATTTTTCAAAGTAAAATATAAAAACTTCAAAGGGATTTCATCTCTCTAATCTCATGTGAAAGAAGAGAGGAGATGGGCATTAGCTGTAGCATGCACCCTCTGTCTCTCTCTCTTCGTATTCTCATGCACTTAACGTGTTTTAGAAAAACATAATCAGATTTCCTATTGGTTGATTTCAACTTAAGGCATAGTTTTATGTATAGTTTCAAATAAAGGAAAATTAGGATTTGGATAGCTAGGCGACGATATGTCAATCTCAAAATTTGATTGATGATAGCTCTTCAAAGGTTGAATGGAATAGATAAAGCCTCTCTTCACATCATAAATCTCCAATATCAATGTCTCAAATTATTATTTTTGAATAAAAAAGATGTGCTGGGGAATGTTAGAGATGTTCATTAGGCTTTGTTTCAGTCATGTTTATGTATGTATTAAATCCCTTTGCATTAGTGCTTTACTGTAACTTTAATGGTAGTGTATTTGTTCATGGACAAGGGATTATTCCTGTACTTATTATTATTGTTATTATTATTAATTTTTTTTTTCTTTTTTTTAAAAAAGAACAATATGAAGCACCTTTATACACATCCAACATAAATTAGTGGAATGAGAATAAGTTACATACGGAGGAATCGGGCCTACCAGTCCCAATGCCACCTAACTTCCAAAAATAAGGGGCAGACTCCCTATTAATAGAGGTAAATCAGTATAACAGATACTTTATCTAGAAGTGTCTTAAAAAACTGGGATATTGAGAAAAGTTTAACAAATTCTTCACTCATTTCCGTTGTGGCTGAGAGATTCTCATCCAAACATAATTGTACTTTAGAGATACTGAATTGAAGGTAATTAATAACTTGATGATAGTGAGAGGACTTCGTATTTTGAAGTTTGTGGTAAAGTACATTTGTTAGGAGGTGTGAGTTAGTTTAAGTAGAAGGATTGCAAAAGGCCAAGGGGAGATAGGTCCAAAAAGACGTGATTGACAGTTGTCTGAAAAGATATGGGGATTCATGGCCTCACTGAGGGTATGACCTTAAATAGAGTGGAATGACGGACTAAGATTCGTGTAGTCGACTCCAATTAATTGAAAAAAAGTTATGATGATGGTAAAGTACAATGAATATTATTTTCAAACGTTCATGCTCAAAAAGCCACTGGAAATGTATATGATGAGACCATTTATTTCTGATACGAGGTCACAGTCATTATTGACTGTTAGATTTGAAATCGAAATGATTGAGAATGTATCATTGTTTAGCCATAACATCTAAAACAAAATATCTCGAATGTTGGAGCACACTTTCATCTATTGAATTTCACATCCAATGACTACAAGTGATCATGACCTCTTTGTACAAAAAATAAATAGCCTCACATTATGCAATCCCAAAACCATTCATTTGGTGTTGTATTTTGCAAAGAAGTCCAAGAAAGAGGATCTAAACGTTGTCTATAAACATAGCACACACGGATTCTCATTCACATGCAACATCCTCCACTATTTAAGTTGTTTCTCCGACTGAAAGTGAATTCTCTCAGCAATTAAAACAAACACAATATTTGGGCAGTTAAATGGGTTGTTATAATTTCCAGAGGAGGATTGAGAATCACATTCCCAAGGATTTGTAATGGAAGTGTATCATATTCAAGCACAAACTGATATGTTCTCTTTGGCCACGGTTAGAAATTTAGTCATTCCCAAGTCTGCTAGGGTCCATCATAAAAAGGAAAAATAAAATATAGCGAGATTTTTTTTTTTTTTTTTTTGTTTTTTGTTTTTTTTTTGTGAAAAACAACCTTATTTAACTATCCCTGAGATAAAATTTCATAGGAAAAACATGATTCGGAGCTCCAAAAATTCTCCATATAATTGTTGAAATTTTACATACGCTCTGATACCATGATGGAAATTTTTGGATTAGGGCTGATATCACTGTTGGTACTTTTTGGAAAGATGTGTGGGTGCGTCTAAAGTATTTGATTACTAAAAGGAAGTACACATTCTTTTCTTTGAGAGATAATCACAAACATACAAGGTTTTTCACATATATCTCATTTTATCGGTTACGTCCATAGGTTACACACAAGTTACATCTACTGGTTGCATCCACATGTTACATCTTATCCCATTACATGGTGCCTATTACAACAATTTTGAAGCTACCCACAAACCTTTGTGTTTTGATACCTACCTACAAAGCCTACATGATTAGATAACTCCCCACAAACATATGTGATTAGATAACTCCCTACAAAATAACTACCCACTAATAGCCACTAACATAGAGAGATATAGAGAGATAACTACCCATGACTCATAACTACCCTCACATCTACTTTGAGTGAGAAAGAGATAAAAAAGACACGGACCCACAACTCCTATTATTTTGCATCATTTTCAACAATAATGACTTGTCAGAGACCGACTTTAAACTGTCAATTTGAGAGAGAATTAGATTTGGCTTGTAAGGCCTCCAAAGCAATTTTTGTTTTCACAAATTAGTCATAATTTTCTAGATGGGGTTTACCGAGGGGAGTAAATGGATAGAGTATACCCCTTCGAGAGTATAATAGGATACAAACTGTATGCATACAATGCGAGCACTTTGATCAGCTTGAAAAGAGAGTTGGTGGCACATGAATATGAGCCAAGGGCTGTAAACATTTCATTCTAAAGTAACAATGGAGATATACATTAACAAGCCAAACCAAGCACTACATTCGAAAGTCTCCCTAGATATCATGTATCTCAACCACACAAAGAAACACATTAAAATAATAGTTGTGAAACAAGCACTACACAATAACCATAACTCTAAAAAGTCATCTTAACACGTAATGCATAGAAATAGGAACACTTGATATTCGATTTATTGTTGGGATTAAGAAGGTGAGGCTACCATGGCTATTCCCACTTTTCTCTCAATTGGTAGGGATGCCTGAAAATATAGCTGAAGACCAAGCTTTCATCCATTCTCCTTAACATATACCTTTCCACCAAGGCATATAATGAGAAGGTCCATTGACCTTTATGACTAGGGTGGAGGACCTTCTCCACTCTCACATCCTTCTTATCCCCTCCGTTTCCAATTATATTTTGGTCCCATTTTATCTTCTCCATAATTACTTTGCTCAGGCCTATTCCCATTAGTCCTCCTTGCACACCACTTTTTCCTTTTGTTTCAAACCACACTAAGCCATTCTCATGGTCTTGTGTTTCATATGTTGCCTCCTTTCCCAGTAAGAGACCTTCTTCACTCCTAATACTTGTATCCACCATAACTGTTCCACCTCCAAATCCTTTACAACTGTGGATCTCCTCCCATTGCTGCTCCAAGCTCATCTTATAATACATGCTCTCCTTCAATTGCTGTTTTGGCTTGTCAAGCCCCCCTTTTTCCTTAACAAAGATAAAAGGACAGTACCACTCCCCTACTTTGATGCATATCGGCTCTTCTGCGGGGTTTGCGGCATCCCAAGGGGGAAATTGTGCTCGAAGAGAAGAATTCATGCCTTCGGCTCGATCCAATTTCAAACTCTTTGATTTTGAAATGTGACTTGTCCACCCATTCCTTCGTAGGAAAAGCGGTGGGTAGCCATCTGATGCTACAGACTTGCTAGTATAACTTTTACAAAAAAGTTTTTTCTTAGGAATAACGTTGATATGTTGATAGATATTATCAGGATTGAAAGGACATGGAATCTTGTCTTTCACACATTTACAGCAGCCGAAGGTTGTCTTCTCGGCGTCCTGTGAAGAAGTACACACCAACCTGCCCATGGTGATTCATTGATTTAGCTCCCATCCATGTTCGGCGACAAGTAGAAAGCAAGAATAGCCAGGAAAAAACTTGAGAAAATACTCGAATACAAATTATGAAACAGAAAAGACTAAAAGATGGAGAAAAATGTACGACATTTTAAAGTTTTGTTGAAAGAATTTTTTGTCCCTGCAGTTAGGGATAGAAATTGAGATTCAGAAACAAAATTTAGACAGAATTTTCTTTTCTTTGTTCAGTTTGAAACACGGGAGAGAAATCTCTCACTAAAAAGATAAGTCGAGTGCTTACCCCTTATGTTTGCCATTTTCTTTGACAGCATAGTAGATATTAGATGACAAGGGCTGGCCGAGGACCGGGATGAAAAAGGCGTGATCGATGTGAATGAAAACGGTCTGCGGTCCATATTGCTGAGTGTAACACATACGAATGCATTTGTCCTGTGGAAAGGGCAACTCCCTCACTTTCGTATCCTCGCATAGTCCCCAGAAGCAAGTGCTTACAACTGAATCTTCCCCACAGTCTCGGAGGAGAAGGTAGCCGGAGAAAGGACCCTCCGGTGGCCCAAGAAATTGGCTACCCACCAAGTTCCCATCTTTAGCAGCCTGCAAAGAGTGTGATAATGGTCGAGTAACATACATAATGAAGAAACTAGTATTTCAATTCTCCTAAGGGAGCGTTTGACAACTTGAATCGCAGTTTCCCTCAGAAATGAATCAAACTAAGAGGCTTGAGAAATGAGAGGATGGAAAGATCAGGGACATGAAAAGTGGGAAGTGTTGCATGTACTCCTCTATATTGTGGAGGATAATACTATCCCCACATACATATATATATATAATAGGAATACATGAGAGGGTGATTTATTGTAGATTGATCCTTCGAGTAAACTTCATTGATCGATTATATTAAGCAATGATAATCACCCAAAAGATATGTCACGCAATGAAAGAATGATATATACTATTGCTAACGTTAGAGAAAACTTCAATGATGGATTCTATTAAGCAATGATAATCACCCAAAAAAACAATTTAAGCAATGAAAGAAAGTTATATGCTATTGCTGACATTCAAACAAAATAAAAAAAAATTATATGCTATTGCTTCTCTTCTTTAACATAACTTTTGTAATGGTTTGGTATGAAAGGCGATTGAACCCGCAACATTGAATAGCCAATTAGAATGCATGGTGGTTGCCTTCCAACTGTTTTTCTAATTCAAATTTAGTTATATTTTTTGTTGGTCAAAGTCGTAAGGCAAGTACACACCCACAAGTCATTGAAATTCAACAAATAGTTTAAAAAGCTAAGCTATATCCAACCACATTGCTATGGTTGACTTGCGAAGTTTCTTAGCATTTTTGGTTCTCCAAATTGTGGCATTTTTTAATGGGTGTGGTTTGTATGACATTGCAATCTTAGACAATCAAATCAAGGTGCACGTTCAAATTTTATCATAAATATAATTTTAGTGTAAAAATTTATTAGGATGGCTTGAGAATTTATTTTCATCTTTAATTATAAAATTTTAAACTTTAAAACTGGTTCAAATCAAATAGATCTATGAACGCTTGAAAATCTTGAAACTGGAAGGTCCAGATAATTTTTTTTCAAAATACACTATTTTTAGAACTCGAAATCTTTTTTGCTTTTTAGATTTATAAATCTCGATCAATTAAAGGGTTTTCCAATATTAAAAGAACCTTTCATGATGGATTTTTGAGGTGTACCTTAATCTAGGTTTCAACTTTCAACCTTACATGAACTTTTTCCTTATTTATTAGTGAGATATTGCAGGAGAAAGTTGTGGCATTATTTGGTTCATCTAAATTTTGGAAAGCACTTAAAATTCTTGAGATGAATAATTTTAAAAAAAAATTTAGATAAAAGGGATAATTCTATGTCAATGTGGAGGCATAATTTCTTTAAGTATTTTAAATTAAGCCCCTTAACTTGAGGTTGAGAGCTCACTCAAAGCAAGGGAGTAAGTGGACATTTCACGCCTGCAGTAGCATGAAGAAATATTACTAAAGTATCAGATTGTTTAGTCTTCGGAAATTGGCTTTTATCCGGAGGAAATTGAATCGGTGTCACCTGATCTAGATCAATGGTCTAGAATCACTTGGTTTCAACTATCCACCTTACGTTTATTTTCTAGTTATTACGTTCCCCAAATCGGCCGATCTAAAGTAATCTAGATTATTATCAGTGTTTGTAAAACTGGCCCGGTCGACTCGTACCTGGCCTGGTTACTGTAGAGTTTTGAATGTTTTCTATTGTTTCTAATTTGGTCATAAATACTTATTTTCATATTTTTCTTTTTTTTTCGAATCATTTCTAAAATACCCTTAAAAATTTAATTTTTCAAAATCCATTTTCTACTACCTTTTTAATTTCATTTGGATGAATTTTGTTTAGTTATACTTTAAATATATTTTTCCCATTTTATGGGACTTTTTGATATTTTTACACCCCTCTTTTGCCCGGCCAAGACCTGCCCAGCTCGGGACTACCCAGACCAGTTCCAGGTTATTCGGACCCGGCCCATGGCTAAGTTCCACGGCCAGTTAATGCAATCGAACACTGATCATTACATGAGGGGGCTGACGCCAAAACTCAGCTTTGGGTTTTAAACAAAATCTATTGTCACTGCCATTCCAAAATACTCGCACCGTTGAATTCAAGGGATGCCATGTAAATTAAACGAGAAGCTTTTTAGGACTCGAGTGAGAGAGGAGTATGGAGTCCCAAGTGTTGTCGAAAGATTTTGCATCCTCCGTAAGGATGATGGAGTTTTAGGCGTGGTTGTAGAACAGCAGGGGTGTAACGAGTGTGCCTTGACTCGCCAAGCCCACTCAGGACTCGAGTGAGAGAGTCCGGCGATGCCAAGTTTCTCAAAATTGGGTGTACAATTAAGGGATATAAAACAATTTTAAGTTTTTTTAAAAAAATAATTTAAAAAATGTTGGTTTGTTTTATAATTTTTTATATATTATTTGGATGTATTTTACAAAAATTGATGAGTGTTTTTCGCCATAATCACCATTTTTATGTTAGTGATGCACTATGTCAGTGTAGTTATTCAGTAGAATTGACTTGCTCTATGTCACAAGATATCATCTAAAATTTATGTAGAAGAATGATGAGCCTCATGGAAAAAGTGATATATAGAGATCAATATTCAATAGGCCAAGTTCATGAGAGTACTAAAATAAATAAATAAATAAATAAAAATCTCATTATTTAGTTTCTAAGCATTACGATTATATCAATAACAATACAGGCAACACAACTTTTTGACCATGTCTACAGGAACGGCACCCGATTGCATATTAATGCATCTAAGCAAAGGAACAAATTTACTTTCTAACATTAAAAAAAAAACATCATAAAAGTATTGAGAAAAAAACAGATTAACAAAAAAGAAAATAAAAAATACTACCATAATATTAGATTTAGTCATTAAAGAAAAAATACATGCCGCAAGTTTAGATTTTATAGCATTAAAACAAAATTGGAGATAAATTTAAAAAATCAGAGTTCTTTCCCATGAAAATTACAAATTAATCAGATAAAATTGAATATAATTATTTCAAATTTAAAAGTTAATTTTCTGCACAATTATTTTTCAGCAAAATAATTTTAAAAAAATTACTCAAGCAACTAAAAAATCATATTATAAAAATATGAAATGAAAAGTCACAAGAAATTCGTACTTGATTTCTTCACCATTTTTCTTCTCAGGATCTTATTTCTGGCAAAATGAAGCACGAAAATTTCTTAGTTCAACCAAATTACCATTGTGATCATGTGATGCACTCTCTAATCTCCAAAGGCCTAAATTTTGATTGAGAAATAATAAAAAACGACGGAGAAATCGATCATTGGGCGGAATTTTTCGAACTCAGGACTGAAACTCTGAGTCCCAGCCCTAGACACTAAAACTAGAGCACAAAAAATTATCTTTTCGATCAAATTAGGACTGGGATCTTGTAAGGAACTCTCTGATTTCCAAAGGCCGAAATGTTTTACTGAGAAATTAAAAAAATGAGCCCAAAATCAATTGTTGGGCGGACGTTTTTTAACTCAAAACTAAAACTCTGTGTCACAGCCCTAAACTCTAAAAATAGAGCACCAAAATTGATCTTTTCGATCAAATTAGGAGCGGAATCTTGTGCGGAACTCTCTGATCCCCAAAAGGCACCAAATTTGGTTGAGAAAAAAAATAAAAAAAGAGCCCAAAATCCATAGATGGGCAGACGTTTTTGAACTCAGAACTGAAACTCTGAGTTGCAGCCCTAAACACTAAAAATCGAGCACCAAATTTGCTCTTTCGACCAAATTAGGATTGGGATCTTATGAAGAACTCTCTGATCTCTAAAAGACCAAACTTTTGACAGAGAAATATATAAAACAAGCTCAAAATTGATCGTTGGGCGGAACCTTTTCAATACCGTGAAGAACATCAAAAAAGGGGCTCAAAAATTATATTTTTGAGGTTTTTTCGGTTGTAAATATTTGATTTATATACTAAGATCAATTATTTCATCATTAATTAACCGTAAAATAATAAAAAACCTTGAAAAAATAAGAAAATTGAATCAAAGTGGAACCCGTGGGTCGCGGGTCCATTTCTGCATCAAATACCGGCTCCATTTCTCATAACACCCGTTTTGATAGTTATAACGCCTGATATTTCGGTAAACCGCCCCGTTAGCCAAAAACGATCTAGTTAATGTGAATTCTGGTCGGTTTGTGCACAAAGCAGCCAATTTTATGGGATAGTATAATTTCCACACGATCCGGATGCTTGAAGGATGCCCTAGCACCCTTGGATTAAAACTAGCAGCATCCAACAACAACAAAATAATTGCCTTTTTTTAAAAAAAACAATATATTTGTTTATAACTTGGCATGCATATAAACTTTTAATAAAAATAACCAAATAAAAATAAAAAAAATATTTTGAAGAAAAATAAGTAGAGTTCCCTTAAATATTTCAGAGGTACATTGGTTTTTTAAATTATTTTTTATAATTTTTATTTTGTGCATCATATGAAAATACATCTATGCTCTAAATTTTAAATATATGTATTATTAAATAAAAATATACATATTAAAAATAAAACTATTTTATGGTTGTAAGATGTAGCCTTATCCAATGGGAATAGAGGTGCATCCTTTCACTTTCCATGTGATGTGTTTGAGAGACTTTTCAATGTTTTTCTATAAATTTTTACATAAAATTTTTAAAAAATATGATATTTTAAAAGGTAAAGTTTATATAAGATATAAGGTTATAATGCTCTGTATTAATTGGATGATGTAGATTTGACTTGTCTTATAAAATATGGTCCACTTGTTAAAAGAATGGATTAATGTTTATAAAATAAAATCATAAATATTCAAACATCCACCTAGCTTTAGCATTATACGAGGGTAGGCACGTTTGGGGAGATTACAATGCAACGTCTGACCGACTCATGCAGCTTCTTCGTTGAATGCTAAGGGCGTGTTTAATAACAATAAGTTGTTTTCAAGAAAAAGTGAGTAGGCTAAAATGGTAACTTACCTATTATCGTATAACTTCTCCGATTTAAGCTTAAAAAAAATTCGATCGATTTAGAGGGAACTCAAATCGAGATCTTCAAAGGGGAAGTTCCCACTTGAAGAACCATTACTGAAACGAGGTTTTTACTTTTTACCTTTGTCCCTGTCCACCCTATGGCCTCTAGTGTGATGCCTTCTCTCTCTGTTTAAGTCGAGTAGCTTTGCTTTAAATTTTGGAGGTTTTCATAGAACAACAACCCTATAACACTGAATAAAGGCAAACATCATATTTTTATGAATGATTGTTGCTTATCTATTAATTGGGTATGTTATTTCTATGGTGCTAAGATTTTTTTTTAGATATTTTTCCTTTGTGATGTTTCATGAATGTTTTGTTTTGACTATTTATTTAAAAATTGAAAGGATGAAATTGATTAAATCTCAAGGATGAAATTGATTTGATATTATAGAATTGGGTTTTACTCTATTGATATTTCAAGGTTTTCAAAATGAAATTTTTCTTCATCTTTCTCTCTCTTTACCCAGGATCTCTTTCTTGAGCTCCGATCCTTGCTATTGAGCTCTGATTCTGTGTTCTTCATCTTTCTCGAGGTATTTGCTTCTCACATTTATAACTGTATATATTCCGTTAGGTAAGGCTAGTGTCCTGTGTGAAGTGTTGATTGTTTCTTCTGCCATTTTATCCCTACTCGAATGCTTTCTTCGCGATTTTAATTGACCCCCCTCCTCTATGTATATATATCAGAGGTTTGTTCTCTCCCTATTCATTCTGATATGCTTTTGGCGATCCATGATGTCTTTTGATTTTACGTATGTTAGGGTTTTCTCGTGATTGATGGTGCCTTGGAGCTTCTAGACTGAACCTTGTGCTCATTGTTATATTTGGGCAAACTATGGGTTTTATTTGACTTTGTGATGACTGTGGTTGTATGTGGCTTATTCAAGCTTCGCATGTGATGAACTTACGGGTTTGGTTTATGAGGGTAATGTATTTGGGAAATTTCGAAATAAATGGTTCCGGATTTAGTATTGTTTTGATCTTCAGGTTTATTTTAGAGACTAGCATTTTCATGTACTGGGGTTCTGGATTTTTAATTATAAATATTGAAGGATCTTCTTATGATTGAATGGGGTTTGAGAAGGGACTGGGTTTAATATTTGCAACAGAGGAGACTAAGCTTGAAGGAGCATTTCCTTCTAATTTAATTTTGAAGATACGTTTCATTTTAACAGATTCTTGTTGTTACGAGTGTAAGTTTGTGTATAAAATTCAGTTGTGGTGCACAACATATTTTCTCTTTCTACTTTTCTTTTGTCTTTTGTTGTTTGTGTTTCATATCAGAGGGATATTTTGTGTAGAATTATTACTCGAAACATGCCTTTTCTTATAATTTGTTTTTATATTGTTTTTTTCTTGAGAATTGCTTTAGCTCTCTCTCTCTCTCTGTAGGGTTTCTGGTGGTTTTTCTCCATATCTAGGATATTTTGTGAGTATATGGCCTAGTTTTATGCTGCTTCAAAGTTCTAATAAAACAAAGATGCTCTACTTTGATCAATATTGGTACGACCTTAGAAATGCAGTTTTCTCTTGAGTGACATAATTACCTCCATGCTTTGGATTTAGGACCTCTGCAAATTTTGGGTGTGAGAGAGAGAGTATGGCTTCTGCGACCATTTTGTTCTTGCAGAAATTGGATGAGCTACTCACCCAAGAAGAACAGCAACTCTTTGGGAAGCTGAAATGGATATAGAAATTGGGTGATCTGCTCCCCTTTCGAAAAAGGTCCCCATATGGTGATCTTGTTTGGCTCAGGAATCAGCTACGATCCATGAATTCCTTCTCTGAGATTGCAGAGAAACGAAAATATCAAGACCCTGCTGTAGACGCCTTGGATGAATTCATATTTCGAATGAATAGTGAAGGTGGATCTCGCATCCGTAGACTGATTATATCCTACCATTTCGGAAGAAGGTTATGACGGCTTGTTCCACAAGTTCTTGACATTGAAGATCAGAGAGATACATTGAATTCCTTGGAACTAGAAATTGGGGTAGGTCCAGATAATATGGGAAGGTTGCCGCATAGTTGATCAATCCATTGAGGAAGCAGATATAATCGGATTCGATGAAGATGTGACAAAGGTGCACGAATGGTTACTGAATGGAGGTCGAGGACTCTGAGGTAATTTGTTTGATGGGGATGGTGGGCGTTGGGAAAACCACTCTAGCTAAACAAATCTACAGAGCACTTTGACAAAGGTGCACGAATGGAAACCAGAATCACTTTGATCATTGTTCCTGGGTGGCCGTGACACGAACGTTTAGGGAGCTAGACTTGCTGAGAGAGATAGTAAAGGATTTTCCCCAGAGCTGAAATGTGCGATTCCAGTCTCAGAGGACATGGACGTGGAACAATTGCAAATGTACCTGAAGTCATATTTAACAGAGACAAGATTTCTGTTTGTGTTAGATGATGTATGGAGTACAGATGTTTGGAACTTGGTGAAAGTTCTTACGCTCGATTTTCATTCTGGAAGTAGGATTATTTTGACAACCAGACTGAGCGATATACCTGCAGATATCGAAGCAATATGTCATGTACATATGCTTCAGGCCCTACATTATTCACAGGCGTGGACCCTCTTTTGTAAGAAAGTATTTTGGGAGAAATCAAATCGCAAAAGAATTTGAAGAAGTCGCGAAAGAATTTCTTAGTATCTGTCATGGTTTACCCCTCGCAATTGTTATCGTTGCGGGTGTGATGGCTATCCTACCATTGGAAATACTTGCTTGGAGGAGAGCACTTGAAATTCTCACTTGTAGCTTTCCCAAACAGGCTTTTAAAATGCGGCCGCATCGACGCATATGCAGCTGCATCAAGCGCTCTGCGCTACCTAGCGCATTGCACTCTTTCACATATGCGGCTTGAAGAGATGCGCCCGCATCAGAGCCACATCCCTCCGCATCAGAGCCGCATCCCACATCGACCGCATCAGGCCGCATAATCTGTACACCATTTTTTTCGAAACTGTAGCCCTCGAACAGGGGCAATAAGATCATTTTGACCTTTGAAAATGGGGGGAAGAGTTTGGGAGAGTATTGAACGGCCTAAACAACTTTTTTCAGCCACATCCATGGGTTTTACTGAATCGATTGAATCAAAAAAAATTTTGGGTGGAAATTTTATTTGTTGAAGTTCTTTAATTTGTAATACAAAATACTACAAACTAAATGCCCATAAAGATTAAAAGTTACAAATCGAAAAACTTTTCCTAGTACTTTTCAAATAAAATTTGTAACTTTAAAGAGTTTAATGGACTAATACAATAAAGTTACAAATTAATGAGTTTATAAAATTTATTGATCTTCATAAATGCTCTGATATCGTAAAGTTACAACATTTTTATAAATTTATAAAAGTTTACAAATCGAGTTGAAGAACTTCATGGACTTCATAGACTCTTTTCAAGATTAAAGAGTTTATAAAATTTGTAGCTTTAAAGTTTTTTGTTGCAGATTTGTGTTTATGGTTGTTGATTGTTACATGTTTTATGAAGTTAGTTTTTAGTTTTTAATTTCTATCAAGAGATAGTGGATACAAAATCTCCGACAACTAATACTTTTGGAGTTAATAAATAATCTTAATACCTACTATCACATATATCACCTCCATATTTTTTGTTATGCATTAACCATTTTTTTTGATTTTTTATAATTTTTTATATTTATGAACTGCATCGCCATAATGCACCCGCATCTAGCCGCATCGGCCCCCCGACGCTTTTAGCTGCATCCCGCATTTTAAAATACTATTCCCAAGAACCGAAATACATTTCATAACCATGCATCTAGATCGGTTGTTGAGTACCAGGAGGGCATTCCATTACTCACATCTAAGCCGTAACTTCGAACTCTTCTCATTTTTTATGTTGTTAGCTATCCTTTTTCTGAATCAAGTATATCTCAATTTAAATTGTTAAAGAGTGTTGGAAATGGAAGGCTGTAAAATTGATGTGCTACCCGGTGAAATAGGGAATTTAGTCGGTATTTAGGATTAAAAAACACTGGAATTCGAGGGTTTGGTAATTCCCTGCAATGTCTTGAAATATTAGATGCTAGAGGGGAGCAACCTTCAATCGTTGCCTAACGAGATCTCAAATCTAAAGCATTTAACCCACCTGCTAGTTGGCTGTCACGATTGTGATTTAAAGATGGAAAGAGATCTCAAATCTAGAGCATTTAACCCACCTGATAGTTGGCTGTCACGATTGTGATTTAAAGATGGAAACAATCTCTCAATGGCTTGATCCAGAAAGAGCCCCATCTACTGATCAGCTCGTGAAGATTAATGTCGGCGTGGGGGGTTTAACAAACCTCTGAACATTAGAATTTATAAGAGCAGAAGGAACTGTTCTCACAGAGCTAGCTAGGGAACTTGATCCAACTACAGAAATTGTCGATCGAGTTTGACAATGCACGATACGACATATGGACATCCATCATAAAAATGACGAGCCTTCAAAGTTTGGTTATGGTTTCAGTTGAACATGATACAAACTTACACATAGGATATTATTCTCAGTGCCCATCACAGCTAACTCATCTATGTATAAAAGCGTCTTTGCCACCATGGTTGTGTAACCATAAGAGCCAGACAGAGTTACACTTATTTTCTTCTGCCCTAATCCGTGATCCACTTGTAGCGAGCTTGTTCTTGTAAAGGCATACATGGGATACATAATGGGAGATGAAGGAATCTAACTCTCATGGACTTGGAAAGATTAGAACAATTGGTGGTCATGGAAGAGGGCTGCATGCCACAGCTCAAGAACCTCCATATCATTGGCTGTGACAGGTTAATGCGGTTCGATTCAAGCTTGGGGCACCTCACTTCCCTTGAATATCTGCTATTTGGAAGAATGCCAGAGGAGTTCATAGCAAAGCTGCGACGTGACGGTGGACATGACCATTATAAAATCGAACACATACCAAAAGTCGAAGTAGCTTATGTGAGTGATGGTCGGATCGTATATGAATCTCATAAAAAAGAATTTCTTAAGAAAGGATTTAGTCGGACTCTGCACCATACAATTGGAACCAGAGAGAGGTACAAGCATCCCTGGGTGGCCATGGGCTTGGAAACTGGTAAGCTCTATTTTTTAAACAATTTAATTTTGTTGCTTCCTTAGATAAAGTTATTCTGCGTCTCTTTGAATGTTATAGAAGTTATCTTTTTATATTGTTTTTTGTGGGGGTGGGGGTACTTTTTTTAGGAGATCACTTAAGAGGTTAAAACCCCTTACATTATATTACGTTTTTTTCACTTAGGTACCTCTTAAGAAAAATTTAATTTAATTTTTTAAATTATGCTCGTTCAAGAAGTGGAAGGATGAAGAATTACAGCACTTCAATAATTTAACACACCAAAGGGCCCCGATTGAATGAGGAATATACCCCTCCCCTTGTGTAGGGTTACAAATATTGAACAAGGATTAGTACTGAAGAACAACTAGGGTCATTTGGGACCCTAATACGCTGTATTTATCTAATAACAAAATTGTTTATTACCCCTAGTTATTTGTCATTACTAATCCTAAACTTTATGTTCATTGTTTGTTATCTAGAACAATTCGAGGTATTTTTGTTATTCAATTGGGGCCTCTAGGGGTCAAATTATTAAAATAACCTTATTTATTCCTCTTTTCAGATCAAGGGCAATCTGATAAATTTTTCAAACGTTTTTAGAAGATACCTTAATGAAATAAAAAAGACCCAAATGAACCTCCTCAAATATTAATTGTGATCATTTGACCGCTTTTATGATCAATCTAGTAAATATGATCCTTTTTTTTTTTCTTTCCTGGTAATATCGGGAAGAGATGAGAAAATGGTACTTACTAGGGCTCTCTAATTTTCAACGATGCAAATATAATTTCACTTCAAGTTTTAGAATGAAAAAGGTAACCTTGACAAAGAATAGGAACCGGGGTTGTGCCAGGTAGAGAGAGAGAGTGCAAATGTCAGTCTCTCCTCTCCTCAAGATCATAATGCAGCAAATGTAATCTGTCTCACTTTCTCCCCTACATTTTCTGCCAACTAAGAAAAAAAATGGAAGAATCAATGTTTCAGGACACAACCGAGTCTGTTTGGACTCGGCGGAATAAGAGGTGAGTTCCAGGGGTCAACTTTGCCCTCTTTAAAATGATCAAAAAATACCCAATTTTTGTTAAAAAACAAAAACCTTAATTAAATGATTTAGAAATATAATCTTATATCTCAATTGAATTTGGCAAAAAAGGGAGCTCAATTGAATGATTTGGCAGTTGGTGAAAAGCTATTTCTTTAGTTTTATTTTTTATTTTGTTTTTGTTGTAAAGTTGTATCATCTTTATGTGATTAATAAAGGATAGTGCTCTTGTCAAAAAGAAATATAATCTGATATCATTTATATGATTTTTTTTAGTGATTCAAGAAATTTTCTCTCAAAGTCCTCCAATTATCATTTTTTTATTTGTTTGAAAATTTCAAATAAATAAACATTTTGAATAATCCATCTTTTATGTACATTTATGGATCTTCACGGTCTTCATATGACTTCTATTACTACTTTTAATCTTTTCTAATTATCAATTATTTTAACAAATTTTTTACAAGTGTTTTTTGTTTTTTTTCTGGCCTTTTTGGTCTTGTACACTACTTGGAATTTAAAAACATTGGGGAGAATATACTCTCGCATTGGGAAAAATTATTGTAATGGTTAATCAACAATAATTATTGTTATTGTGATATTTTGGCAATGAAATTTGCTGAGATATTTTCAGCTGGGTCATGTTGGTCGGGTACTAATCAGAATTTATCAGAAATATGATATATTTGATTTCGTATGAATAAGTCAAGTTTTTCGCCTTTTGGATTTTCAAATGAATATTTGTGTAAGTTCTAAACTTCTTCCAAAATTCAAACTTTAGACCATAAATATTAAAGCTATTTTCTTAGGTACTGATTTATTATTTTGTAAAATTCAAAATTCTAAGTTATAATTAAATTTCTGCGAAATTTATGGACTTAAAAATGATAAGAATATTTTTATACAACTTAAAAGCAACTAGTACATTGTAAATTAAAAGTTCTATTTTTTAGTTAAGTATTCTCAAAGTTTAATTTCCAAACTTATTATCCTATAAGATGGTTGTCATGATAATAAGGGTAATGGCTCACAGCAACATAATAAATTCATTTGGTCGTAAAAATAACAGAGATAATATAATTTTTCTTGTGAGAATATCATGATAAAATCAATTTACAATCCATGATAATTGTCACAGGGGATATTTCATCATCAGAAATTGAAACAGAGAAGCCTTTCTCCACAGAGTATTTGGACAAGTACTCATTGCAAACTGAAACAAAGAAGCCTTTCGAGAAATACTCATCGCAAACTGAAACAAAGATGCCATTCAGCAAAGAGCCTTTAGAGAACTACTCATCAGAAACTGAAACAGAGGAGCCATTTGGGAAGCCCCCATCGATACCCACATCATTTGGGGTGCTCCGAAGAATATTGAAGAAGCTGTTACATACAAGGAATAGAGAAAGAAACACAAGGAATCGAGAAAGAAAGTTGTCTGAGAGGCGTTCTCTTGAAATGTCTTCAAGGAAAGGATCCAAGCCGCAAGACAAAGAATAGAAATGAGCAAAGATTAGCAAGTTAACAATGTTTTGGGAGGCTCGTGCCGTAATGAAGCTTCTCGATGTAGCGATACCAAATAGGTAAGATTGTGTTTGTTTGTATTTCCAAAAAAACAAAAGAAAAAACATCTACTTATTTTTGTTTGACTTTTAATGGACCTCAAATTGTCACCCTCACTATGAGCTTATTATTATTATTATTTTTTACCCTTTCTTTACCATCATATACTTGTATTATTGGCAGCAAAGTCACAATCACCCTCTATTAGATTTCAAGCCTTGTGAGATTTGTCGTTTAATAGCTAAAGATAACTACTAGTTCTAGTTATATATAATCCTTAATATACTCATATGAATAGGGCTTAAAGTAAAATATTTTATCTCTAATAGCTTACGGGTACGGGTCGGGCACAGCTGAACCCGAACCCGTATAGTGTTCAAGTCGAAGTTTTGAACCTAAACCTTACCCACCGGGTCCAAATGCTAGACCCATACCCAACCCGTATGAGGTATACCCGGCGTGTCCCGGGTCGTGTCCGGGTCCATTGCCACCTCTAGTACCAGTGCTAGGTGTTATGTTTTTATGCAAATTTTGTTTCAAAACAATGTTTTCAAGATGGAAAACGTTTATATAAGGTTGTAACCTTGCACCTCTTTTTTGAAGTGGGATAACCGATTCAATTGCTTATATCAACCTCCATATACAAAAATAAAAAAGAATTTAAGTCCTAAAAATAGTAGATCTTGTAACAGTTATTTGGACAATCTATTTTCAAGATTGTCATATGTTCATAGATTTGTTTGATCTATGCTCTTTTAGAATTTTAAATTTCACAAATAGGGTTCAAAATGAATTTTCAAGTCATTGTAAGGTTTTCGACACCAGAATTCTGTCTTCCAATCAAATTTAGAAATGCGCCTTACTTAAATAGTGTAAGGTGGGCACCTTATGAAAACCTCACCCTTTCATGATTCAAACTTTTATTATTGTTTTAGTTTACTTTTCGGGCTAAAATATATTACGGTCTTTTACTTTATAAAAGAGTAATGATTTTATAGGACCCTCCAACACCTACGACATTTAAATAGCATAAATATTAAACGTTATACGGATAAATTTCAGTAGTCCAAATGACCATAAGAATTCCCCACTTTCAGTTGCTCAAACGATGACACGGTCCACTTGCCAACCATACCTGACAATCCCAAGAGATTATTCAAACATGGAGTGGATGAACTCCAAATAAATATATATGCCATCCATCTCGGATTCGTTTTCAGGAAACATATAAATGAAATTATTAAACTACTTAAAATATCATTTAAATACTCAACGGTTTTGTTCGAAAATACTCAAGTTGCTCCTTTTTCGGGGTTGGAACGTTGAACAATGAAGGCATTCTAATTGTGGCTGTGTATCTAGGGATTTAAGTTTGGGTCGTCGAAAGATGTTGTTTCGGTAGTAGAAATCTTTGTGATGGCTTCAAAATTTATTTTCATCTCTAATTATAAAATTTAAAACTTAAAAAACAGTATAGATCGAACAAATCTATGAACACTTGAAAATCTCGAAACTTAGCAGTCTAAACAAATGTATTACAGGATGTATTATTTCCAAAATTTAAATCCATTTTTTCTCGTGTCCATAAATTTTGAGGTTGAGATGATCGATTTGAGGATTTTCAAGCATCAAAACAGCTTCTTCTAGTTAATTTTTTGAAGTGTATATTGATTTGATGTTTAGGGCCTCATCCTTATATAAACTTTTTCCTTTTAAGTTTTAATAAAAAAAACTGCATTTTAACTCCGGAATCTAGAGCAAACATGGATAGTTGGTTCAAATACCATTCTTATTTGCAAGCTTGGAACATGATGAATTCTAAATAGGGATTGTCTACAAAGAGACTATTTACCTTCTAAATATCCTTCACTCAAGTGCTGAGGCTTGGATTGGACACTGATGACCCATCCCATGACTTGGAGGTTGGAAATTTTTTATATAGTCATGCCAACTAGAAATATTCTTCTCTTAAGTAGCTAGGCTCACCTCAAGGAAGAATCTCTATAAAAAAATAAGGAAGACTTTGCCTCTTTTTATTTTTTGTTTAAATTTTTTATTTTTTATTTTTATTATTTTTTCAGATAGTCAAGTTAAAGCAAATAAAAAATTTTAAGGCAATGTCCATGACACCAATATAGGACTGGGCACATGGCTTTTTTATTTTATTGGAAGGTAAGCTATCGGATTCAAAATTATGTTGGATCAGCATCTACCTCTGAAACTTCAAATTTGGGACAAAAATTACAAAGTCAACTCAACTCAGGCAATATGTTTCAATAAATAAAAAGCTCTATTGAGCAGTTTATGTTACTTTTATTAGCAAATGGTTTATCTTTGGCTGGTCACTTTGGTAAGCTTATTTTAACACTACGTTTTGATATTTTTTTCTTTCCCTTTTTTTTTTTTTTTTTTGGAAATTTTCTCACAAAACATGAAAAAACTTGATGAGCTTCTCCAAAGTTTATAGCTGACCTTTACAAGTCGATTCACGCCCCTTGGATTGGCCTTGGCCAAGGGACTCGCCCTTTAACCAAGTGGAGTTACTCGGCCAGGACTCAGTCAACTCCTGTACAATGGCCAAAACGCACAAAAAAAAAAAAAAAAAAAAAAAAAAAAAAAAGAAAAAGAAGAACGAAAGTAACGTGTAAAATAAAAAATTTGAAGTAAAAGTAAAAGAAACCTACAACAACTTTAGAAAAATCAAACAAGCTTTAAAAAGTAGAGAAAATGGGTTTAAAAAAATTACACTTTGCGACATTTTAAATCCAAAAATAGAAAAAAAAATATAAAAATAGTTATGGAAAAAAAAACTCATCAATATTTTCCAAATACATCTAAATCATAATATTTCTGCATTTTTTCTATTTTTTTACTTTTTTAAAAAGAATTTATATCCCCCAAGTTGTCCACACAACTCACGGGTGGCTTTGCCCATACGGCAAAACGGTGTAACTCCCCTGAGAGCGAGCGGGCTCGGCTGAGACCCATCACTTGGTATTGCAAAATTCATAATCCACACATTGTGGACTTTTTATGTAATTCGCATGTTAGAATTGGGGTGGCAAAAGAGAAAAAGCATTGTCAGATTCGTATGACTATGGAAAGTCTCGACTTAGGTTACTCGGATTCGTCCGAGTAACTCAGCCTCACTCTATAGACGTGGCGAGTTTTGGGCAAGTAGGTTGTACAACATGTTTGTAAAGTTTATTTATATTAATACGTCAAATTTAAATCACATGTGGTTGAATGGCTCCACGGTTAGTCTAATATGTGGTTGAATGGCTCCACAGTTAGTCTCGATGCATATATTTTCGTGTGGTTCCGGCTCTAAAAACAGTGACCTTTTGTACAGAGTTATCTTTACGTAAATATCGGTTTTAGTTTCTGTTATTACCAAAATACTATTTTTGATTTTTCAAAAATCGAAATCAAACCAATTTCGATTTTTGAAAAATTGAAAAATTTTAAATTTTTGATATTTCAAAAATCAAAATTTTTTTTCTCTCTCGCATGGGTCTGCATATTCTCTCTCTCCCCCATTATCAATTGGGTAAGTGAAATCCTGGACCTATATTTTATTTTCATGGCTTGCAAATTTTAACCTATAAATTTAAAGTTCAAAAGCAAGAATGATAAAAAAAAAAACCCTGCGATAATTTCCACATTTCTACTCCTATCTATGCCAAACGTTTCTTAAAATAAAATCAACAAGACAAGAACCTTGAAAGAAGCGACAACAGTTAGAAGAGAGATAAAAGGATCGCCCATTTAGAGTAGTTTCTTCATTGCCTAACTACGCATTTCTTGATAACTCCATGACAAGAAGTACGTTTGTAGGCCCAAAAGCTTTGACTCGATCCCCAATCAAGTCCCTAATTGAGTCCCGAAATGGGCTTTATTCGCTCATTCCTCGTATCACATGGCCCAATTCATAAATAAATGTCTCCCCAACCTAAATGAATGGTTTTACACGCCAACCCCTTAAGCAATCTCTGCATTTTGGTATTGTACGACAACCCCAGAAGTAATATCTGCATTCTTCATTAGCAAAGAACTCGTATTTATCGTCAAGATCAAAATTTTGAGCTTCAACTAGAGCGTTATCATCGTTTTGGACCGAGATTTTGATCTTCCAGTCTCTGTAATTAGTTTTTACTGGAGAGAACCGATCATCCCACCTTACAATCCAGGAGTATTTCACAGGCCATGAAAATAAAATATAGGCCGGGCATTTCACTAACCCAATTGATAGTGGTAGAGAGAGAAGTAGAGACATTACCCAAAGGACCCATAAAAGAGAAAAATTTTTGGTTATTGAAAAATTGAAATTCGTTTAATTTCAGTATTTGAAAAACCAAAAATGGGTAGTTTGGTGTTTTTTTTTAAAAAATTGTTATGAAGTCTAAAAAAACAGACATATTAATAATAAAAGAAACTATTTCGTATTTTGGTAACAACAGAAACTAAAATAAATATTTACGTAATTTTCCCTTTCTTTTTTAAAAAATTGAGTTGGTCCTTCCTCATGTGGCTCATCAGTATCCCATAAACATGGTATGGAAAGAGAGTGGTACCCCCATGACAGTCCATTTACTCGCTTATAATGTTCTTCATGACTGCAGATTTTACACAGGCGGGCAGTCCAAAAATGGATGTTAGATATTGCAATTTGAGCTAGTGTTCTTGAGGCAGAGAGAGAGAAAGTGAGAGAGAGAGATGACTGAACTTATACCAATTGGAGCAGTGGTTCTCAATCTTGTGACTGTTGTACACGGAAGCTCTAAACCTGATGGGTTGATTTTTGGCAAATAAAGTACAGGAAAAAGAATCAACAAAAAACAAGCAATAAGCAAAAAAAATAAAGCATGGAATAAATATCAGAAAAAGGAACACCAGTGATTTGTGTGGTTCGTCACATATGTGACTACATCTATGAACGAAGACGATCGATGTTTTTCACGAAATAAAAAAAAGAAAATTACAAGGCAATTTACTTGAGAGAACCAGATATTCAATCTCCCACAAAGCCTTATTTTCTACATCTATCTCTGTCTGCAAAATCCCCAAAAGTTTCCATCTATTTTCTGAAGCTTTTTCTCACTCTAAATAACCTATTATATAGAAAAAGCAAACCCCAAAGAGGTGGTATGTAGGGCTATATCCTTTCCATAATTTGGGTACATAAGTTTATCTTTATCTAGTGTGCACTCTCATGTCTATCCTAACATAACTAGAACTAACACAAAAAAGATAATTTTCCTAAATAACATTATCTAGTGTGCATTCTCATGTCTATTCTAACATAGCTAGAACTAACACAAAAAAGATAATTTTCCTAAATAACAAGAACTATCCAAAAGTACGAAATCGAAATAGAGGTCACATGATGTCTCTATCTCTTGCCAATTTAGAGATATCGAAAAAATATTTGTTTTCTAAAATTTGGGATTAAATCCCCACTAAATATGGAAACCTAGAGATATTATGTGGCTTTGTTTGGAATGTAAGGCATATCAATAAATCTCCACCTTGATTTAGATTCCAAAAGAGATTCCAATCGACCGTCTTTTCCACATGTGCCCCCATAAGCGCTTACCTTGGCAACACATTAATCAAGTTCAAGCATAGCTTGAACTTTTGTAATGGAATATGCTTTGTCAACATATCTGCAACATTATTCTTAGTGTCAATCTTCAATAACAAGATATTACCTTCACTTATGATCTTACGAATAAAATAGTATCTGACATCAATATACTTCATTCTTGCATGATATACCTGGTTCTTCACCAAATATATTGCACTCTGACTGTCACAATAAATAACAATCTCATCATGTCATAAGCCCAAATAGTTTACAAGCCATATAAGCCAAATGCCTTCTTTCACTACCTCGGTAACAACCGTGTATTCTCCGTCAGCCGTAGACAAGGCAACTACAGTTTGTATTATCGACCTCCAACTGATTGGAGTTCCTGCAAGTGTAAACATATAACATGTAGTAGAACTCCTACAGTCTAAATCACATTCAAAGTCAGCATCAACATAACCAACAACCTTATCACCAAACTTGCTATCTCTATCAAACACCAGACCCACATCTGATGTATCGCGTAGAATCTATTTTACCACATGTCAATGCTTCTTTCTTGGATTAGCCATATACTTGCTAACGACACTAACGAAATGAAAAATATCTGGTCGAGTGCAAACCATTGTATACATGAGGCTTCCAATTGCACTCATATAGGGAACATGTGACATGTATTCTTTTTCAGTGCCGCAACTGCATCACTACTACTGTAATTTTCCTTTTCTGCACCCTTCTGAATGTGCTTTAACATGACAGACTCTTCAAATTTAACATCACAACTGACAATAAACTTAAGCATTTTAGGATCTGGGCACCACATTCTATAACCCATAACCTCATTCGCATAACAAAGGAAAATACACTTCATTGATCTTGGACTCAACTTATCATTTTTCACATGAACATAAGCAGGACAACCAAAAATTCTTACATGAGAAAAAGAAAAAGGTTTACCGGACCATACATCTTGTAATCGATTGTTGTAGATCGATTGTTTTGTAATCGCTTGTTTTGTAATCGATTGTTTTGTAGATCGATTGTTTTGTAATTGATTGTTTTGTAATCGATTGTTTTGTAATCGATTGTTTTGTAAATCGATTGTTTTAGATCGGTTGTTGTAGATCGATTGTTTTCTAATCGATTGTTGTAGATGGTGACCTGTTAACGCGATAACACGCCGTATTGACCGCCTCAGCTCAAAAGTATTTTGACAAACCAACATTACTCAACATGTTGCGGGCCTTATCTAGAAGTGTCATGTTCATGCGCTCAACAACTCCATTTTGTTGCGGCATCTTCGGATTGGTGAAGTGACGAACAACTCATTCGCTCTTACAAAAATTCACAAACTCCGCTGAAGTGTACTCTCCACCATTATCAGTTCTCAAGCACTTGACTTTCTTTCCCATTTGTCTTTCGACCAAAGCTTTCCATTGCTTAAATATGTTAAATACATCTGCCTTTTTCTTCAATTTGTATATCCACACCTTCTTTGAGCGATCATCTATGAAGGAAACAAAGTATAAAGATCCACATTTTGAGACAACTAATGCAGAGCCCCATACATCTGAATGATTATAGTCAAGAATGCCTTTTGTGATATGTTCTAAAGTGTGAAACAGAACCCTACACTGCTTACCATAAACACAGTGCTCACAAAAGTCTAACTTGCACTCTTCACACCATTGATCAATTGGTATATGCTAAGTTCCACCAAACCTTTCTCACCCATGTGGCCTAATCACATATGCCACAATTGAGTCAAGTCAGAATGACCACCATCAGATACATAAATTACTGCTCTATCTGTGATAATATTCCCAAGTAGCATATATAAATTTGGTTTAATCTTCTTTCCTTTTATTGCAACTAGAGCACCCTTAAGAATCTTCAGAACTCCACCTTCTCCAACAAATTTGTAGCCATTGGAATCTAAGGTTCCCAAAGAAATAAGATGCTTCTTCAAATATGTAACGTGTCAAATATCAATCAAGGTTTTGACAGCTCCATCATACATCTTGATAGTAATTGTTCCAACACCAATGGTCTTGTAAGCTGCATTATTCCCATCCAAACTGATCCACCATAATTGCTCTTATCTGTGGTAAACCAATTCCGATGAGGGCACATATGATATGAACATCTTAAATCAATAATCCACGAGTATTTAGAGTTGTCACAATTTGTCGAGACCGACAACACATTATCTGTTCTAGTTACCGAGCTTCCATCAACTATATTAGCTGCTTCAAAAGGTCATCTTTCTTTCTCTTTAAGTTTCCAACAATCATTCTTAACATGCTCTTTTTTCTTGCAATAATTGCAATAAATATTACTTTTTCTTGATCTCGATTTGGATCTGGACCAGCCCTATCTTTCATGTCTCTTTCCACTTCTCTCAACAGATCTTCCGCTAGCCACTAAACCGTCAGCATGTAGCTGAGAGTTATCTTGTCTCTTGCTCTAATCATTAGAAAGAAGAGTCGAAGTCACATCCTCCATCTTTATGATATCTTTTCCATAAAGCAATGTTGTGACTAGATGCTCATACGAATGAGGGAGTGAGGATAACAAAATTATAGCCTTATCATCATCATCCATATTAACACCAATATTTATTAAAATAATTTAGGAATTCATGGATATCTGTACTTTCGTTCATCCGCGAGGTGTACAAATTTTGTTTAAAAAACAATCGATCTGTAAGGGAAGTCATGTACAAACTCTCAAGCTTCGACCAAAGACTTGATGCTGAATCCTCATTGATGATATTAAATAACACTTCACTCAATAAGCACAATCGAATTGTGCTCACAACCGTCAGATCTAACTCTTCCTAATCCTCATTAGACATGGATTCTGGTTTATTCGATTTTCCTTTGAAAGCTTTATGTAAGCCTTGTTGCACTAGCAAATCCCAAATATTGATTTGCCAAATTTCAAAATTATTTTTTCTATCAAATTTCTTCACCTTGAACTTTGCATTTGAAACCTTTGCTGCCATACTGATAACCCACAACCAGGTTCTGATACCACTTGTTGTGCGCAGAAGAGCTAAACCCGATGGGTTGATTTGTGGCAAATAAATTACAAGAAAAAAAATCAACAAAAAACAAGTAACATACAATAAAAATAAAGCAGGAAATAAATAACAAATAAAGGAACACCAATGATTTATGTGGTTCGTCATTTATGTGACTACCTTTATGAGCGAAGACGATCGATATTTTTTACTAAATTAAAGAAAGAAAATTACAATACAACTTACTTGAGAGAACCAGAGACTCAATCTCCCACAAAGCCTTATTCTTTACAATTTTTTCTATTTGCAAACACCCCAAAAAGCTTCTTTCTATTTTCTAGATCTTTTTCTCTATCTAAATAACCCATTATATAGAAATAGCAAACCCCAAAGAGGTGGTTTGAGGGGCTCTATCTTTTCCATAACTTTTGGGTACATAAGTTTATGTTTATCTAGTGTGAACTCTCTACCGTGAGACCGCCTTTCCCTGCCACGCGACCAACTCCCACTGCCGTACGCCCCTTTCCCCATTTTTCATATATATATATATATATATATATATATATATATATATATATATATATATATATATATATATATATATATATATATATATATATATATATATATATATATATATATATATATATATATATATATATATATATAGGAGTGGATTACGCTTACTAGATGACCGCTAAAACACCAATGGCCTAGATTGAATATGGGCCAATTTGACGGTCACGATCTCTTTTTGTATTTAAATTTTAAATTTTTTTTTTATAACTCTAAATTACTTGAAATTTTAGGCATATGTTATTCTCATCACGACGCACCTAATAAAAATATAAAAAAAATAATCCGTAATAAAATTGACAAAAATACCCCAAAAAATTTTCACGGGTATTTTGGTCAATTGATTTCATGTAAAATATTTTTTTTATATTTTTCTAAGATTCATATATTTTTTATGTACACACATTCCAAATTTCAAATCATTCTGATACGTGAAAAAAAATAAAAATTTAAAAACTACCGGACATCCAAGATCATCAGATTGGCCCAGATTCAATTTAGGCCGTTGGTGTTTACATGATATATATATATATATATATATATATATATATATATATATATATATATATATATATTGTCCTAATTCATTTTTAACTGCCCATTGTTTGGTGGCACTTAATATTTCATTTTTTGTATTTTCTTCCATATGGAAGTCCCACAATCCTCTCAGCCAACCGGTAAAACCACAGATTATGGTTTTTGCTATCTCTGAATCCTGGTTACCGCTTATTTTGGAAGCAGTTGCATACATGGTCATATGCTTCATCAGGTCAAGTATTTGGTTTTTCGACATACCATCAATATTCCAATTGACTATAGATCTTCCGAAATAAGATACAGAACTTGTTATTAAGTCTTCTTCAAATTGGAGATCTACAGGGGTAAGCCTTGGATAATATATTCTGGTATGAGAAACAAGCCTGAACTTTTTTCCATAATCTATCCTATTGACCTCAAGACCTTCTGTCTTAAAGGCTTGTTCCATATTCTCTAGGTCACTATTAGAAACATGTTCTTCTTGTAGAACCATTGCCCCTTCTTTTATTTTCTTATTTTTAGAAGCGGTTCCTTTATCATCGATTTTCAGATTTGCCAATCTCCGGACTAATTCTTTAACCAATTTTTTATTATTATCTTTTGCTTTTATTCCTTGTAAATGAAACTGTTCCTTATTAATACTTGGAGGAGGTTTAAAGGGCAAAACTTGTTTTCCCTTAGAGGTTGTATTTGTTTTACAATCCCTAATCTTAACTTGGGATTTATTAACTATGTTTGCAATTCTTGTTGTTTGCCTTCCAATCGTTTGTAGGCAAAGATTGGTACAATTATTTTGCTCTATTATATGTGGGATAGTATCTATTTTATGTGTATGGTGATCGGTTTCTTTAAGAATAACCTTATAGGGTGAAGCCTTAGTTTCTGCCTTATCTTCAGATTTACTTCTTATTTGAATGCTGGTCTCAGGGGGATGAATATATTCATGAACTTCTCCTTTTGAAGTATAAACTGTTTGGTATGGACTTTCGACCGTATTGATATTAAATTCGGGAACTTTTATCTCATGTATGGCAAGGATGTTTCTTAACCATTCAAAGAATTTTACATTTCTTTTATTTTGATTTATGAATTTGTTTAATTTCATATGAAAGGCCTCAAGTAATTTTTTAGGAAATTCTTTTAGATACCATTCCCGAATTTCTTTATTTTCATCTGATAGAAAGTCATGTTTTATCCATTCTTTATTTACCTTAAACTCTTCTTCAGATTGAAGGGTAAAAATATTAAAGTCCAAGTCTGAAGGAGTTGGTTCACTATTTGGGGAACTCGGTTCGTAAATCTTATAAGTTGGTTGCTGGACTTCATTACTTGTTTTAGTTAGTCCATCTAATATAGAGCTGCTATGATTTCGCTCATGCTCTGTTTGTAGAGCAGAGGAAGTAGAACATCTAGAAGGGACTTGTGAAAAATTTTCAGAACTATTGATCAGAGTTCTTCTGGATGAATTAAACTGTATTTCAATGTCTCCATCAGGATATTCTATTATTTGTTGTGGTTCTCTATTTATAGGTATTCTCGACTGCTGATTGTCGCAGTGGAGAGACCATTTTTCAAGGAGTCTTATTTGAGACCAAGATACTGTTTTAGGTATTATAGTATCGGATTTTTCTATATTAGTTTAGAAAAATACTGTCTATCCCTTTGTATCCATATGTAATGCATTACGACATAAGGTAGTCATGACTTTATAACACACCCTATAGACCAATGCAATATTTTGAGATCCTAAATCCATATCAAACCCTTGGGTTTTTAAATTTAAAGTGAGAACTTTTAGTAAGTTTGGATCAATTAGGGCTACTGAAAAATTGAGAAAACAGTTAAAATATATTGGTCCATTACATAAGCTAGATTCAATTATTCCTAATAGAGAATCTGAAAATTTATTGTCTTTCATATCTTAGACAGAGTAGTACGGAGTTATTTAAATCAATTCTAGTAAGTGGTTTTATTGCTATTTGCATAAGTTTTATATGCAGATACTTATAAATTTTATTTTTATGATCTTGTATCATTCTATTAGATAGTAGTTGAAAGTTATTTTGTTCACTAGTAACAGAAATGCTTTCTTCAACAGTTTTTATAGAAAAACCTATTTTAAATTCAAACGTACCTTTCTTATAGACGTCAGAGGTTGGGACTTTAGGAATATTCCAATTTTGAATTTGTTTTTCAATATTGTCTATGATAACTTCTTCCCTATTTCTTACACGTAATGTACTAGAAGAAGAAGCTGTTCTATCGGATAGAGTCCTAATGAAATTTACCATTTTTGATAATTGTTAATCACAGAGTCAATCGGAAACAGTCCCTGTACCTTTCACGGCTCTTCCTGGCCTAACGATAGTGCGGGTCACGACGACTTTTTGGTGTCAATCTTATTATCTACAATTTACCATTATAAGCGAATGGCTCTGATACCAAAGTAAGCGTGGATATTTTAGAGCTTCTAAATATCAGAAATAATTAAGGATATCTTTAATGTATAAAAGAAATATCAGAGATATTTTGACAGAATAACAAATCCAAATAGAATTAATAAACAAACACATAAAAACAGTGATATATCAATAATAAACCAATTTACGTAAACAACATGCCTAAATTTAATACAAACAACTATTTTAATCTGTATAAGAATGTAACTTACATGTGGCACTTGCAGAAACTAGAAAATAACTTCCACTCATCTTGACAGTAACTAGGTAGACGGTCCCAGTAACAATCACACATGTAATATGCTTATTTTTACAAATATTCTTCAAATAGTCTGGTTGGCATGACACACCACCAGATATACATTTAAAAGAAAGAGAGTAGAGAGAGAGTACTTGCAGAGAGCAAAGAAAGAGAGGAAGAGAGAGAGAGAGAAAGAGAGAGAGAGAGAGTGGAAAACTCCAAATGCTTAATCCCTTCATGTTCTCCTCTTTTTATAGCCTTTCCAACTTTAATTAGATTTGAAGGCCTTTGAAGTCCGACTAAAAGTTGAGAAGACAAGTATCGGTGGAGTGGACAAGCGTCAGTGGAGTGGACAGGCGTCGGTGGAGTACAGCCAAAGGCGTCGGCCGATAATGAAAATTGGTTACAGTAAAAAGGTGTCGGCAGGTAAACACAAGGTGTCAGCAGGTAAAGACAAAAGTAGCTATAGTAAGAAGTAAGAATATAAAGGTATTTTGTCTTTATTCTGGGACTCGTGTGCTATGTGGTTTGCAGTCGTTCCGTCCTTATTGATTGTATGGCTTATTGGGATAGCCCGTAGTCCATGTCTTCATTTTCTTAATCATAATTTTCTTCATTTTAGGTCGAGGTTGACATGGCCTCTTTTTCTTTTTCAGATATTTGTAATAATTTTTTCTTGAGCCCTTCCTTTGTTGCTTTTGGATATTGTCGTCGTATTTTATTGAAATAATCATTCATATTCATATCTGTATTAGAGGATGAAGATGATATTTTTCTCATTCTTATTTTGTCAGGACTTAGAGAATCATTTTCATATACATCCCACCATTTTATATATATTTGTCTCTCTAGCTCAGGAAGTTATTCCCAATTATTCGTATAATTATCAGATAAGTGGTATGACCATTTCATTATCCACGGGAGTGCCATGAAATACATATGAAGATCTATTTTTGTATTATTATTATTGTATTTCATGAATTTTCTTTGAGAAATTTGTATATTAGACGGTAGTATTTCTGTTCCAGATCCCCATAACTAGAACCAATTTTTGAACCAGTTAGGGAATTTTTCTACTATTGGTATTTTTATTTGGATAAACCAAGTATATGAGAGTTCATATCGTTTTGGAATCTTCTTTAAGATAATATAAGAATTTTTCCTTATTAGAAATGTTTTCCTTTATATTATTTATTTCTCGCAACTTTGGTTTTTCAGTAAACTTAAAGTTTACCTCATAACCTTCTATATTGGCTTGAATTCCTGTACTATCAATTGTTATAAGATAAAGCATATTTTAAAAAGGAGTTCCTAATATTACGGATTGACTTAACCCTTTGACCATAATAAAGGGGAACTCAAAGCATTTACTATTATTGTAGACTGTAGTATTAGAGAGTTTATAATTAATTATCATTTGATCGCCATCGGCTGTATTTAGGACCTGGGTTGTGATCCCTATAACTGGAACCAATTTTTGAACCAGTTAGGGAATTCTTCTACTATTTGTATTTTTATTTGGATAAACCAAGTATATGAGAGTTCATATCGTTTTGGAATCTTCTTTAAGATAATATAAGAATTTTTCCTTATTAGAAATGTTTTCCTTTATATTATTTATTTCTCGCGACTTTGGTTTTTCAGTAAACTTTAAGTTTACCTCATAACCTTCTATATTGGCTTGAATTCCTGTACTATCAATTGTTATAAGATAAAGCATATTTAAAAAAGGAGTTCCTAATATTACGGACTGACTTAACCCTTTGACCATAATAAAGGGGAACTCAAAGCATTTACTATTATTGCATACTGTAGTATTAGAGAGTTTATAATTAATTATCATTTGACCGCCATCGGCTGTATTTAGGACCTGGGTTGTCTTTCTTTCCGCTCCAGATCCCCATAACTGGAACCAATTTTTGAACCAGTTAGGGAATTCTTCTACTATTGGTATTTTTATTTGGATAAACCAAGTATGAGAGTTCATATCGTTTTGGAATGCAAAAACCTCATGCCATGCTCTTATATATTCAAAATATTGATAATTTCTATTGCTGAATCCTTCAGCTTGTACTTTGAGATGTTCAATATCAAAGTCGAAAGAGGAGAGAATACCTTGCCACCGAGCAAAGATTTGTTTTGAAACGAGATTTTTTATATCTTTTGGAGGATCTCTTTAGCAGCTTTACAATCAGTGCGAATGAGAAAATTTTGATTCAGGAGATTACTCTGAACCTTTGTCACACAATAAACAACAGTCAGGATTTCTTTTTTAACAGTACAATAATTGTGTTGAGTTTGATTCCAAGCTTTAGAGGTGAAGCGTACCAGTTGTTCCGTTGTATCTATTTTTTGTTTTAAGATGCCCCCTAATCCTATTTTTGAAGCGTCACATTCAATGATTTTAAAAGCAGATGGATCAGAGAGTGTAAGACAGGGTAATATTTTTGCTTTTAATTTTATTTTTTGGACAGCCAAAGTATGCAAATCCGTCCATTCTGGAGGGTTTTTTTTTAGCCTTTGAAACAAAGGTTTAGCATCAATGGCCAAATTTTCATAGAGGTCAGCTATATAATTAAGATAGCCAAGGAACCTTTGAAGCTCATTTTTATTGGTAATAATATCAGGGAATTTGTTGGCAAATTCGATGGCTTTATCGATAGGGACAATTCTTCCTTGAAATATATTATGTCCCAAAAACCTGATTTTTGTTTGGCAGAAGCGGATCTCTTTTGCAGAAACTACGAGGCCAGCTGTTTTTATTGCCTTTATGAAAGTATTTAAATGTTTAAGATGTTGGTCTAAATCTTGTGAAAAAACTAAAACATCATCAATATAAACAATCATACATTTGGTATAAGGATTAAAGATATCATTCATAATAACAAGTCTATCTAAAAGATCCATTTTATTAGGAATAGGATACCGTATCCATTTCAAAGCTTTATTGAGGGGTTTATAATTTATAACACGCCTGAGAGACGCCTCTCGATTTCAAAGGCCTTCTCAATATAAAATGTTGAACAACTCCAAGGAGAGAAGATTTTGCGAATAAGTTTTTTCTGAAATACTTCTGCAATTTCATTTTTGCAAATTTCTAGAAGTCTAGGGTTCATTTGAATGGGCCTAGCATTAGTAGTAATCTTTTCTTCATGGAAATCAGCTTCATAAGTGCCTATGTCTATCCTAAAAAGCATTCGGGACTTCAGCACATATTTCTTTTTCTATTTTATCTTTAATAGTCTCTATTAACTTTTTATTTTCAGGAAGCAGAAGTTTCGTTTCTATGGTTTTATAATTTATCTCTTCTTTAAGATAATATAAGACTTTTTCCATATTAGAAATTTTTTCCTTTATATTATTTATTTCTCGCAACTTTGGTTTTTTAATAAAATTAAATTTTACCTCATAACCTTCTATATTGGCTTGAATTCTTGTACTATCAATTGTTATAGGATAAAGCATTTTTAAGAAAGGAGTTCCTAATATTACATACTGACTTATATATTTGGTATGAGGATTAAAGATATCATTCATAACATTTTGAAATTATGAAGGAGCATTTTTTAATCCAAATGGCATTACATTCCATTCATATTGTCCAAAGGGAATATTAAAAGCAGTTTTATAGCGATCTTTTTCTGCAATTTGTGTTTTCCAGTATCCTGATTTTAAATCGAACTTTGAAAAGATACAGGCATTAACAGACTCTATCCAATAGAATGGCTTCTTCTTCTAGTACATTACGTGTAAGAAATAGGGAAGAAGTTATCATAGACAATATTGAAAAACAAATTCAAATTGGAATATCCTTAAAGTCCCAGATTCATGTTAGAAGATTCTGGTGTATTAGTATTTTTAGAAAGAGCAAGGCTTTCCTCGGTAGTTAGAGGGATTTTATATTCTTGTATAAGATTACTAATTTCTTTTGCATCATTTTCTGGTTCATTGTCATGTAAAGGGTCAGAGACCATTTCTATGATTTGGACTCTATTATTTAAACTTATAAGCTCATTGCGAACATCATTTATTTCCTGTCTTAATTCAGACAGAGAAGGTTCTCTATTTTGATTCTTTTTATTTTCTACTTTTCTATGAACATTAGCAAAATCATAGTCTCCCTTGGTTCGCACAAGAGAAGTAGAAGTTTTAGGAGTTTTTACCATATTCATGTATTGGACTAACGCTTCCTTTTTTGTCTCGGAATAAGATATTTTATCGATTAGGTCTATAATTAGATTTTCCTATTCAGTAAGGGTGTTACAGAAACATTCATCAGAATCAGAACTACTAAAAATTAGTTCTTCATCCTGAACTTCACATGTTAAGATGTTCATCTCGGAGTCAGAAGAATTTTCAGAAGATTCTTCATTAATTTTTAATATTTCAAATAACTGACTTTTAATATTATCCTCTATTTGTAAAGAATTTATTTTATTTTTAATTCTACATTTATTCTTATAGTGTCCTACTTTTCCACAATTATAACAGACTGGAAGTTTTCTTTTTCTCTTATATTTAAAAGTATTTTTTGGGAAACGTTTTTTAGAAAATTTATCTTTGATAGAAAGTTTATCAGGACCAGTTCTACTGATATATATATATATATATATATATATATATATATGGGGAAAAGTTTATTTAAGGTTACAACCTTAAATGTGGAATCAGAGATGCACCTCAAAAGTCTATCGAAAATGTTGTTTTAATGTTGACAAAGCCTTGTAATCAATCATCTCAATATTGAGATCTATAAATATGAAAAAAAAAAAAAGTTTTTGAGTCTCGAAAATAGTGCATCTTATAACACATTATCTAGACCGTCCATTTTCACGATTTTCATATACTTCTAGATCTACTTGATTTTAACCCTTTTTGGAATTTCAAAGTTTATAATTAGGTATGAAAAAAGATTTTAAGGTACTACTAAGATTTTTTTTTGACAAAATTACTTGTTATGATAAATTTTGGAGGTGCGTCTTAATTGGATTATTTAAGGTTGCAACCTTGTAGAAACCACACCCATATATATATATATATATATATATATATATGGAAGATACTACAAAACGCCTATAGGCGGAAATGAATAGTGATTTCACCTATCCCGATCACCATCCAAACTTCATCACATGGACACATTTGTCTGGTAGTATTTTAATTTTCATTTTTTTTTACTAATCGGAATGATTTGAAATTTGGACCGTAATAAAAATATAAAAAAAAATAATTCGTAAAATATAAATTGACCAAAATACCCCTAAAATTTCGTGGGTATTTTTGTCTGTTTATATTTTGTGAATTATTTTTTTCATATTTTTATTAGGTGTGCCTCTCTAAGATGTACACATGCTCTAAATTTTAAGTAATTTAGATTTGTAAAAAAAAATGGAAATCGAAACACTATCAGACAACTGTAATTGTGCCATCTCTAAGATGTACACACGCTCTAAATTTTAAGTAATTTGGATTTGTAGAAAAAAAATAGAAATTGAAACATTACCAAACAACTGTAATCGTACCATGGTGTTTGGATGGTGATGAGGGTAGGCGAAATCATTGTTCATTTTCGTCTATAGGTGTTGGAAAGAGTTTATATATATATATATATATATATCTATGGGTTATGTTAGGGTGCTCACATTATGGAGTAATTTATCATTGTGCTCAACAAAATTTTGACAGTTATATGCCATTATTTTGTCTATCGAGGTTTTTTTAGTAAGAGTATTTTTTTTGGAGTGTGACATCACCCATAGTGTACTCCATATAAGTCATATTACATCCACCCTACTGACCAAAAATAACTTTATTAAAAAAATGCTTTATATACAAAACAAGGGTATAAAAGTGTACAAAATTTGTTAAGTACGATAAATTATTCCATTGTGTAAGCACCTTAACGTAATCTTATATATATATATATATATATATATATATATATACATATATATAGGAAAACATTATGCAATGCCTATAGGTGAAAATAAACAGTGATTTTGCTTATCCCTATCACCGTCCAAAGTTCATCACGCGGTCACGATTGTCTGGTAATGTTTCATTTTTCATTTTTTTTCTACAAATCGGAATGACCTAAAATTTTGAGTGTGTGTTCATAAAAAATATGGGAATCTTTGAAAAATATATAAAAAAATATTTGACATGAAAAAAATTGACCAAAATAACCCCGAAAAGTTTCAGGAGTATTTTGATCAATTTGTTTTTGCGGATAATTTGTTTTATATTTTTATTAGCTGCTCATCTGTAAGATATATATATCTCCTAAATTTCAGGTCATTCTGATTTGTAAATAAAAATAAAAAATAAAAAACTATTGGACAATCTTGACCTCGCGATGAAATTTGAATGGCGATGAGGGTAGGCGAAATCAATATTCATTTTTACCTAAAGGCGATGGGAAGACTTATATATATATATATATATATATATATATATATATATGCAACCTTAAACAATCCAATTAAGGCGCACCTCCAAATTTTATCATAACATGCAGTTTTGGTGTAAAAAATTCATAGGATTATCCCAAAATCTATTTTAATATCTAATTATAAAATTTTAAACTTCAAAAATGGTTACAATCAAGTAGATATATGAGCATATGAAAATCTTGAAAATGGACTGTTTACATAATGTATTGCTAGTTGCACTATTTTTGAGACTCAAAATCTTTTTTTTGTTTTTTTCATATTCATACAATTCGATGTCAACAAAATCAAGTAAGATGGTTTTTAATATTAAAACAACATTAGTTGTTTTCTAATGGATTTTGACGTGCATCTTTAATTCTACATGTTAAGAAAATGGATTTTAATGTTCATCTTTAATTCTACATTGGGGAGTTCCAAAAATGCATCTTTTCCCGTAACCCTGAAGTCCCGAGTGTATGAAGTTTTCACAGTTGTTCCTGTTAAGGACCTCTCCAATAGTGCCTCTTTTGCTCCAATTGGCCTGATCAGGATGTTCAATTCTGGTGGGGCTATCAAGGAATTCGCATACTACCGTCGATATGAAAGTTTGTGGGTGCGATCTCTTCGGAGCTTATTCCTCTACAAAACCTAAGAGAGTAACAGTGGACAGTATGGAATCAGAGTTTGCATTCGAGGAGAGTTCGGGTTTGCTCAGCCTTGAGAAAGAGTCATACATGTGGGAGATCACAGTAGAATTATAACTGGTTTTGGAGTTTTGTCGTTTAAGATAATCTGCTTTGTGATTCAGATCAATCATATTCGAGGAAACCTGGAACAAAGAAAACGATGGAAGTCTTAGGTCTTCTCCACTTCAACTTTTATCGTAGGAACCACTGGAAGAAATGAGGAAGAATTATTCCTCAATTGTTGTTATGAGAACTTTGTGAAATAGAATGAGTGATGAGAGTATTTTAAGCATTACGCATCATTCATGATCTTCACTAACCATACATTGCAGTGATATAGGCCAATTGTTCTATGTCGGGTATAAAAAATCCCCTGTTTGCGGGAGCCAAATAAATTGGATCGGGAAGCTGGCGATTCGTAGCCAAAAAACCCTATAATTGGTTGAGTTTCCCAGTATTTCTTTTTTTCCTTTTTCTTTTTTCTTTTATGTAGCTTTGTGCAGATATGACTAACCTGTGCCCTTGCCTAGTCGATTTCAATTTTCAAAACACTGGTTCCATGTGAGCTTGAAGGCTTTGAAGTTCAAGTGATGCCATTTATTTCTGGATATTGGGCTTTTTAAGCTGTGGGCTCGGCCGTAGTCCAAGGAAAGTAGGTTGGCTAAGTCCCAATGGACAGGATTGAGTAATGCACAAGGCTAGAATGCCACAAAAATAAAATAAAAATTGGAACATTTGAACAATCAAAGGCAACATTTCAAAAAAGCGATATATAAAACATTGATTTGAAAAGTTTTATCTAGAGATATTTAGAAAAATCTAGAAAAAGAGAAAAATATAAAAATAGGACATGCAACAACAAAAGCTCACAAATCATGGTTTAAAAAAACATTCAAATGACTTAACATAATTTTTATACATTGATTCAATGGTTTTTATATTTTTATGATTATAGAAGTTTTTAAGGTGGTCTAAATTGGACCTGAATATTCTACTCGACAAAGAGTTGAGTCCCAACAATAATGAGTCTCGACTGTCCATTAATGTTAAGATCTAGGCCTTGAAAAATTCAAAATCACTTTTTTATTTTTTAGTAATGTTAATTTAATGATGATAATGCTATATAAAAATTTTGGGAATAAAAAAATCCTTATGAAGCCTATATCTAGCCATTTCACTAAAATAGATGGCTTATATTAATTGGGCTATGTCTACGACATTTTACAAAAGTTTCTTTTTTGTGATTGTTCCTTAGAGTTAAAAGATTGTACGTTTAAAAATTTGTGTCAAACAAATGTTTCTAACATAGTTTTTGAAGATAATTGCATTATACTACTATACAACTGTTGCATGAAATCATTCCTATATATATATATATATATATATATATATATAAGCAATGATCCAATGCATAGTATAATGCAATGACACTTCTAGAAATCCATGTTTGTGGTATTTGTATGACCCTAAATTTTACACACACACTCTCTTCATCTCAATAATCAATCCAAAAAAAAAAGAAAGTTCATTTGAACTCTAGATATGGTCAAAATGAGTCCCCTCCAAATATGAATCTAGACCATTCATTTTGTGAATTTCAAGATCTTAGCCTTTATAAACTCAAAATCTTTTTTTCTGTTTTTAACATTGTTCATCTAATGATAATAAAGCCATCTAAAAAAATTGAAAATGAAAAAATCCTTCTAAGGCCTAGATCTAAGCATCTCGCCAAAATAAATGGCTTATGTTAATTGGACTAAAAAAGTACTTTTTAGGTTTGTGATTTCAATTTTTTATGTTTTTGTGATTATTCGTTAGAATGAAAAGAGTATATATTTCAAATTTTGGATCAAAGAAATGGCCATAAGATGATTTTTTAAGTTATTGCATTATATTACTATACAACAGTTGCATGAAATCATTACTATATATATATATATATATATATATATATATATATATATATAGAGAGAGAGAGAGAGAGAGTGTGTCTCCCCCTTTTTCTTTCGACATCAAAACTTTATTTATTTTCTCTCTAAAATTTTTTGACATCAAAACTTTTAGTCAAGGTTTCATCAGATTTATAAATTGGTTTTTAATAAAGCGAATGTCAAGAGAAGCTTATTGAAATCCCACCTATTTAACTATAAAAAATCAAATCATACCTTATGGTTTTAGAAAAGGGTGCGGTTTGTATAGAGCCGAGGCTCAAAACAATCAAAGTAAAGCGCACCTTGAAGCTTTAAATTTTATAATTAAAGGTTAAAAACCAGTTAATTTCATCTTTAATTATAAAATTTAAAGCTTCAAAAACAGTGTAGATTCTATGGAAACTTGAAAATCTTGAAAATTAACTATCAAAAAATGTGTAGAAATCTATATTTTTTCACATGTCCATGCATCTTGATGTCGAGATGATCAATTTGAGATCATATGGGCATCAAAACTAGCTCTTCTAATAAACTTTTTGAGGTGGGCTCTTATTTGCTTATTTGGAGCCTCGGCTCCATATAAGCTTTTTTTAAAAAAAATTCCACGGCTCTATATAAACTTTTTCCTTTAGAAAATACCTGGGGATGCAACTCGAAGATCCTAGATAGATTTTACGGGACTAGATGTATCTTTGGGAGTACACACCAGAACCAGATTTCATCCTAAATTGTATATTAGGTTGGGGGCATCTAATATTTTGAAAAACGTGAGACCATCTCATGCCTCCAGTTACCTCGTATATTTTGTATCATCTTTAATGTTTATTTCTCCGGATTCCACTATGATATCCAAGCCCTTGTAAGTTAATTGAAATAAAGAGTACTCCAAAGTTCAAAAAGTAAAAATTGACTTAGTTGGAGAGAAGTTTATGTTGAAATATTGTTAATAAGGAAAACTAACAACTCTCACAAGCGTAAATTGATTTAGAAGGATCGGTTTGGCCCAAAACACACATATCTTCACTGATCTTGAAAAGAAATTATGAAATAGCCCCACCCTCTGTTACAATCGGGAGCAAATGTACAATTTGCTCCCCATAGATGGCATTTACTCACGGCCATCAAACTTTTCTTTTATCTTGCCTACTGACTACTCTCTATTATCATATCCTCTCTCAGCGTATCACTGTATTTTATCATCAAATTGGCAGTTTTCCAATGATTCTTGTTTTAGATTATTCTTAATTTATTTCGAAAGAATTTCATTTTTGGAAGGTTCCACTTTTGTACCAAAGAAAATGAAAGGCTCATAATCACAAAATAATCCAATGCTTGCCACTCAAACGCTATGTTTTTTTATGCGGGGAGAAAATTAACAAATCAATAAATACCAATAAAGAGAAATAGATGAGAGATTATATCGTCTCTTAGAGTCTGCAAAATATTCAACCCCAAAGATCTCTTTACAAGATCAAAGAAAACTCTTTTTTGTACTTTATGCACCATCTTTTTCTGAAACAGCGGCGGTTACATATTTATGGAGGAAATAACCATAAAACTAATTTGTTCCTTAAAAAACTCTAATCAAATTCTAGGCTTTCATATTTAATAATGAACTAAACTTTGACTTTTACCTCTGAAACCTCCACAATTGAAAATGATAAAAATAGCCCTAAAAAAATTAATATAATCCCAAACCTAAATTTTAATCTTCTAAAACATAATAAAATAAGAACAAAAAAAATTCAACTGCATCACTTTTGAATTAATTCAAATATTTTACGAAAATGTTTATTATAGTTGTCATGGGCTGACAATAGGCTAGGCAGTCTAGCATGGTCCTATTTGTGGAACAATATTTAGGAACAATATTTTCCTCACTCTTCAGGGCACGAAGTTTTAGTTTGAAGGCTGGAATTTGGCCTGAAATTTTGGCCTGGTGGCTCATCAGGCTAGGCTTGGGCCAGTTGCAATGGCCTGTTCTTTGTTTTTTTGTTTGTTTCTCTATCGATTTCAACATCAAAAAATGTGGACTTATGTGTCAAATTGGTGATCAACCGGTTTTGAATTGGCTTGTCGACTCGGGTTGGTAGAAAAAAATGAAAAAGAGTAAAAAAAACAACAAATAAAAATGACATCTTAGTGAGATGCACCTAATAAAAATATAAAAAAAATATTTATAAAATATAAATTGACCAAATTACGCCCGTAAAGTTTTAGGGGTATTTTAATGAATTTATATTTTACGAATTATTTTTTTCCATAGTTTTATTAGGTGCGCCTCACTAAGATGTATAGATATTCCAAATTTCAACTAATTTAGATTTGTAAAAAACAATGAAAATTGAAATACTACCGTACAATTGTGACGGTGCAATGAAGTTCGGATGGTGATGAAAGTAGGCGAAATCACTATTCATTATTACCTATAGGCTTTGGGACCAGTTTTCTTATATGGAAGATACTGCTAAAAGCCAATAGGAAAAAATGAACAGTGATTCACCTACCCTTATCACCGTCCAAAGTTCATCGTATGGTCACGATTATCCGATAGTATTTCATTTTTCATTTTTTTTTTCTAAAAATAGGAATGACCTGAAGTTTGGAACGTGTGTTCATCAAATAATAAGCTAATCTACGAAAAATATCAAAAAAATATTTTACATGAAAACATTGACCAAAATACACTTGAAAAATTTTGGGCGCATTTTGATCATTTTTTTGGGCGAATTATTTTTTTTATATTTTTATTAAGTGAATCTCACCAAGATATACACACGCTCCAAATTTCAAGTCATGCTGATTTATAAAAAAAAAAAATGAAAAATAAAACGCTACCAGACAATCGTGATCGTACGATGAAGTTTGAACTATGATGAGGGTAGGCGAAATCACTAATCCTTTTCGCCTATAAACGTTGGGAAGACTTTTCTTATATATATATATATATATATATATATATATATATAAACAAATAAAAAGTTTTCTTTTAGATTTCAAAGCATACCCTTCAGTTAGATTTGAAGAGAAATCTAGCCCAAAAGTGATGGATTTCAAATTGGCCTAAGAATAATAGAAAAATAGTGTTTTCATAAAATAAAAATAAAAAATATATAAAAAAAGGGTAAACAGATTATCTACATAAAAAATTCTCAATCTACTAAACTGTTGTTTCAACTTAAAAATCATGTAATACATGTTGTAGATTGGATATAACACTCTTGACAAGAATAATCGTTACAAAATCTGGCAAAAGAAAAAACGAAATATATTATTCTTTTTGAAATAGGGTTTTTTAATAAAATTAAAGTTTGACACTAGATCTCTTTGAACAAAGTTTTTGATTGGAGAAGTTTGTGTTATATATTTGATAGAGGGCTCCATTTTTTATTTTTTGTTACAAATTTCTTGATTCTTGGTTGAAAAAGGAAAATATAAAAGAAATGTTGAGGGTTTTGACCTCGAATTGGGTGTTTTGTATCTCTATCTTACCAAAAATCTGGTTTAATCTTGAAATTTGTCTGGGCCTAATGTAGATCAATGAGAGGCGATCGATTTATGATAAGTTTGAGAGGATTTGGTGGAGAAATGCGCGATAAATCAAAGTAAAATTTTTTTTTCATTTATAAAATAAATAGAAAACATAGTTAATTTTAGACAAATTAGACTAATAATCTGCCCGTTCCAAGCCACCTCAGGTGATTCTGTGCTGTTTTGGACAAGGATGAGGATTCTATGAGTCATCCGGCTTATACTATACATATGCGGGCCCCTCTTAAACCTATCTAGAAATGGATTTCTAATCTCAAAATTTAGGGATTCATGATCTATGTGAAGATGATCATGAATATGAAAATAATATAATTTTTTCTATTTGAAATGTGATTTTTTTGAAAAAATTCTCCACCGTATAAACCTCGTGAGTTTTTACAAGGTCCATCTTAAAGATGGACGTTGCACCCGCTGACTCATGAAGGACTTTTCTTTAGAGGGATAAGGATACTCGTCGTATCTATAATAAGACTTAAGCATAGGTAGGATGGGATTAGGAAAGCGCTGGGTCAACATCCCCACACTTAATCACCACATTGCATCGTTTCTCTTCTCTAATCTATTTAAAAAAGAAAAAAGGTTTCATACGGGCTGGACGGCATTTCTACATATGCGGTCCTGAAAGTGTAAAGCATCCATCTTAAAGATGGATGCAAGTACGTGTTCCATCTAAAAACAGTGGTAACCAACTGTCCAAATGTTTTTTTACAAGAATTATTATTTTTAGTTTTTAAAATTTATTTATTTATTCATAATCATGATCTCTATATTATAGATTACATATCCTAAAAAGCTAAGCCTTAAAATCCATTATTAAGAGGTCCGCATTTCTGCATATGTGGGCTTGGTCATATAGAAACCGGTTCCTTTAAAAAAAACAGGTAAAAAAAAAAATTGGAGGCAAGGATGGGATTACATCAACGCGTTTCAGTAGTGAGGCATAAGCCAAGGGCCCGAAATCACCCAATGAGAAATTATGCTCGACTTTTATTTTATTGTTTTCTATTATCTAACATTTTCTCCTTTAACTTGCTATGGGGGTTCGATGACCTTTGCATTAAACAAGTAGAATCAGAAATTTCCCTTGACTTTGTAATCTTTTATTGACGTCTTTGGGAGGGCGGGTTTAATGATTGACGTGTGTGGTCTTTTTCTTTTATTTTGTTCACTAATCATGATGATCTTCCTATCGTCCAGTGGATTACGAAGAGTTATCAAATGAGAAATAATTTTTTGTTCTTTTGCGAGAGATCACTCTCTGAACTTCTTTAATAAACACATTAGTAAGGCTGGTAACGGGCCGACTGGCATGGCATAGGCTTGCCAGTGTGGGCCTGTAAAGCCTAAGAATGAGCTTTGGCGAAGTCGGGCTTCAGCCGAGGCCCAATGGCTCGGCTGGGCGAGGTAGGTAAGGGGTCCATGGATGAACAGGTACAGTTTAGGAGTTTTTAAAGTATACAAATGGCTGTGAGAAATGGTTAGGATTTCAACCCAAACAAATATTATAAGCATAACTTGCTCGTTATAAAACAGAAAACTATTTTATATTTGAAGTATATAGTAATCTTTGTTTTTTAAGGATGCGGTTTGTATAGAGCCTAGGCTCTAAACAATCCAATTACGGCCTACCTTCAAATAGTATCGAGAAATGTGGTTTCAATATTGAAAATCATTGTGATAGCCTTAAAAATAAATTTTTATTTTTATTTATAAAGTTTAAAGCTTAAAAAATAGTACTATGAAAATCTTGAAATTTAACGGTTAAAAAAAACGTTACAAAATACACTATTTTCAAAACTTGCATTCTATTTTTTCTCATGTCCATGCATCTTGATGTCGAGATGATTAATTTGAAGATATTTGAGCATCAAAACAAGCAATTGTAGTGAAATTCTGGAGGTAGGCTCAAATTTGATTGTTTAGAGCCTTCGCTCTATATAAACTTTTCCCTTATTTTAATATTAAAATATTTATATTTAAAATATAAGATTTTAGAGGAAAGTACATTTAACAACTGTTTACATCTAGTACAGGGAGGTTACAAACACATATTTGTCTGATTTTAGATTAGGTGGTTGTAAGATCATCATTGAACTCCATGAATCATCTCAAGCCATCTAATTTGACATTTAATGATTAGGAGATCTAATTTGATATTTAATGGCTTGGAGTTCTTGTGACTCCTTGTGCATAGTATAATATTCTATAAATATGAGTGTTGCATAAGGTCAAGATAAAATAAAAAATACGTCAACTCTCTCTTTAGTGAAAATTATGGAAACCCCCATTGCCCGACTTCTTTTTCTTTTTCTTTTTTCTTAATTTTTATTTTTTTATTTTTATTTTTATTATTTTTATTTTTTAAGGCAGCCGTCTTTCAATACTTTGTAACAGCGTTTTAAAAAACGTCGAGTTGAACCGGACTCGCTCGGTTCGACTCGGAATTCGCGAAAAGGGACCGGATCGGTTGAAAAATCGAAAATCGTCCGGTTCTAGAGAGAACCGGACGATTCCGCACAGTGACTCGCCGATTCACTGTACGGAATCGGCGAGTCCGAACAGTGAATCGGCGAGTCCGAAAGGATTTTTTTTTCTTTTTTTTTTTTTTTTTTTTTTTCTTTTTTTTTTTTTGTAATCCATGATAGATTTTTTTGTAATACTTGATCGATTTTTTTGTAATCCATGATCGAATTGTTTTTGTTTTTTTGTAATCCATGATCGAATTTTTTGGTTTTTTGTAACCCATAATAGAATTTTTTGTAATCTATGATCGAAATGTTTGTTTTTTTTTCTTGTAATCCATGATCGGTTTTTTTTTTTTTTTTGTAACCCATGATAGAATTTTTTGTAATCCATGATCGAATGTTTTGTAATACATGATCGAAATGTTTGTTTTTTTTTTGTAATCCATGATCGAAATGTTTGTTTTTTTTTTTGTAATCCATGATTGAATTTTTTGTTTTTTGCTTTTTTTGTAACCCATGATAGAGTTTTTTGTAATCCATGATTGAATTTTTTGTAATCCATGATCGAACTGTTTTTTTTTTTTTTTGTAGTCCACGGTTGAATTTTTTGTTTTTTTTGTTTGTTTTTTTTTGTAATCCATGATCGAATTTTATGTAATCCATGATCGAATTTTATGAAAATTTGTGATTTTTTTTTTTTAATCCATGATCGAATTTTTTTTTGTAATCCATGATAGAATTTTTTGAAAATTTGTGATTTTTTTTTTAATCCATGATCGATTTTTTTGAAAATTTGTTATTATTATTTTTTAATCCATATTATTCAAAGAGAAAATGAGAGAGATGATGATTCTGAGGCCACCCTATCCCAGCCATATTATTCACATATCGAGTCCCAACAGCAACAGTGTAGGGATGAGTACGAAATACTGTAAATTAAATGCTGAATGGCGGTTCATGCAGGGAAATAACATATCAATATTCGCATATTCATTCAAAAACATAAAAATTCTTAATGGAGTACCCTCATTTTTTATTGAATTCCTAAAAAACAATATTTATAATGAATTTTAATAATTTTTTCGAATTTTTTTTAAGCTTTATTCTGACCGATTCACCCGATTCCTGATCCGGATCGCCTATTTGCCGATCCGGATCGGTTTTTTGGAAGCCCGATCCGGGTCACCGATCCGTTTTTTAAACCATTGCTTTGTAAACTACGCTCTTGATGTTTATTTTTACAACTACCTCCCGAGTAAAAACTTTCAGGACAAAAATACCCCCACGTAGCACCATTTCCCTTGCCCAATTTTAAAGATGACCGTTTGATGCAGGAGGGACCGCATAACGACAGGTGAGTTGGCTAACTCACCAAAAGCTGTATGCCTTCACTACTGCAGAGTAGGCCAAATGGGGGTTTTACCCTTTCCATCATAGTCCTCAATGATTTATATGCTTGCCTCTGTATGCTATTGTATGATTTATATACCAATCGGACTGTCAATACAATTCGTAACTAGTAATTTCAGATAGAGAGTGAGAGATAAATGGTAGACAATCCATTGATGGCAGGCCGTGTTGTGAGCTTTTTCTTGCAGAAATTGGACACCCTACTGACAGAGGAAGTGAGGCTCCTCTCTGGAGTGCATGAAGACATTGTTTGGCTTAGGGATGAGCTTGGAACCATGCAGGCCTTCTTAGAGGATGCAGAGAGAAGGAAAAGCAGAGACCTCCTTGTAAGAACATGGGTGGTACAAGTGAAAGAGGTGGTCTACTTCGCAGAGGATATACTCGATGAATTCATGATTCAGATGGAGTGTCTGGGCCAATTCTCTGTTAAGAAGCTCATAATTCGCCATCGAGTCGGATCAAAGATTCAAGACATCAAGGCACGCATTCGTGCAATAACTGATAGGAGAACCACGTATGATATTCAAAGGAGAGATGATGAAGCAGCCACACTTTTCAGAGCAAAAGACCCTCTTGTCACCGCTCCTTTCATCGCAGAAGCAGACATAGTCGGATTACAGGAAGATGTAGAAATTTTGGTTGGATGGCTGTTGAATGGACGTCCAAAACTTGAAATGATCTCACTGGTGGGGATGGGTGGGATAGGCAAAACCACGCTTGCTAAGAAAGTCTTTCAAATGGGAAAGACGAAGAGCCACTTTGATCGTCGTTCCTGGGTGACTCTGTCTCAATCCTTCACAATAGCTGGGCTTGTAAAATCCATGTTGAAAGGGTTCTACAAAAATGTCAATGAGGAAACTGCAACTATAGATACAATGGATGAGGGACAACTCTACATGTGCCTCTACTCATTCTTACAGGAGAAGAGGTTTCTTTTGGTTCTAGATGATGTATGGAGTGAAGATGTTTGGAATGGATTGAGTATTTTCTTGTTAGATTGCAAACCTGGAAGTAGGATTGTGTTGACAACCCGAAAAAGGAATGTAGCATCATCAATACAAGTTCGGAGCCATATCCACCACCTAAGGCCATTAACAAGGGAAGAGGCATGGTCCTTGTTTTGTAAGAAGGCAATTCGAAAATTTGATTATAAGAGAATCACTCCAGAAATGGAAAAGGTGTGGAGAATTATTGTGAGCAGATGTCAGGGTGTCCCTCGAGGTATTGTTTCTAAGAGACAAATAGAGATAGCTCAATGGATGGAAGTACTACAAACTCTGCAGTGGGAACTGGCAAACAATCCCTCCTTGAAAAGAGTAAGGGGGATTTTATCCATGAGTTATAATGATTTGCCCACTCATCTAATTCATTGTTTCTTAGATTGTTGTTTATTCCCCAAGGACTATGTGATCAGGAAAAGCAAGCAGATTAAGCTATGGGTGGGAGAAGGATTTGTTGAACAATTACCTCGTGAAACAGGAAAATTGATTCACTTGAGGTTTTTGGGACTAAGGAATACAGGAATTCGTAAACTTCCCAAGTCCTTGCAAAATCTTCGTAGACTAGAAACTTTGGATGCCATTGGAAGTAATTTGAAGTCATTGCCCCATTGGATATCACACCTGCAAAACCTGAACCACCTGCTTGTAAGAAAAATAATGCCATTAGATGTGGAAGGTGTAATTGAACTGCTCAAATCTGATAAAGGCATCTATTATAAGCAGTTTGTGCGAATTAATTTTGATGTTGGCAGCTTAGCACACCTTCGCACATTGCAATTTGTAGGAGTTAAGGGGAAGGCTATTAAACATTTAGGGGAGTTGTCTCAGCTTGAGAAACTACACTTCCTGATACAGAACAAGGCAGATGGGCAAAAATTATGGGCTGCCATCCAAAATATGAGGAACCTTCAAAATCTGGTGATTCTCACTAAAACAAAGCCCATCGTCATAGAATCGATGGATTCTCCTCCACCGCGTCTGAGTAAATTACAACTGCATGTGATATTGAGAAAGTTACCCAAGTGGTTGTGCTCCCTAGAGAGCCTTACAAGGTTAGTATTAAGATCTTCAGCTCTAAGTGAAGACCCACTTGTAGCCTTACAAACACTTCCGAATTTGACAAAACTCATGCTATCAAAGGCATATTATGGTCGTTTTATGGGAGGTGATGGTATTGTAGGCTTTCCAAAACTCGAGCATCTCGTGCTTCATAACTTGAAGAACCTTTGCTGGTGGGGGGGGATGAAGGAGGGATGCATGCCAATGCTAAGAACCCTGACTATCATTGGCTGCAAGAATTTGGTTGAGTTGGATGATAGCTTTCAAAACCTCACTTCACTCCAATGCCTTATTCTTGGAAATATGGCCAAGGATTTCGTTGAAGCATTACAGCCTAAAGAGAGAGGCTATTACAAAGTTAAACACATCCCTGAAATCAGAATACTTACTTTGATTCGTGGAGCGTTGTTCTACAAGAACTTAAGGGCGTATTGAATTGGTTATCCAAGGATTGTGCATGACTCATGGACATGAATGTCATCCATGATCTTTGCACCAAAAAAAAACCTCAACTATGGTTAATCGTACTCAAATGTAAACAGTAATGAAGGAGGAAAAAGCACCTCAACGGCCGCTTGCGGTCAGATTTTGCAGTGCTCAACTTTTACATGAAACATTCGGATTGGTTTTCTGTAGAATAAAGTGATTGAATCTTTGTGGGTGGAGTTGTGTTGCGTATTATTTGATTTTTTTTGTTTTTTATTATGGGTGCGATTTGTATAGAGCTGAGGCTCTAAACAATCAAATTAGCGCCTACCTTCAAATAGTGCAGAGAAATGTGGTTTTAATATTGGGAATCTTTGTGATAGTCTTAAAATATATTTTTATCTCTTATTATAAAATTTAAATATTAAAAAATAGTGTCAACCGAGCAGATCTATGAAAACTTGAAAAACTTGAAAATTGACGATCCAAAAATGTGTTACAAGATGCACTATTTTCAAACGTTAAAATTCATTTTTTTTCTCTCATGTCCATGCATCTTGATGTCGATATGATCAATTTGAGGATATTTGGGCATCAAAACAACCTCTTCTAATGTAATTTTTGAGGTAGGATCCAATTTGATTGTTTAGAGCCTCAGCTCTATATAAACTTTTTTGTAATAACTCGAGTGGGAGTGGGGTCTCGAGAGACCAAAAGATTATGGTATGGAGGGGCAAAAGGAGACATTTTTTATGCCATGACTCACCTAAGTTTCAAGTGCTAAGCTTAGATTGATGTCTAAAACCTATAGCTTTGGTCATAAAATACAATCGATAAGGGTTTCATGGTGGGGTTATCCCTTGATGCGGTCGGAGATATACCCAAGGAAATTAGCGGAGGATTGTGTGCGGCGGTTTTCTAGATAAGACAAAGGCAATCCTCATCATTACCATCGCACAACATATATATTAGATAGCCATCTAGGAAACAACCCCTTGGGATATGTCGTGTACATGTGCGGAAGAGATGGTTTCCTTCAACAATGGACCTTGTTAGAAGGTCCTATGAGATTATGTGCTAAAAGAGAGTTGGACTTATCCTCGAGGAAGAACCTGTAATCTGTCGACTAGAATCATCTTCTCTTCATTTATTGGCTGGCTTTGATGGACTAGTCATAAAACTTTGCGATCAGTTGGGGGTCATAGGTACCATGAGGTTAGTTTGAGAAGATCACAATGGATATAATTTATTGAAATGGAGTGCGTCAACATATTTGTGTTATCATTCACCAATTGAATCTAATTTCCATCAAGTTGACTTTAATAATATGTTTTATTTTAATTTTAGGATATTAAAATGAATTTTTAAATCCCTTTGTATTTTGTATACTTCATTTTGGCAAAAGACAATCTTAAAATAGCCAAAATTAAATTTCCTGAATTTTATCATACAAACAGAAATTAAAATTATTAGAATGGCTCTAAAAATTACTTTATTAATTTCTATATGTTCTAAAGGTGTGGAGCCCATTTATGATGGGGAGCCCATCTAGGTGGGGGCGTGCACAGGCATGCCACACCATATTTTCTTTCTTTCTTTTTTTTTTTTTACAAGAGTACAATAATTTCATTAATTACACAAATATGTTACAAATTTATAGAAACATTAAAATGTAATATCAAAGAAAAAGTTCTTCATCAACCAGGAATTCATCCAACTGAGTCCCATTTTTGTTAAGTTTTGCTGTCGCATTTGCCTCCTTGTAGACATGCTAGAAAGAAACTACCAATTGGCAACTAATATCCATGACTTCCTTCCATTTACTTCTCATACTCTATCGGTAGATACTCCAAGATGTTTATGTACCCCAATGTCCTTCATCACTGAGCAGTCATTTACGGGCCTTAGCTGGTGATCCGGGCTAATTCCCTCTCGACCATGGAGCTTATACTCCATCATCTCACTGGCTGACTTTTACCCTCATTATTTTGGAGTCATATTTAGTATTAAGAGTTTTTCACAATTTGGTACCGCTCTCACGGTCTACACTGAAGCAGTACTTTGACCCCAGACATCTAGTTAACTGTTGCGCCTCAACACATTTTGGGAAGAGCTAGCTAGCTTTGGATTTGAATGGCATTTCACCCCTAACCACAACTCATCCGCTGATTCTTCAGCATCAATCAGTCGGATCTCCACTTAGTTTCACCCAAGCTTCACCCTGGTCATAGATACATCACCCAGGTTCGGGTCCACAAGCAGTGACAATTGCCCTATGATGATTCGCTTTCGCTACGGCTTCGATGTCTTCCCTTAACCAAGCCACTGCTTGTGGTCGCCGGCTCATTCTTTAACAGGCATGCAGTCAGAGATCAAATTCTCCTCCCACTACTTGGGAGCTCATGGTTTCATATTCTATTTTACTCCCCTATGGGTATTCTTTTTACCTTTCCCTCACGGTACTACTTTGCTATCAGTCATCCAGGAATTTTTAGCCTTACAAGAAGCTTAAAAAAGAGAAGAACTCTTTCTCTTTCTTTGACCTTTTTAACAAGTCTTATAGAAGGTGCATTGTTTTTTGTATGATTTAAAAGAAAGGGTTGATTGATTTCAGAATTTTTTTTGGATTGATTGATATCAATATAGTATATTATCTTATTTTTTGACATATTAAGTATTTGATGAAAAAGGATTAAAAAATTGAGGGATAACGGTTCTAGTATTTTTTTCCTTTAATTATAATGGCTAATCTAGATAATGAATGACTAAGATCTCTTCATCCTATAGGTCTTTAAGATTGAAGGTCATGATTAAGTCTCACTAACATAGCAAACCCTAAACCCCAAAATTCTAGCCTTTTATTATAATAGTCTGTGTAGACAAAGATACATCTTTCTCTAAGAGCTCTCTCTCTCCAAAGTGTGGCACATACTCTCTCTTCTCTCTCATTTAACCTCTCTTTAATTGGGTTAGTGGGTTTAGACACCCCACTTTTAAAACTAACAAATTTTATTATATTCTTGAATCTTTAGGACCACACTATCTCAGTAAATCCCCAAACTATAGACCATAATAGTTCGTGATCCTTATCTTGTGATCCAAAATCCTGCAATACCATTGTTTTAGTAATAAATCAAGTAAAAATAACAAAACAACTTATTTTTACCTGATTTTTTGGTAAACAATATCAAACAAACGCAACTGCTAATTTTAGTCAGATTTGAGCTCCCTTTGACCCCCAAAAGGAAAATTTGACTGGCAAATCTGCTTGAAATTAATATATATCTATTCTAATATGATTTTAGAGATACTAGATCTAGACAAGTTCTAGCCAAACTCTAGCTATTAAACCTACAACCCTAAGTTTAGAACTGGTCCAAGATAGCTATTCAACCAAGCCAAGGCTTCTTCAACATTGAAGAGAGACAAAGAGGATCCCCGGTATAAACATAGTCGTCGCGGTTCTGATACGGGTGAGGCCTCGAAGCCTCGAGTTTGCCTAGTCAACTGGCCCGGCCATGCATTTTTCTCATCATCTTTTCCTTCATTTTTTAGTTATTTTATTAGATCTAATATTTTATTTTTATTTTATTCAATTTTTTGTGCTTTTTGAATCGATGCTGGCCCTGCCATTGATCTGAGAGCGGATCTATTCATTTTTTGATAGATTTGGTCTCAGATCATAATTTGATTTTTCCTACTCTCTATCAATTTTTTAAAATTAGTTTGTGGTACGGATCTAAGGGATCTTCCTCTAAAGATCTCTCCGATTTATATCGTACACAGTTTGACACCCACCGTAGAGCATTTCAAGCTAGATCAACGTACAAAAAAAAAAAAAAAAACAAAACATATCTCCTTTTGAGGGCCATCTTTTGATTAAATAAAATAATTTTTTTTTTTTTTTTGCTTTATTATTCTTGTTAGCATCGTTTGACGGTTTGCCAAAAAAAAGAAAAAAAAAAAAAGCGATCACCTGGTTGCCTTCTAAAAAGAGCTAGTTCATTATTTTGGTTTATCTTACAAGGTTATCCTTTTGATTTATCTTATTCGTGTATCCTCAGTTTGTTTTGGTGTTATCGTTGTGTAATTATCGTATCACATAACTCTATACAATATTTTAGTTCACTTGTTCTCTTGCAGCCGTAATCGATTTTGTTCATGAGATATTTAATTCAATTCATGCATTTTTCTGCTTTTCTTTATGTGAGAAGTTGTGTCAACTGAAGAATTTTTTTCTTGCGAACTCCGTACCATATGCATGCTCTTCCAGCGACTCTTCAACATCGAACAATATCATTACTTTTCTCTTTAGAAAGACAATACAGTGGGTATTAATATGAGGCATTAATAGGTTTTAGTGTGAGAGTTTTTCAGGGCCTGGTAAAAGCCTTGAAGTAAGAGATGGTCGGCCGTGAGTAGTAGAGAAAGAGACGCAGCTTTGGGGGAAAAAAAAAAAAGGGCTTTCATAATAATAATAATACTAAGTTTATTTAAAAAAAAGATATTTAGAAGCCACGTTGTTAAAAAAAAAAAATAGCCATTTTCATTCTAAAAAAACTCACGTTCTGAAAAAAACTATCAACACTTTTTTAGGCCTCTTTGTTAATAAAAAAAAATAAATTAAACGCCATCTTCCTATCAATAATAATAATAATAATAATTAAGGTCTTTCTCATTTTTTAAAAAAAAATTGCTTTTCAAGAAAAAAAAAAAAAAAAAACAAAACAAAAAACAAACAACATTTTCCTGCCTATTTTGTTTTTTAAAAAATACAATAATATAAATCCATTTCTAAGAAAAAAAATCCTAATCGTCTTGATTCAAAAGAAAAAAAAAAAAATAACTTGCCAACAGAATTTTTTTTTTATTCTTTTTGTAGTCCTTTGTTTAAAAAAGAAATTGGCCAATAAAAATTTCCTTTTGGAGGCCTAAAAAATAATGCTTCTATTATTAATAAAAATTATATTTTAAAAAAAGTTTTTATTTTCTTTTATTCAAAAAAAAAAGGGAAAAAAGAAAGAGAGATTTTCAATCTTCATAATAATAATAAAAAATTCCATTTTAAGATGTCCTTGCCCTAAAAAAAAATTGCAACTTAAAAAGAAAAAAAAAAAAAAAATTTTTTAGGCAAGTTTGTTTAAATAAATAAATAAATTATATACTCTTCCTTTTTGAATTTTTTTTTTTTTTCAAAAGTCCATCTTTTTCCAAAACAAAAATGCCATCTTGCTTTCCAAAAAAAAAAAGAAAAAGGAAACCTTAACGGAAAAAGAAAAAAAAAACAACATAACTTTTATGGCCTTTCTTTTTTAACAAATGAAAAATCTCTACCAAAAAAAAAAAACATAAATTTTTTAAGGCCGATTTTGTTAAAAAAGAAAAGAAAAAAGAAGTACAAAAAGTTTCTTTTCAAGGTCACTTCATTTCTACAAAAAAATAAAAAAAAATATTCACTAAAAAATCTCATCTTTAAGTCCTCTTTCTCTTTACAAAAAAAAAGAGTGTAAAAAAACTCTATTTTTCATTTTTTTGCTTGTAATTCATCATTTGCGACTTCTCTCTATTCATAAATAAATAAATAAATAAATAAGAGACAGAGAGAAAAAATGCAAGCTCACTCTGATCGAGTCAGCCTTAATGCGGGGCGCACTTGACTAGGCATGGACTGTGCCTGATTTCACTGTTTTGACTAAACACATTCTCAGGGGTTGCTTACCCCTCCATCATTACTGTGTTATTGAGCGAGCTCCGCCACGAAGCACAGATCGCTTGATACCATTTGTGCCGAGTGCTTACATTATTTCTTCTACTTGGTGTTTACTTGCATGCTTTGCTACACACTCTTGTACATAACGGACCGAAGCCCGGTAAACTAACAAAAATTTTCAAAAACCCCCAAAATCTAGTATTAACTGTCTTGAGGAGAACTTAGATTTGAGAGCGGAGGCAGTTTGGATTCATATAACTTTAGTTGTGAGCACCCCACCGTAATCATTAGCCTCAAAGCAACTCCATACATAGTAGGATCTTGTTGATTCCTTTAACAGGTGACCAAGACCTACGTGGGGAATCACTCAGCCTAGCTGCATTTCTATAGTTAGAAACCCACTCAAACCTAGCTTACCCATAGTTCAAGGCAAAGTTTTCAAGTGCATTGTTTGCTTATCTGAGTTGATTAGTCTTAGATCGCAGTCCGGATCCACTTCCGGTCCTAGATGAAACCTTCTAGATCCAAGTTCAAGCTTGTGCCTAACCCAACCCTGTTCTGAACTAGGTTCACACCTAGGTCCTAACCTAGGCCCCTTTTGGTCCGAGCCAAGGCTCGTACCTAACCCAACCTTGATCCAGTCTGGGTCAACACCCTGTCTGATATTCAAAACCTTCTAGGCCCAAGCACCCTGGCTTGTACGCAACTCAGTCCAATTCCGAACCTGGTTCACACCCAGGTTCGAATCTAGACCCCCTCTCGGACCAAGCCAAGACTCGTAACCATCTAGTTAGATCTCAGTCTAGGCCTAGGTATAGGTATAGAGTTACCTCTAGAACTAGACTAGGTTCGTCTTAGCTCAGGGTTTAAACTAAAATCCATCGAGTCTAGCAAGATCCATCTAATCTATTCCTAACTTAAGTCTAGATTCAGGGTTGTGCCTAGACCCAGACTAGGTTCACCTTAGTTTAGGGTTTAAACCTAAGTCCATCAAGTCAAGACCCAAGTCTTTCTAGCTCTAGAACAATTCTCATGCCCAGTTAAGACTGACTCTTGAATCAAGTCCAAATCGGGTTTTGACTTCAAGCCTAATCTATGTCCATGCCCAAGCCAGATCCAACCTTACCAGTCTAACACAAGTCTAGCAAGGTCCAACCATATGGCTCCAGCCTAGTCTAGATCTAGAGAACCTAGTCAGTCTGAGAGGCACTGTCACACCCCAAGAATTTACAATACTGATATTCTTGAGATGTGACAGTCAAAACATATATACATCTCTTGATAGCACAAATTTACAGTGGCATATTCTTACAAAGTAACAAAAGGAAGCTTAGGCACAACTACAATATCTTCCAAAGTTGCCCTTGACCAGTACTCAAAATGAAACCGCAGTTATCCTGAAAAATGTTTACCATAGTTTGATGAGTTTGGCTACTCAGTAAGTGATCATCATAATCCTAAAAATAATCATAATTGAAAGATATCAATATTTTAAAAAAGGAGATCTATTAACAGGAGTGCATTAACAGTTTCACTTTAAAAAATACATAATTAAGTATAATCCGAATAATTGAAATGCATATCATATTTTAACATCAATGCATAATTCAAAAGATTTCACAAAATACCCTAGTGGCGTCCCAAGTAGGTCACCTATATACCCCATCAGTATCCTGATGGGTCTACTTACTACCTATCGGCGTCCCCGATAGGTCCACTTAATCCCTATTGGCGTCCCAGATAGGTCCACTTAATCCCTGCAGGTCCACTTATACCTCACCGACGTACCGGATGAGTCCACTAAATCCCTACCGGCGTCCCGGATAGCTCCACTTATACCTCACCGACGAACCGGATGAGTTCAAAAGGACTTCATCTTGAACTTAGACCATGAGGCACTCAAGTACATCAATAATCAAAGTAGCCTTAGTCAGAGGCATGCTAAGTAGGTGGCTTTCTTGCAAGAATTCAATTTTGTGTTAAAGCACAAACTTAATCAAGTGGTGGATGCACTTAGTAGACGTGTTGTGCTGCTAGATATTATAAATGCATGTATCCTTGGCTTTGAGGAAATAAAATGGCTCTATGAAAGTGACGCAGATTTTGGAGAAGTTTGGAGATCATGTGAGGAGGGCAAGCAAGGGAGCTTCCTACTCCATGATGGATTCCTCTTTCGAGGGATTCAATTGTGTATACTCAAATTTTCTATACGAGAGGGCATCATCAATGAGCTACATGCCGATGGCTTGGAGGGGCACTTTGGTCGTGACAAGACCATTTCCTTGGTGGAAGAAAGAAGAAAAGTATTGTTGGCAGATAATTCATCAAGATATGTATCACTATATAAGGTGGTGTCAAATTTGCCAAGTTTCAAAGGGTCGTGCTCAAAATACTGGTCTCTACACTACCTTACCAGTTCCAAAACATCCATTGGAAGACGTAAGCATGGATTTTGTGCTTGGTTTACCAATGACCCAATGAGGCATGGATTAAAATTTTGTGGTTGTTGATCGGTTCTCTAAAATGGCTCATTTTATCCCAAACAAGAAAACAATGGATGCCTCGTATATTACTAATCTCTACTTCCAAGAAGTAGTTAAGGATCATGGCATTCCCAAATCTAGTACATCAAACCGTGACACCAAATTTCTCAGCCACTTATGGAGAGCCTTAGGGAAAAGGCTTGGAACTGATTTACTTTACAGTAGTACATATCATCCTCAAACAGATGGTCAAACTAAAGTTGTGAATTAGACATTTCGTAATCGTCTTTGAAGTTTGTCAAGAAAGAGACCAAACTTCCTCAAGTTGAGTTTGCTTACAACTCAATGGTGAATCGATCTACTGAAATGAGTCCCTTTGAGGTGGTTTATGGACACATTCCTTCTCACTGCCTCGATCTTGTCCCTTTGCTTGATTCGGCTCAACCAAACAAAGCGTCGAAGGACCTTGCTGAATCTATGATAAAAATCCATAAAATATGTCCACTAAAACTTGAAATAAGTAATGCAAAGTACAAAGAAATGGCTGACACCCATCGGCACAAGAAGGTCTTCAATGAAGGAGATTTTGCGTGGGCATACCTAAAGAAAGAAAGATTTCCTGCAGGAACGCTCAAAGAAAAGAAGGTTGGACCATGTCGCATACTTGAGCGAGTAAACGATAACTCCTACAAGATTGAACTTCCACCACATATCTATACTCACCCCACCCCCAATCTGCAAGATCTTACCGAGTATTATGATGTTTTGAATACAAACTCAAGGGTGAGTTATCTCGATCCCCGGCAGGATAATATACGTCAACTTGAGACCCAGAAGTCCAATTTAGACCACTAGTTCCTACGAGCTCCGATTTTGGAGAAAGAGGGTCCCAATGAAAATTAATGTCTAGAAATGGGAGTAGGAGTACACCTTGGAATTTGTGGTTTTTAGTAGGAAATTTGGTAGCTTTGAATATGTATGGAAACTAGGGGTCTTGCATTGAAGTTATTGTAATTTGTATTGGAACTTATGTTGCATAATTTATAGGATGATTTTGCATGTTTTATGAGTTCCAAAGGCTTCCAATGTTTCACCTTCCTAATGCTGAACAATTGAAGGTAATTTATTCATTTGGAACCAATACCTTACAAGTGCCAACTGACAAAAAAGATCTTTGAATTTTTTAAATTTTAAATACCGAACAAGGCCAAAATTTTGAGATTTTCTAACCTTTTTTTTATGATGTACCTTCTTGATAAAGAAGAGCAAAAGTATATCTTAGGTTGTAATTTGTTGTCTTTGGACCCATTTAGTAATATGGTGAAAGGTCCCTACAAGGTACCCCTGCCCCTCTTTTCTGTTTTTTTGTTTGATATTTTCCCTATAAATGGAGATATTTCTTATTCTCAAAGTTTTCTTACGACAAATTCTCATAATGGGTTCCATTCTTGGGTAAATGTTTTCCAATTCCTCACTTGAGCTCGACTAGGAGAGCCGACTACTCGGCAAACCTTGAGAAAGACAATTTGTGGTACTGGTAACTTTAGAAGCCATGTGCATACCATATAGTTTTTAAAAAGAAAAGTTTATATAGAGCCGAAAGCTCTAGTTTATATAGAGCCGAAAGCTCTAATTAGTAAGCTCTAATTTGATTGTTTAGTGCCTAGGCTCTATACAAACTGCACCTTTTTAAAAAATAAAAAATGGAAAATATCACAACATCAAAGAGCGATTCAGTTTTTTACAAAAAAAAAAAAAAATGCAAAAATAAAATATCACGCGTGGATTGAGGAGGGAAAGATAAGAGAAGGATTGAATAATCTTTTTCTTTTTCTGCGTTTAAATTGATTTAATTATGTAAGCATCATCAAGTCAAGGATCCCATACACATGAAACATTTATATTCCTAAGATTTCTGGGAGTCATAAAATGACTCGAGAATGAGTAAAACGGAGCATTGACAATTTGAATGCTCATGTTATGTGACACGTCTAATAAAATAAATAAATAATAAATAATAATAATAATAATAAATAAATAAAAATAAAAAACTGACAATCAAGCAAACACCATTTCACTCTCCTAAGGCGGATTTCTATCCTAAGCGACTAAGCCCACCTACCCTGAGATAAAATTGTTCAAAACCAGTGGCGAAACTAATTCCTTGGGGTCACAGTTAATGTACTTGTCGTTTGGTAGAGTCCATCATAAAAAATTTTGAGATAAATTTATGTAGTTCTACATGGGCTTTACTATTTGAAAAGTTATTTTTCTGAGAATCACATGTTTTAAACTATAGAGCTAAAAACAGATAGAAATTATTAAAAAAAATGATTTCCTGAAAATCACATGTTTTAAGCTAGAATATCTAAAAATTTAGAAATTTCAAATATCAAATAATATTTAATATATAATTCATGATATGCCAAATAACGAACGAATATTAAACTAATTTTAAATAAGATAACCTACTAGAGAAAATTCATCCTTCGCCACACATCACCTGGTATTTGGTTTTGGAGAAGAAAGGGAGCCAAACCCATCATGGCTTGTTTAATTCACGTTTTTTAGTCTATTTTGCCACTTGAGGGGCTTTGGTGGTAAGCAATGTCAAGTTTAAATAGGGATCTGAGAGAACAGGTGTACATGTAAATGTTTCTGCTAAACAGAGAGAGAGAGTATGGCTTCTGCGATCATATTGTTCTTGCATCAATTGGATGAGCTGCTCACCCAAGAAGAAGAGCAATTGTTTGGGTGTCTGATATGGATGCAGAAATTGGGTGATCTGCTCTTCTTTAGAAAAAGGTTCTCATAGGATGACCTTGTGTCGCTCAGGAATAAGTGAATGACTTTTTCGAGATTGCAGAGAGACAAAAATATCAAGACCCTGCTATAAAATAGTGGTTGTGTTGGAAATTTGCAGAGGGGCCGATATAATAATTTGATCGAAAAATAGTAAAAAAAAGAACATATATTTTCTATTAACATACAAATACACCTTCTTCAAGGACAATTTGCATATATGTAAAATAAAACACACAAGCCCCTATTTATAGTGCATATAACCGCCCTACTATTTGGCTATTGAAGAACCCATTGGACTACCACTTCCGCCTTCATCAGCTTCTTTTTTTTCATCTTTATGCACCGCCTTAGTGTCCGAAGAATCTAGAGAGAGAGAGGCGGTGATTGAAATAGAGAGATATTACCCTTTTTAACATCCACTTAATTAGTCAGTCTTATTAAATCTATGAACCGGATGAATTTCTTAGTTGAAATTGTCTCCGCGAAGATGTCTACAAGCTAGTCATTTGTGTCGATGAATTTTGGCTCGATTTCTCCTCTTTCAATTAGCTCCCTGATGAAATGATGTTGTATTTCTATATGCTTCGATCGACTATGAAATACTAGATTTTTTGTCATTGCAATGGCTGACATATTGTTGCAAAAAATTGTTGTGGGCATATTTTTCTTTTGATGTAAGTCTGATAATTCTTATGAGCCACACGGCTTCACATGTTGCACTTGTTGCTGAGATGTATTCGGCTCTTGCTGATGATAGAGCCACAATATTTGACTTTCTTGATGATCATGATATTATTTTTATGCCTAAGCAGAATATATAGCCGAAAGTGCTTTTTCGATCATCAATAGAATCTGCCCAATCACTATCAGAAAATCCAACAAGATTAATATTATTTTCAGAACAATATTTGATATTGTGTTTCTTTGTTCTCGTAATATACCTTAAAATCCTTTTTGCTATTGCAAAATGCAATTTGCTTGATTTGTTCATGAACTTGGAACAAATACTGACTGTATGCACAATATCTGGCCCTGTATTAGTTAGATAAATTAAAGATCCAACCAAGCTTCGATAAATCGATGTGTCAACTTTTTCTGCATAATCATATTTTGACAATTTTTTATTCACTGCTATTGGAGTACTCACTGGCTTACAATTTGACATTTTGAATTTTTTCAAAAGATCTTCCACATATTTTTATTGAGAGATAAATATTTCTTCATCTTACTGTTTTACTTGGATTCTGAGAAAATATTTCATAATTCCCAAATCAATCATTTTATATTTTTTCATCATGGCATTCTTAAGTTCTTCCATCATTTTTTTATCTGTACCAATATAAATCAAATCATCCACATAAAGGTATACAAATAGGAAGGAATTTTTGCTGCCCTTTTTAACATAAAGTGAAGGTTCACTTGGGCTCCTTTCAAATCCATTTTTTCAAAAATATTTATCAATTTTTCTATTTCATGCTCTTGGAATTTGTTTTAATCTATATAATGCCTTTTTTAGTAACTTTTTCTTCATTTCCCTTTTCCATAAGACTCAATGGTTGTTCAACATAAACTTTTTATTCAAGTTCCTCATTTAGAAAGGCAGATTTTACATCCAACTGAAAAACTGGAATTTTTAATTGGGCAGCTAAGGCAAAAACAGTTCGAATGGTTTTCATTCTGGCAACAGGGGCAAAAGTTTCATTAAAATCTATTCTAGGTTGTTGTGATTAGCCTTTTGCCACCAGTCGAGCTTTATGCTTTTGAATGGACCCATCTTCATTATATTTGGTTTTGTAAATCCATTTCAAATCAATTATTTCTTTCCCTTTTGGGTGATCTACTAATTCCCATGTATTATTTTTCTTTATAATAAAAATTTCTTCATTCATAGCATTTAACCAAATTTTTTCTTTAGCTGCTTCTTAAAATTTTTGTGGTTCGCTAGAAAAGAAAGCAACATCACATGATTCATAAATATCTAAAAGAGACCTTACTTTTCTAGGAGGCGCCTTTGAATCTGAAGAATTTGAACTTGGACTTCGTTGACTTGGACTTGAAGGGCTTGGATCTGGACTTTTATTTGAATCATCATTTTCTAAAATTCTTGTTTCTTAGACAGAATTTTCATTCCAGTTTCATTCACTTTTCTCATCGAAGATAACATCTCTGGAAATTACCAATTTATTTGTTTTTGGATTGTACAGTCGATAAGCTTTTGAAACTTCATTGTATCTAACAAGGATATATTTTTCATCAAATTTTTCTGTCTTGAGAGGTACTTTTCCCATAAGCAATACATCTAAAAACTCCGAAATAATTTACTTTTGGTTTTCTCATAGACCATGCCTCAAAAGATATTTTATTTTAGAGAAATTTTGTAAGAGACCTGTTCAGAATATGAACAATAGTATAAACAGCTTCAGCTCAAAATTTATTAAGAAGATTCTTACCTTTCAATACACTCCAAGCCATTTCGACTATTGTTCTATTTCTTCTCTGTTCTACTCCATTTTGTTGTGGAGTATAGGCTGCTGTCAACTCTCTTCCGATTCCATTCTTTTTGTAGAAAATCCAAAATTCTTTTGATGAAAATTCTCCTTCTCGATTTGTTCTCAAGGCTTTTAATGGAAAACCATTTTGCTTTTCAGCATCAGTTTTAAACTGAGTAAAAACTGAAAATGTTTCTGATTTTTTAGCCAAGAAATATACCAACATCATTCTACTTTAATCATCAACAATTAAAAGAAAATATCTTTTCTTATTAAAAGTTTCTATTTGAATTGGTTTGCATATGTCTGCATGGACCAGTTCCAATGGCTCTCTAGCTCTCCAAGATAATTCTAAAAAATGACAATCTATGTAATTTTTTATAAATACACCCGTCACATAGTTTTCTTTCTTCATTTATTGGTGGTAGTCCAATTACCATACCTTTATGATTCATCAATTTCAAACTTTGAAAATTTAAATGCCCAAATCTTAAATGCCACAAGCAAGATTTATCAATATTTTCAGAACTCAATGCATAATTTTCACATGATGGCATCACCACAAGAAAATCCTTATTTGGGGTCATTTTCACCTTGGCTATAGTTTGTTTACTTTTTTATAAAAAATCACACATTTATATTTATTGAAATTGACTTAAAATCTTTTTTTCATCAAGTGACCTACACTTAAAAGATTTTGAGTCAAAACAGGGACATAAAGAACATCAGAAATTTATTTAGGAATTTATTTAGGATTACCTCATTTTGGTTTTACTGCAATTACTCATTTTCTTTCAACATTTGGGAGCTTCCCATCACCAAGCTTGACTTGAGAAGTGATTTTCATCTATGTCAACAAAACTGCTTCGATTTCCTATCATATGATTGCTACAACCACTATCCAGATACCAAATATCATGTGAATTCTATTGAATATTCATGCATGAATAAAACACATGGCCCATATTATTATTTTTCTCAAAAAAATGTTTTGTATTTTTCTGTTGAAACCAACAATCTCTTTGAGAATGATTGGGGTTCCTACACTTTTGACATTTATATCGGCAATCCCTGGATTCATGTCCTGATTTTTTGTAAATAACACAGTAAGATTCAGATTTATCTTTTCCATCTGGATTTTTTTGGCTGTTGAAATTATTTCTTCCTCTTCGTTGACCGCTAGAAAAATTGTCTTCCATGACCGTTTGATAATTTTAAAATGCCCCCCTTTCTTTATTTTCTTCAATATTTTTCTCTTTTAAACTTGTCATTTTTTACAGAAAAGATTGTTTTATATTCTAGGTGGAAAATCTGTTCATTATTTACTCATGTACTTCAAGAGACCCACTTAATTGGTGTAATGAAAATTTAGATAAATCTTTTGATTCATCTATGGCAGCTACAATATGGTCAAACTTTACAGGCAAGCTTGTCAAAACATTCTGGACTATTTTTTTATCAGGAATATCATCTCCATAACATCTAATTTGATTTATTATTCCAGCAACTTTAGTAAAAAAGTTTTGAACGGCTTCACTATCTTTCATCATCAAATTATCAAAATTTCTCAATAAATTTTAGAGTTTGATATAAATCACTTTTTTGGATCCCTGAAATTCATTTTTAAAAATATTCCAAGCTTTTTTTGATTTTGAAACAATTTTTATTCTAAGAAATATAAATTTACTTACAGCTTGCTGGATAAAGAGAAGGGCTTTTGCATCTCTCTTTTTATTTTCCCTGAATTCATTCTGATTTGCCTGCGACCACGGATTGAATGCTAATGTATCTTCGGGTACCACATAACCTTCTTCAATAATATCCCACATAACTTGTAAGGTAAAGAGAGTCTTCATTTGGAACTCCATGAGTCGTAATCTTCTCCATCTAAGATGGGTATTAAATTTTGGGTATAATATATACCCGAGGTTAATGCCAGTAAAGTGGTCTTTTAGGAAGCACAAATCTACGCTTTGATACCAAATGTCGAAAATTTACAGAAGCGTCGATATAATAATTTGATCGGAAAATAGTAAAGAAAAAAACATATATTTTCTATAAACATCCAAATACACCTTCTTCAAGGACAACTTGCATATGTAAAATAAAACACACAAGGACCTATTTATAGAGCTTATAACTCTACTATTTGGCTATTGAAGAGCCCATTGGACTACCCTACCGCCTTCGTCTCGCGGTTTACTTCCTTATGCACCGCCTACAGGAGAATGTAGAGAGAGAGAGAGAGAGAGGGGGTGATTGAATTAGAGAGAGACAAATTACCTTTTTTTTTTTTAACAGGTTGGAAGTTGTAAGGAACGCTATATATGATGCGGAGGATGCCTTGGATGAATTCATGTTCCAAATGAAGAGTGAAGGTGGATCCCGCATCCGTAGACTGATTATGTCTCGTTTTGAAAGAACACTTAAGATGGCTTGTTCCACAAGTTGTTAAAATTGCAGATGAGAGAAAGAGAACTTAAATTCCTTGAAACTAGAAGTTGGGGCAGGTCCAGATAATATGGATTTGATATGGGAACACTGTCGCATAGTTGATGATTCCATTGAGGTAGCTGATATAATCGGATTTGAGGAGGATGTGAAAGAGTTGCAAGACTTGAGGTAATTTGTTTGATGGGGATGGTGGGAGTTGGGAAAACCACTATGGAAAGAAACCAGAGTCACTTTTATCAGTTTTCCTTGGTGGGGTCGTTTAGGAAGCTAGAATTTCTGAAAGACATAGTGAAAGGATTTTCCCTAGAGTGGACATATGCAGCTCCAACCTTAGAGGACATGGATGTCGGACAATTACAAACATACCTGAAGTGGAGGTGTTAGATGATGTTTGGAACTTGGTAAAAGCTTTTACGCTGTCTAATCGTTCTGGAAGTGGTAGGATTATTTTGACTACCAGACTAGGCGACATACCTGCAGAGGTCGACGCAAAATGCCATGCGCATATGCTTCAGTCCCTAGATTATCCACAGGCGTGGAGAAAGCATTTGGGAGAAATCAAATCGCAAAAGAATTTGAAGAAGTTGCGAAAGAATTTCTGAGTATCTGTCATGGTTTACCCCTCACAATTTTATGTTGCGGGTGTGATGGCTACCCTACCATTGGAAATACTTGCTTGGAGGGGAGCACTTGACACTTGTGAGTTGGCCAGAAATCCCTCGTTGGGAACAATAAATGGAATCCTATTGATGATTTATAAGGAGTTGTCTCCTCTTCTCAGATATTGTCTTTTGTATTGCTGCTTATTTTCCTTGGGTTATGGCACTGAGAAGGATATGTCGATTAGATTGTGGATTGCAGAAGGATTGGTAGAAATATACCCTGATAAGACGGTGGAGGAGGTGGCATAGAAGAACATTTTGCAGAACTGATCAGCAAGAACATGATTGAAGCAGTGAGTTCAGACGCTAATGGCAAGGTTCGAGGATGTCGTGTTGATGCGTTGACTACGTTCGAGAGTGGAAAAATAGGGCCAAGAACCGAAATACATTTCAGAACCAGGCATATGTCGGTTGTTGAGTAACAGGAGGGCATTCCATTACTCACATGTAACCTACACCTTCGCCCCATTCTCATTTTTTGATGTTGTTAGCTAGCCTTTTTCTGTATCAAATTTATCACAGTTTAAATTATTAAGAGTGTTGGAAATGGGAGGCTGTAAAATTGATGTGTTAGCCAGTGAAATAGGGAATTTAGGGTTCAAGAACACAGAAATTCGAGGGTTTGGTAATTCCTTGCAAAATCTAAGTACACTTGAAATATTAGATGCTAGAGGGAGTAACCTTCAATCTTTGCCTAACGAGATATCCAATTTAAAGCATTTAACCCACCTGCTTGTTAGCAGGCAGGATTGTGATTGTGATTTAGAGGTGGAAAGTCTCATTCAAGTGCTTGATCCAGAATCGTTTCTTTCGTGCCCATTAATATTGGCGTGGGTGTTTAACAAACCTGCATACATTAGAGCACATAGGAGCAGACGGAACTGTTATCGCAAAGCTATACAACTTGATCCAGTTACAAAAATTGTCCATCGAATTTTCCCCACCATATTATAGATACAACTTATGGACATCCATCTCGAAAATTAGACGCCTTCAAGGTTTGTTAATGGATTCAAGTTCTGCACCTGCATACATAGGTGGTTCTCAGTACCCATTCAATCTACCTCTTCTACGTATATGTGGTTCTCAGTACCTATTCAATCTAACTCGTCTACATATAAAAGCTTTTTTTTTTATGGAAATTACCACCATGGTTGTGTTACCATGAGAAGCTCACGGACATACACTTGTAGCCTTACAAAACATGCCCAATTTGAGGGAGCTTGTTCTTGTGAAGGCATTCGCGACTGAGTCACGTGACCTCAAAATAGATAGGAGAGAGAGTGTAGAGCATTTTTTGTTTAAATCTATTAATTTTTTATTTGGGGATGAATATAAGGAAAAAGTATTAGGATTTAAGGTGGGATACAAAAAGTTTTGAAGGGTAAGATGTCTAGAAAGTTGAATTTGGGGGGCATCTATAAATTTTCTTTTTTTTTTTTTTGGTAGATCACTAAAAAGTTTGAAACCCCTTACGGAATATCTCAATTAATATATATGGGGTTAGATTGTTTTCACTTAAGGTACTTCTTCAGAAAAATTTATAAATTTTTCAAATTGCTCTTGTTCAAGTTTGAAAAGATGAAGAGTTAGAGCATTTCAATATTTAACACGCCAAGCAGCCCCAACTGAATGAGGAAAATACCCCTTCCCTTGCGTAGGTTTACAAATATTGAAAAAGGATTAGTGCTAAAGAGCTACTAGGGTATTTTTCTCAATTGGTACCCAAATACCTTGTATTTATCAAATAGAAAAATTACCCATAATTATATGTCATTACTAATCTTAAACATTGTATTATTTATTTGTAACCAAGAACAAATAGAGGTATTTTATTATTCAATTGGGGCCTTTTGGGGTCAAATTATTACAATGGCTCTGTTTATTCCCCCTTTTCGAATATTAAATAAGAGCAATTTGATAAAAAATTTGAACTTTTTTAGGAGATACTTAAAAGATACTTAAGTGAAATGGAAAAAAGAATTAGACTCTAAAATATTAATTGAGATCATTTGACCGCTTTAATGATCAATCCCATAAGTATGATACATATGTTTTGTTCTTTTCCTAGTAATCGCAGGAAAAGGAGTGAAAAATGGTGCGTAGTGTGGATCCCTTATTTTCAACGAACCAAATATAAAGTTTTAAAATGAAAAAGCAACTCTTCACAAAGAATGGCAACACTTCAGCGTTTCGGGACAAAGCCGAGGGTCCATTTGTATTCGGCGGAATAACTGGGTGTTGAGCTCCATGGGTCAACTTGGCCCTTGTTGAAAATGACTAAAAAATGCCCTTTATTTTTTTAAAAAAAAAAACTTAATTAAATAATTTGTAAATATAATTTTATATCATTTATATGATTATTCAATGATTTAAGAAGTTTTCTCTCGAAGTCCTCCAATTTTAAGTTCTTTTATTTTTTTGAAATTTCAAGTTATATATCAACATTTTGAATAATCCATTTTTTATGTACATTTTTGGATTTTCATGGTCCTCTAATGAATATTATTACTACTTTTAATCTTTTTTAATTATCAATTATTTTAACAAATTTTTTACAAGATATTTTTGTTTTTTATTCTGACTTTTTTTTGTCTTTTACACTACTAGGCCCAGTTTAAGGCCTGAGTAGAGTTTAAACGCATAAGGGAGAATATTCTATCGTATTGGAAAAATTTATTGTAAGAGTTAATAAATGATAATTATTATTAAGGATTATCTACAAAGAGACTATTTACCTTTTGTATATAGAAGTAACAACTATTCTGACTCATTAGATGTCAAATTGGATGGTCTAGGGTGAGTCACAAAGTCCGAAAATTATTTTTTGAAACTTTGTGTCTATTCAATAATACTCTTACAACCACCTCTTTTAAAATCTAAAGGACAAGAATGATTGTGACCTCCTTGTATAAAAGATAAAGGAAAAAGTTTATATAGAGACAAGGCTCTAAACAATCAAATTTGAACCTACGGCAAACATTTCACTAAAATAGGTTGTTTTGATGCCCAAATATCTTCAAATTGATCATCTCGACATCAAGATGCAAGGACATGAGAAAAAAATAGATCGCAAGTTTTGGAAATAGTGTATTTTGTAATGTATTTTTGGACCGTCAATTTTCAAGATTTTCAAGTTTTCATAGATATGTCGATCTACACTATTTTTGAAGCTGTAAGCTTTATAATAAATATGAAAATATACTTTTAAGGCTATCACAAAGATTTTTAATATTTAAACTACATTTCTCAAGGTAGGTTCTAATTTGATTGTTTAGAGCCTAGGCTCTATAGAAACCGCACCCAAAGATAAATAGTCTCTTTGTAGACAGTTCCTTAATATTATTGTCATATTTCAGCAACGAATTTTATTGAGATATTTTCGGCGAGGTCATGTATGTCAGGTAATTGTCAGAATTTATAATATATATCTCATTTCTTATGGAGTAAGTAAAGTTTCAAATGAAGATTTGAGTAAGTTCTAAATTTCTTCCCAAATTCATACTTTAGACCATAAATATTCAAGCTATTTCTTAGGTACTGATTCATTATTTCTTAAAATTTAAAATGCTAAGTTATCATTAAGTTCCAAAATGTTGTTTTTTATGGGGTGATATACAATGAGAACATTTACTTTTGATAGAAGGGGTCACAATTCCTTACAACCATTTGATGTGAAATTTGATAGCTTGGATGTGTCATAAAGTCTGAATTTTTTTTTTTTGAAGTTTAAGCTTGGTCAATAGAATAATTGCAGCCACCCAATTTCATATCTGGTCAAGATTAAACCACCTTTCATTAAAAGTAGATGGTGTCATTTTATACTTTCCCATTTTTTACTATCCTATAAGATAGTTGTCATGATAATAACGGTTAGGGCTCATAGCAACATAATAAATTGATCGGGTCGTGATAATATTGGAGATAATCGGATTTTTCTTGTGAGAAGATCATGATATGATCGGGTCGTGATAATATCGGAGATAATCGGATTTTTCTTATGAGAAGATCATGATATAATCAATTTATCATGGATGATAATTGTCACAGAGGACAGTTCATCATCGGAAGTTGAAACAGAGAAGCTTTTCAGCAAAAAGCCTTTGGAGAAGTACTCAGCACAGGATGAAATAGAGGAGCCTTTGGAGAAGTACTCATTACATAGTCAAATAGAGGAGCCTTTCAGCAAAGAGCCTTTGTGGAAGCCCCCAAGACTTGAATAATTCGGGGTGCGATTACACGGAAGGAAGTGAGAAAGAAAGTTGTATAAGAGGCGTTTACTTGAAATGTCTTTGGAGACAGGATCCCCGGCTGACCAAGAAGAGAAATGAGCAAGAGTTAGCGAGTTAACAATATTTTGGGAGCCTCATGCCCACTAATGAATCTTTTCAACATAATGATACAAAATGGATAAGATTATGTAGGTTTGTTTTTATTTTTAAAAAAAAAATTTACTTATTTTTGTTTTTAATGGCACTGAAATTTCTTACAAAAATCAAGTAAAAAGAAGTGTTCTAAAGTTGGATGACCTTTCAATTGATTATATCGACCTCGAGATATATAGATTTAAATAAATAAATAAAAATTCAAGTCTTATAAATAGTGCATCTTGTAACAGTTATCTGGACTTTTTATTTTCAAGATTGTCATATATTCATATATTTATTCGATCTATGTTGTTTTTAGAATTTTAAATTTTATAAATATGTTTGAATATGAATTTTTAAATCACTGTAAGGTTTTCGACATCAGAATTATGTCTTTCAATAATTTTATCAAAAAAAATATATATCTTTCAATAAAATGTGTGCCTAACTTACTTGGGGAGCATGTTTTGAAGGAAAGAATAGTGCGACATGCGTGCACGCCTGTTGAATAGTGTCTCCACTTCACATAAATTTTATTATTGTTTTAGTTTCTTTCAGCTAATATATGTTACAGTTTCTTACCTGATACTTTTTTTCTTTTGTTTTTTTTTTTTTTGGGTATGGGAGGTATTTTTATTCAAAAAAACAACTTATTTTTATTTGAGGTGGATGTAAAAATAAATACGGTAGTTGTATTACTATAATGACTACCGCATTATGGTACTTTAAGTATCGTAATGACCAGGCTAAGATTACGGTACTTTGTACCATAATGACCATGCTAAGCATTACAGTACTTTAAATAGTTATACGCCCATTTATAAGTGAAAATTACAAAGGTCAATCAACCTGTTTTTATTTCCAAAATTCCCTCTCGGTCCGAGGACATCCTTGGACTGAAATTTATTTATTTAGTATTTTTGTTAGGATGGCACTACTTGGGGCATTGCTTTACTAAAGAAATAAATAAAAACAGAAATTTATTTAGTTATTTTTTATGTTATTTTATTTATTGGTATGGCACTGTCCAAGGGCATTGCCTTACTAATGAGAAAACTAAAAACAAATAAGTAAATTTCTGGCTGAGGATTCCATCCTTAGATTGATAGGCAATGGTTTAAAAAACGGATCGGTGACCCGGATCGGGTTTCCAAAAAACCGATCCGGATCGGCGAATCGGCGATCCGGATCGGGAATCGGGTGAATCGGTAAGAATAAAACTTAAAAAAAATTCGAAAAAATTATTAAAATTCATTATAAATATTGTTTTTTAGGAATTCAATAAAAAATGAGGGTACTCCATTAAGAATTTTCATGTTTTTTAATGAATATGCGAATATTGATATGTTCTTTCCCTGCATGAACCGCCATTCAGCATTTAATTTACAGTATTTCGTGCTCATCCCTACACTGTTGCTGTTGGGACTCGATATGTGAATAATATGGCTAGGATAGGGTGGCTTCAAAATCATCATCTCTCTTGTTTTCTCTTTGAATAATATGGATTAAAAAAAAAAAAAAACAAATTTTCAAAAAAATCAATCATGGATTAAAAAAAAAATCACAAATTTTCAAAAAATTCTATCATGGATTACAAAAAAAAATTCAATCATGGATTAAAAAAAAAAAATCACAAATTTTCAAAAAATTCAATCTTGGATTACATAAAATTCGATCATGGATTACATAAAATTCGATCATGGATTACATAAAATTCGATCATGGATTTCAAAAAAAAACAAACAAAAAAAAACAAAAAATTCAATCGTGGATTACAAAAAAAGGAAAAAACAGTTCGATCATGGATTACAAAAAATTCAATCATGGATTACAAAAAACTCTATCATGGGTTACAAAAAAAGTAAAAAACAAAAAATTCAATCATGGATTACAAAAAAAAAAACAAACATTTCGATCATGGATTACAAAAAAAAAACAAACATTTCGATCATGTATTACAAAACATTCGATCATGGATTACAAAAAATTCTATCATGGGTTACAAAAAAAACAAAATAAACAAAAAAATCGATCATGGACGACAAGAAAAGAAAACAAACATTTCGATCATGGATTACAAAAAATTCTATTATGGGTTACAAAAAACCAAAAAATTCTATCATGGATTACAAAAAAACAAAAACAATTCGATCATGGATTACAAAAAAATCGATCAACTATTACAAAAAAATCTATCATGGATTACAAAAAAAAAAAAAAAAAAAAAAAAAAAAAAAAAAAAAAAAAAAAAAAATATCCGTACTGAATCGCCGATTCACCGTTCGGACTCGCCGATTCCGTACAGTGAATCGGCGATTCACTGTACAGAAGCGTCCGGTTCTCTCTAGAAACGGACGATTTTCTAGTCGAACCGGGAGAGTCCGGTTCGACTCGACGTTTTTTAAAACGCTGTCGATAGGTATTTTTTTTTTTAAAAAAAAAAAAATAAGTTGACCAACTTTTGTAATTTTTACTTACAAATGGAACAGATTCTATTTTAGAAAACGTTTTAGGGTACATACTTAAATCACTCTAATAAAACTCTAAAAATAAATTGAAATTTCTTATGTAAAAAGACAAAAATAAGCCTTGACTAGCTTTACACAGTTGTTTGAACTTTGAAGTGATGTTTGACGTGACGAAACCCTCTCGCGACTTGAGTACTAATCCGGTCCTAATAAACCGATATCCATATGCATATGAGGAAGGTGGATGCAGGAAATCTACGAAAAGTCTTCTCAAAGGGAAAATAGACATTCATTTAAGGGAAAAGTTAAAAATGTACAATCACAGATGTACCTAAAAAGTTTATCGAAAATATTGTTTTAATGTTAAAAAAGCACTCTAATCGATCATTTCGACATCGAGATATATGAATATAAAAAATTAAATTAAATTTGAGTTTAAAAAGTAGTGTATCTTGTAACACATTATCTAGATCGTTCATTTTCAAGATTTTCATATATTTATAAATCTATTTAATTTTAAATACTTTTAAAATTTAAAATTTTCTAATTCTGTATGAAAATAGATTTTAAGATAATACTAAGAATTTTTTACAACAAAATTAAATATTATGATAAAATTTAAGGTCCGCCTTAATTGGATTGTTTTAGGTTGCAAGCTTATAGAAACCACACCCTTCATTTAAACTCTTTCATTTCTAATACATTGAATTAGTAACAACTGCATTATTGATAGAGAGAGGGAGAAAGACAGCAGTCACTTCAATCCCAATGCATTTAAGATAGGGGAATGATTCGGTTGTGTATTAGTATAATGCAACCATCTTCAAAAATACATTTGTTTGACACAAATTTTTACATGTACACTCTTTTCATTTTGAAGAACAATCACAAAGTTTTTTGTTTGAAAAAATGCTCTAAAAAGTTTTCATTCTAACCCAATTAATATAAGCTGTCCATTTTATTGAGATGGTTAGATCTAGGTCTTAAAAGGAATTTTTTATTCCCAAAATGTTTATATAGCGTTATCATCGTTAGATTAATAGTGTTAAAAATAAAAAAAGTGATTTTGAATTTTTTAAGGCCTAGATATTGAAATTCACAAAAATGGATGGTCGAGATTCATTGTTGGATGGGTACTAATTTTGATCTAGGATACAAATTGAATTTTTTTTTGTAGGATTGACTATGAGGATGAAGAGAATGTCTACGCAAAATTTGAGAACATACATGCCAAAAATATGGTTTGGTTGCATTATACTACTATACACCATTGCATAGATCATTTTCCTGATAATTGGATGAAGGAAGAGTACTTAATTTTGATACTAGATTTCATTAACACACACACAAAAAACAAAAAGAGAGCAAGTCCAGTAAAATAATGTAGAACAATGTTCAAATGGTCATCCATTCAAAGTACATTGCATTGTTTGAGGCGGTGACATGGGCAAATAAAGACGCTTTTGAATTTTGAGTAAGCTGAGCAAATTCATGGAATCATAATCGCAGAGCCTCAACTGTCTCTCATATATATATATATATTTAAAGAGAGAGGGAGAGGGGGAGACAGAGAGAACCCCAACTCATCCATGGCCTCAACCTCGTCCCTAGAAAACGTCCTCCAATCCACCGGAGAACCCACTGAGAAAAGCCGAGTGGCGAGAATCCGCCTTGCCGTCCCCGAGGATGTGCCCCACCTCCTGAAACTCATCCACCAAATGGCCGTTTTCGAGCACATGCCCCACCTCTTCCAAGCAACAGAGCACTCCCTCTCCTCAACTCTTTTCTCCTCTCCTCCATTTCAGGGAACCACAGTATTCATTCTTGAGATTTTCAGTGATTTTCCACAAAACCCATGTGACAAAAACCAGTTTTTCAAGCCAATTTTCAAGAAGCTGGTTTTCGATCCACCTGTTGAAGATGAAGAGGCCAAAACCTTTGCTTCCTCACAAAATGGAGATGGAGTGGTTGCTGGTTTCGTGCTGTTTGTTCAGAACTATTCGACATTTTTGGCGAAACCTGGGTTTTATATGGAGGATTTGTTTGTGAGAGAGTGTTACAGGAGGAGAGGGCTTGGAAGAATGTTAATGGAGAGTGTTGCAGGGCAAGCTGTTAAGATGGGGTTTGGGATAATGCAGTGGTGTGTTTTGGATTGGAATGTGAATGCAATCAAGTTTTATGAGGAGATGGGGGCTGAGGTTATGCAGCAGTGGAGCCTTTGCAGGTTGAGTGGAGAGGCTTTGGAAGCTTATAGGGGTAAGGGTGATGGTAATGTTGATGATGAGTCTGGTTAGACTATCTCTACAGTTTGGTCCGGTTTCTCCCGCTAGCGTATTTTCCCTCTCCACTTGTTGAGGGTTTTCTCTCTCTACGTTTATGGGTTGTCTCTCTCTAGCCCTAAGCTCCTTTCTTGTAGTCTCACTCTCTCTCTCTCTCTCTCGAAGTTGTGATCTCTCTTAGAATTATCTCTTTTAGGGAGGGCATGAATTGTTCGAATGTGCAATTTTGAGCTGGCTCGAGGCTTGTTTGAATAAAAAAGGGGTTATATACTATGCGAATATTTACCTATGTCACAAGAAGGTCCCAATCATTTTTAGTATTTAATGGTTGAAATATGTCATAATATTCAAAATGTTTTATTTTGAACATTGTGTTTAGTTAATGACATATCTCTAACCATCCTATTTTCAATCTGATAAAAAATAGTTATGATCTACATGCCTCCTTAATATTAGGTTTTTTCCGTTTCCCTTTAGCCATCTTTTTCTAGAGAAATCAACAAAGAGAGAATAGGGAAAAGAGAATAGACTACGAGCAATCTTGAAATAGTGGCATAATTTCATTCTTTTTCTCTATTTGAGTGGCAGAATGTTCTCGACAGAAGGAACGAGAAGAGAGTTGAAAAAATAAATAGCGTTTACAGATGAATTATTTAAAGGGAAAAGGTTATATAGAGCATAGGCTCTAAACCATCAAAGTAGAGGGGACCTCAAAAAGCTTACTGAAAGAGGTTGTTTTGATGCACAAATATCCTCAAATTGATCATCTCGACATCAAGATGCATAAATATGAGGAAAAAAATAGATTTCAAGTTTTAGAAATAAAGTATTTTGTAATGCATTTTTGGACCGTCAATTTTCAAGTTTTCATAGATCTATTGATCTACACTATTTTTGAAGCTTTAAAATTTTAAATAAAGATGAAAATATATTTTAAGGCTATCACAATGATTTTCAGTATTGAAACCACATTTCTCGACGCTATTTGAAAGTAGGTTTTAATATGATTGTTTAGAAGGCTCTATATAAACCGCACCCTTATTTTAAACAAGTTTTGTTCAAGGATACAATTTACTAATCAAAGTTACTAAATATATGAAATTGATTACATATTACTTTTTTTACGAATCATGAGAAAAAGAAATTGGAGCAATATAATGGTTACCGTTGTTCAAAAAAAAAAAAAAGATGCATAAATTGGTTTTATTTTTTATTTTTATTTATTAATATTATTCATATGAAATTGGGACATCTATATATCTAAAAACTAAAACTGAGAGACCCATTAAAAAAAAGATGCGGTTGGTATAGAGCGCTTTAAACAATAAAAAAAGAGCCTACCTACAATAGTACCAAGAAATATGGTTTCACTACTGGAAATCTTTGTGATAGCCTTAAAATATATTTCCATATTTATTTATAAACTTTAAAGCTTCAAAAATAGTGTAGATTGATAGATCTATGAAAATTTGAAAATCTTGAAAATTGACGGTCTAAAAATGCCTTGCAAAATACACTATTTCCAAAACTTGAAATCTATTTTTTTCTCATGTCCATACATCTGGATGTCGAGATGATCAATTTCAAGATATTTAGGCATCAAAACAACCTCTTCTAGAGAAATTTTTTGGGTAGGCTTAAATTTGATTGTTTAGAGCGTGGGCTCTATATAAACTTTTCCTTTAAAAAAAAATTAAATAAAAATGTGTCAAAATACGCTGAAACATTTAAGGGTAATTTGGTCTTTCTTATTCAAAATATGTAATTTTTATATTTCTTTATATTCCGTGCAACCTATGAAAATAATCTACACTTCATTTTTGAGATAAAGAGAATTTGTAGGGAAAAATAAAATAAAGAACCAAATCAATTTATGGCCTTGTAACCTTCTCAGATTAAATTTCAGTGGTTGGAAGAGTCGTTATGCACCCTTGAAGCGTCAACATCATGACACTATATGTTTCCTTGGAACTAAAGCCCTTAGAAAGAGATAAATATTGTATTATTTTGCTTTAAAAAATTAGACAAACTAGGCAATACTTTTATGATATCAAATGAGAAATAACACTTTTTTTCATTTTTTTAAAAATTACTATGAAGAATTATTAACTATTCTACGAAGCAAAATATCAAAAATAATTAAACAATAATTAGTTGGTAAGTAGGATATGTGCTTGGTCAGTGATTGAAATTATCATTTTTGTCTTATCTCAACTACTTGGAGTTAGCTACATGAATCATGTTCCTCCATTCCACTCTATCAAGGGTCATACCCTCAATGAGACCATAACTCACAATATTTCTAATCATTACTTGCATCTATATCTTTTTGGGTCTTCATCTTGTCCTTTTGGCACTTTTTATTAAACTAAATCTTCCCACCTAACTGGTGAGGTTCCAAGTCAACGTGCCCATAAACAAACTACTTAAGTCTATTTTTCCTCATCTTATCGCCTATTGGAGACATCCTTAGGTTCCCATAGATGTATTTATTTTGAACTCTATCTTTTTTTGGCATGTGGCTCATCCATCTCAATATATTATCTCGGCGACACTCATTCTATGGATATATTGTTTTTTAACCCTCCTACATTCAAAACATGGTTGGTTATGCATTTGTCTAATAGAACTTTCCTTTCATTTTCACTAGTATGCGGTATTCATATAAGAGTCCTACAGCACATGCCCACTTCATCCACCCAGTTTTAATTCTATACTTCTTCAATCTCTTTGATATTGGCTCAAGATATAAAAATAATCTCTTTTAGATATTCTTGACCATTATTTTTAGTTTTTTTTTTATACTTCTATAATTACTAAATTTGCATTCTATATATTCTATTTTAGTTTGGCTAATTTTAAAATATTTATATTATAAAGGATGTCTCTAAAGTTCTAACTTTGTGTTGACACTATCGCTAATATCATCAATCGAAGCTATGTCATATGCAACAACATGCACCGCGCTACCCTATGCCTTGTATTTTAATGATAGCCAAAGGTGGAGTGAACTAGAGGGGACGTGTATTGGAGATTGCCACTACCCAATAAGGTGAAAAGTTTATGTGGTTGTTATGTCTCCATATATCATTAACAATTGATCTTCGAAGAGTAGGGAAAATTAATACTCACATTTGTTTGATGTGCAAAGCTGAAGAAGAGACCATTTATTTTTAAAAATTATTCTTGTGCATAGGAGTTGTGGGGATGGGCCAGTGAGGTAGTGAAGGTTGAATTAATTGTCCCACAACCTGTGAAGGAGGTATTAATGTTGGGGAATATTTGGTTATATGAATGGAATTGGAAAGATGTATTTAAAAATGGGGAGAGAAGGAGGTATTAATGTTGGGGAATATTTGGTTATATGAATGGAATTGGAAAGATGTATTTAAAAATGGGGAGAAGTGCTGTAGTGTGGGAGATTTGGAGAGAAAAGAATAGACGGACTTTTGAAGGGCAAGCCAGAACCATGAAAAATTGCATGGAAAAGTGAGGGATGGGGTGTTTGAATGGGCTTCTATTTGTAAGGAATTTTGGGGACTGGCGAGAGTTGATTAAAAGCTCCGTTTTGAGACGGTCTTGAGACTCGGCCGAGGCCACTCAGACTCGGCCGAATAACTCAGCATTGCCCCATCGACAAGACAAGTTTTGGCCAAGTTAAGTGTATGCCCAAATTTTAAAGTTTATATAAAGGAAAAAGTTTATATAAGGATGCTACCTTATAATGTAGAACTACGGATGCCCCTCAAAAATCCAACAGAAAAAGTAGTTTTAATATTGAAAAACCCTTTGCTTGATCATCTCAACATCAAGATATATGACTATGAAAAATAAAAAGATTTTAATCTCAGAAATAGTGCATTTTACAACATATTATCTATACCGTCCATTTTCAAGATTTTCATATGTTTATATATCTACTTGATTTTAACCATTTTTTAAATTAAAAATTTTATAATTAGATATAAAAATAGATTTTTCGATAATCCAAAAAACGTTTTATATCAAAATTATGTACCATGATAAAATTTGAAGGTGCACCTTACATCCACACCTACGGATCTATCCGTATGCAAACTGCACCCTTATATAAATTACTGTCTATGTTAAGTCAAAAGTGGCATGACGGCTTTCTGGATAGTGCTCACGCATGTTGTAAGTCACAACTAGGGTTTGAAAGCCCCCTATTTTTAATACTGATTTGCAGTATAAGATGGAAGAGTTGTTCGAATTCGGAGGGAATTCAATGCATGTCATACAAAATGATGTAATAAATTGAACTGAGGACAATTCATTGAAGTCATTATTGCAAGGTCTCTAAATTTGGTAGATGGAGATAAAACTATGGTAAGGAAAATGGAGATAAAACTATGATCGGAGGGAATTGGGAAATGGAGATAAAACTATGGTAAGGTAAATGGAGATACACTATAATAAGAGGGAATTCAATGAATGTGATAAAATGATGTAATAAATGGACTATTGAGAGAGAGATTAAAAGACCTTTGTACAGGGAGAAAGAATAAGGAGGCTCGTTCTCTAGCAAGGTTAGGAATGTAAGCTCAAGAGTTTAATACTCTATGGTCTTTTTTTTGGTAAATTTGTGCAGTGTTTGAAGTAGAATGTAATAGAACTATTTCATGTACTACGTCAGTCTTTTCTTTTGTAAAGTTGTACAGTGTTTGAAGTAGACTGTAATAGAACTATTTGATGTACGTACAGTTTTGTACAATTTGTTAATTTTTGGTTCATATACGTAACCTTGAAAAGCAAAACATATATAGAGAGAGCGTGAAGAGAAAGAGGGGGGTTTAGAGTAGATGTCTTTTTTAAATTTATTTGGGCTTAAAAGATGAAGTAACTATGGGTAAAGTTAGTATAGAGGGTTAGAAAAATATAATCCATAGAATCTCTATGGTACAAGATAAGTTTTGAAATCTTAAGTCTATGGAGAAATGAAACCTACAAATAAAGTCTACAGAGATGTTTCCCCTTTTTTAACAAAAAAAACTTTGAAGGGTTTATGAGCTTTTTATAGACCTAGAGGGAAGAGAGAGTATACGTCTTCTTCCCAGAAATTTTGTTCTCCATAGATCTTATTACATGGAATATAAAGGCTAAAGTCTATGTTAGGATTTAAGAACCCTTTTAGATGTAGAAACAAGAATATAAAAAAAATTAGATTCCACCAGGATTGTGTATTTGTCTAGCTAGAAACAAAATAGACAAGACTACGAGTCATAATACAAAAATTAAAACATAAAACACAGCACAAAAACATAAAGATTTACGTGGTTTATCCTAAAAGGGTTTCATCCATGGATATAGTAAACTAAGAGCCACTATACTAATAAAAGTTATATAATAGATTATGGAACATAGAGTTATATCTTTAACCCTCGACAAAACACAGTCAAGCAAACTATTTTAGAACTACTCTCCCGACTGGCACCACCCACCTAACCCCTATATCTATTCCATAGTTGAACCCCTGTCTAAGAAGAGACTCATCTCTCTTTCACAGCTAAACAATTATCCAAGGAAGAGATCCATCAATATTCCCTAGTTAAATTATTGTCCAAGAAGAGACCCATCAAGAATTTCTTTCACTAAGAGGAGAAACTATCTAAAATCTCCAAAAGAATCACTTCTCTATAAGAAACGAGCCTATCAGTCTATAAGATGCACGTCGCAATATTTATCTCCATGGGAATCTCTCTTCTCTATGAGGGAAGGCCATGCTCTCGTATACATGAGGCATTTGCCCGTCTCTTTCTGGAGGAAGTCACCTTTCCTTGCTGACACAAATAGTGGCACACCTATTCTTTCCTCTTTCATCTCATATTTATAAAGTTAAGAATCTACACTAAATATAAAACTTCCCATAAATATGAAAGGGGGTATTTATAAGCTGAGGTGTAAGGGATCAAGTTACTCGTTAATGGCTCAAATTCTAATGAATATCAAGTCATAATCGTATACCAAACTACCTAAAAATGAATCTCAAGGAATCGATATGATTCCTTACCAATTCGGTACACGTTGGGAAGAACATTACATATGTGGTGCCTAAACACCACGTGGTATGCTGCATGCGAGTCAAGTTTGTCAATCCTATATATTATATGAATGGACTCAAGGCATAGGTAGTTAGGGTAGTGGGTGCTATAACATGATGTCGTGTTCCAATCCTACTACATAGTTAGGGTAGTGAGTGCTATAACATGATGTTCATGTGTTCCAATCCTACTACAGAGAAAGAAATGACCATTTTTCTACTGAAATATTCAAATAATATATATATATATATATATATATATATATATATATATATATATATATATATATATATATATATATATATATATATATATATATATGGTTTCTATAAGGTCGCAACCTTAAATAATCCAATTACGGCGCACCTCCAAATTTTATCATAACATGTAATTTTGGAGTACAAATTCATTAGGATTATCTCAAAATCTATTTTCATATCATACTATAAAATTTTAAAACCTAAAAATGGTTAAAATCAAGTAGATCTATAAACATATAAGAATATTTAAAATGGACAGTCTAGATAATGTGTTGCAAAATGCACTATTTCTTAGACGTAAAATCTTTTTTTTTTTTTCAAATTCATATATTTCGATATCGAGATGATCAATTATAGGGTTTTTCAACATTAAAATAATCTTTTTCGATGGATTTTTGAGGTGCATCTGTAATTCTACATTTGAAGGTTGCAACCTTATATCAACTTTTTCATATATATATATATATATATATATATATATATATATATAGATATATAAATCCTTAAAATAAAAAAATTCAAGTTAGAAAACAATCATTATTTTTTTAAAAAAAAATTATTTAAATAGGTAACTTTACCATTAAGCAAAAGCAAATTTAAAATTTTCACAAAAGTATCATGGCATTTTGGAAGTTAGTGTCTTAGAATTTTATTTGTAGAGTGCCTTTGTGCTTTAGTTAAAATTTGAATTGTACCCCTTATGGAGATGATAAAAATACCCTTTGTCTTCTAGTAATATTTACAAATTTGCCTCACCAAAGTAATTTTTTTAAAAAATAGACAACAAAATTAATAAATCCACCCTTCACAACTCTCTCTATCTTGAACCTTTGTAATTTGAAAGGTTGTGAAGTTTAGAATATCCCTATATATATATATATATATATATATATATATATATATATATATATATATATATATATATATATATATATATATATATATATATATATATATATATGTGTGTGTGTGTGTGTGTGTGTGTGTGTGTGTGTGTGTGTGTGTGTGTGTGTGTGTGTGTGTGTGTGTGTGTGTGTGTGGTTTCTATAAGGTTGCAACCTTAAACAATCCAATTAAGGCGCATCTTAAAATTTTATTATAACATGTAATTTATTTGTAAAAAATACTTAGTATTATCTTAAAATCTATTTTCATACCTAATTAGAAATTTTAACTTTAAAAAATGGTTAAAATCAAGTAGATCTATAAATATATGAAAATCTTGAAAATGGACGATCTAGATAATGTGTTGCAAGACGCACTATTTTCGGGACTCAAATTTTTCTTTCTTCATATTCATGCATCTTGATGTCAAGATGATCGATTCGAGGTTCTTTCTATATTAAAACAACATTTCTGATAGATTTTTGAGGTGCATCTGTGATTCCACATTTTAAGGTTGCAACCTTATATAAACTTTTCCCTATATATATATATATATATATATATATATATATATATATATATATATATATATATATATATATATATATGAAAAGATTGTATACGCGAGGTTGTGTATGTGGGTTGTATACGCCAACAATTGGGATCGCTCATCTCAAATTAACAGTCCACCGCAAAAAAACATTTCCCTGCGCCTCTCTCTCAACTGTCCCTACTCCCCTCTCTCTCATCGCGCCTCTCTCTCCCATGCCGTCCCACTCTCTCTATGCCCCCTCTCTCTGTATAAGCAAGCATGCATCAGTAAATCACGCATCTCTATCTCATCTTGCCTCTCTCCCAGCCATCCCTCTCTCTCTATGCCCCCTTTGCCTCTCTCAAAAATCTGAAGCACGCCTTCTCTCTCTCATGGGTAGCAGACATCTCTTTGTGAAATCTAAATCACGTGTTTTCAGGTATGGATGATCATTTTTCATTTTATTGATACTTCACTATTTTACCATGGCCATTTTACTTTGTCTAGTGCTTCTTATGGATGCTATTAGCAATTTTACTGATGCTTTTTATGGATGCCATTTTACATTTTACTGATGCTTCTTATGGATGTCATTATATCATGGTTGCTTATAGATGAATGATGTCATTTTACTGATGCTTTCTTATAGACGAGTGATGTCATTTTACTGATGCTTGCTTATGGATGATTGATGCTTGCTTGTGATCTGTACAAATTAATCGATCACAGATTTCTTGGCCACATTTTGGAGTTTCGGTTTTTCAATAGTTGAATGTCTTACACAGAGCATAGAAATTTCTTTAGAAATTTGTATCTCACAGAGCAACTAAACTATGAGCATAGAAATTTTTTTAGAAATTTGTATCTCAGATTTTGTGGTCACATTTGCGGTTTTTCAATGTTTGAATGTCTTACACAAAGCAATTAAACTATTGTGGATGCTATTTACCATGCCCATTTTACTTTTTACTAATGCTTTTTATGGATGCCAATTTATCATGGTTGCTTATGAATGAGTGATGCCATTTTACTAATGCTTTTGTATGGACAAGTGATGCTTTTTTACTGATGCTTGCTTATGGATGATTGATGCTTGTTTATGCTTGCTTATGATCTGTACAAATTAATCGATCACAAATTTTATGGCCACATTTGGGGGTTTCGGTTTTTCAATGGTTGAATGTCTTACACAGAGCAACCAAACTATTATGAATGACATTTTACCATGGTTATTTTACTTTTTACTGATGCTTCGTATGGATGCCAATTCACCATGGTTGATTATGGATAAGTGATGTTATTTTACTAATGCTTTCTTATGGACGAATGATGCCATTTTACTTATGCTTGCTTATGGATGAGTGATGCTTTCTTATGCTTGCTTATGATCTGTACAAATTAATCGATCACAGAATTTGTGGCCACATTTGGGGGTTTCGATTTTCAGTGCTTGAATGTCTTACACAGAGAAACTAAACTATGATCATAAATCTGTTTTTTGAGCTCAAAACCATTTACAAAATGAATCAGGACTTTGTTTGGGTTTTTCTTTTATGGTACGAGCCTTGACAAACCTGATTTGGGGGTTTGTGGAACATAATCAGTTTGCCAATATTGAGGCTTGTTTTGAATGAATCATGCTTACTTTGTCGTCTGCAAAATGGTGGTCGCAAGAAAAGTTGTGTGAGTTTTTTTTTTCTATTCATTACTTTAGTATTTGATTATGCTATACAAGAGAAATTCATTTCCATTGTTTCTTTTTTATGAAATTGGGATGCAGGTCTAGACCTTTGAGGTACATAGCATGTCATAAGTTTCCACAAGTGCTGGAGGATATCAATGACAAACTTGTCCACAGTACAATTTACAATGCAAATTAAGTACATCAAGCTCCCAATCTAACCACCTTGGAAGAATGTACTATCGGTGTACAATTTGTACTTTTTTTCAACGGTACGATGAATATATGGAAGGGATGAATTACAATATATACTTGAGACGTCATGATATACACTAGAACAATCAGTCATAAGAATCGCAAGAGCGTATTATGGTCAAGCCTGAACCGGTGGTCATTCAACAACAAATTATTGATACCTTAGGTGGTATGCAACCGTTTTTGGTTTTCTTGTGTAGTGAATGCTTTTATGTCTGTATTACTTTTATTGAAAAGTATTTGATATGACTAGATAGTATGTAACAAGTTTACTCTTATAAGATTTGAGTATGTAACCAGTTTCAACAGTGACTGATATAAAGGTTATTTGCTTTTTGAGTAGTTTTTAATTGTTGCGTATTTTCTTTCAATTTATTTATGTTTGACCATTGGTGCATGTTAGAAGCCAGTCAAGGTTGGGTTTCTGTGTTTGTTTCATCACATGTCCTGGTGGATTTAACATGGCATCTATAGGTGTGGTCGAAAAATAGGCACTCGTAATTGATAATATCCACTGCTACAGTAACATGCAGAGTTAAACTGCTTTTTCTTTCCATTTGATACGATGTTGGGTACTGGTGTATATTGGCAATAAATGAAGTTTCATTCCCGATTTTTCCCTATTGTGCAGTGGCGTGCCAAGCTTATAATACCACCGATAGCAAGTAAGGGCTGTAAGACCTCATCTAAGGATGCCCAATGTGGCCCCAAGACCAAGAGAAGGCTTTTATGGCCCAGGCCTTAGTTCTTTATGCTTGCCGGGTTGCCTGGCCCATTGGCACAGCTGCCAAAGGCAAAACTGTTGCGTTTAGAAGTTATGCTCTCTCTCTCTCTCACGTAGACACCAAAACATCATCTCTCTAGAAGTGGTCCTTTTCTAATCGGATAGAAGCCTATGTTATTTCATTGATGGTTTGATGATGTTAAACACTAAAGTGCTTCACTTGGTTTTTAGGATAATATAACGTCCAAATGATGTGGATGTTTTGAAGTGCTTAGAAACCTGCTTTTGAGGGATCCTATTGACTCTGGCCCCATTCAAGGACTATAATTTTGTATTTTTTTACAAAATAGCAAGAGAGAGATATGGTATGCATTCAACAAAAATTGCAGCAAGTTGGTGGATAGAGGCCGGTAGAAGAAGATTCCCTTCTAATTATATATTGCCAAAAAACCAAACACCCACACAAAAGATTCTAAAATACATTTCTCTTTCTTTGTCTCACGTTGTCATCCAAACCAATGGATTATATTGAAACCTCTATTTGAGAAGGCTTTAATACTACAAATCTTATGCTATAAGCTCACCCAAAAGAAAAAATGCTTCAATGTGATAATAGGGATTGAAAATATCAAGTTGAGCACAACAAAAACCCAGATGTACAAATGACTTTGAGTACAACAAAACCCAGATCTACAAATGACTTTACAAGTAAATTGTCTTGCTGTTGTTGCATCATGTCAGGAGGTCGTCGTAGACTGAAAACCATCTCCTTTGTCTTCCCAAAATAAACCTGTGATCAAATGGCTAATTTTACACCATTTCTAAAGCTATGCATTTTAGTCACTCAGAACATGAGTGGTATCTAAGATCTAAAAAGTTCTAAAACAATGCAAGTTTTAGTAAAATATTTCAAAGATAGTGGCATAATCATAGTTCCTCCCTATTTCTTTTGATGTCAGCTTTTGTAATATTTTAATGGTTTTTTGTATTCCTTGCAATGGCAATGACAATTCAAAATGAGAGAATACCTGATCGAGTGAGTTTCTTAAGTTGCCCTCCTTTTCTTCTATCATATGAAACAGCAAGATCCAAAATCATCTGCATCGATTGCAACGAATTAATGACCCAAAGAAGAGAAAAAATTATTGCTCACATTCTTAACCGATATACACATCAGTTCGGAAAACATAAAATAAAAATCACTAGCTATACATCAATGGCACTTTAAGAGTTTGTAAGACAACTTTCAAAGGAAATCCATTCCACCATTTAAGCATCTCAAGAATAGAAAACCAAGTCATACACGACATGTTGGCTTACTAACATATATTTCTTTGGAAACATATATTTCTTGGAAACATGTAGAATAACTAGATGGAGAGCCCAACCTTGATCATAATAGTTAATTATTGAAAAATCAAAAACAACTAATACAATGAAAATTCAAAAGAATCTAAAGGGATGGATTAGTACTTTTCACAAAGGAATGATGGACAATTTCTTCTGTCAATCCCACTGCACTAACAAACTGTACATTTCATAATATTTTCCACTGGCTTCCATCCCTCTAATAGAGCTTTTTTTCTTGCCTTTGTCGGCCGTCCCTTTGCCCGTGCTCGTGGATGATCAAGGACTTTAAGGTAGTTGTAACTTCCATTTAGTGTGTCAATAGAACCAAAAGCTCCCCTCTCATCATTGACATGGGTCATGGTGTCAACCTGTGGACGTCGCTTACAACTAAATTTACCATCAACCTTTATAATATCATCGTGTATTAAAGATATTACAAAATCATGAACCTCCATGATGTCTGACTCACGGTTCGCGAGGTATTGAACAATCTTCAAGACATTGTTATATCGAATGGAGCGCAGTAGTGCTTATGTATCATGAAGTTGTTTGCCACTTTCATCAACAAAACAACCCCTATTTGCGTCCTTTGACCAACACCTCATTATGTATGCTGGAGGGACTTCAAAAATATTTTTCATCATAAAAATCTTCAACACATGCATGCAAATAAGGCCCATCCTCTCATATAAGTGACAATTGCAAGAAGCCTTCTTCTCATGAGGATTGAATTCCACCAAGTATGATCTAGATCTGGTTCCCATATCTGCCACCTTAAAAGTGGCAAGCTGTCCATTTTTATCAACTAATTCATTCATTAAATTCATACAATTGGCAACCTCTTTCGCAAATATCTTGAAAATCTTTTGAGCATATATTTTTGATGCCTGTAACTCAAATAAAGAAGTTGTTCTTAATATTGGAGTTGTTGCAATGTCTTTCAAGTTGTTTTCTTTTTTTTTTCGTACCTTCTTATCTTTTCCATTAATGTACGTAAGCTAGTTTTGGATGTCAAGTATATCTTGAAATGCTTATTCATCCCTTCATTTCTTTGGGTAGAAGTCATACCTGTTGTGAACCTGCCAGTCAAGTATGGGTGGAAACCATAAAGCCTATTTAGCCATTCATTGCTATGCAACTTATATTTTTCAATCATTAATTTCCATTTAAATTCAAATTATTCTATTGTTGGGCTAGCTATACAACTTCTGAAGGTATTTGAATAGGAAGGATGCATGCGCAAGACATGACATAGTTTTTCTTTAACTTTCGAAAGTATATGCCACTTACAGTAATGATGCTCACTCTTGTAAAAAACTTGTCTCTCTACGGCTGAAATTGCATGGTCTTGATTAGTGAGAATAACGTCTCGTTGTTGTCCACCCGTTGCTTCTAACCAATTTTCAAATATCTAAATAAATGATTTTACCTTCTCATCAAATATGAGTGCAAATCCAAAGAAGGTTGTATTGAAGTGATGATTTACACTAAGTATAGGTGCAAAGGACATACTACAAGAGTTTTTTTGTATGTGGTATCAAATGTAACCACATCAAAGAAGTATTGATGTGAAACTTTACATGACGCATCTACCCGTAAGATGCTGAGAATGTGATCGTCTTCATCTAATTTCAACCTATAGAAAAAAGATGGATTCGATTCTTTCATTTTATACAGCCATTGCATAATTAGACTACCATCTTCTCCTCTGAGTTTCCTTCTGGCACTATCAATTTCATTCTTGATATCCTTTTGTGTACATGTGACATTCTTGATCCCTCTAGCATGCTCTATGAATATGTCATGAATATGTATTGGCTTAACCATTGTCGAAGTCATTGAATTTATCATCAACTTTGTGGCACTAGACAATGTTCGGTGGCTACGAATTAGACAAGCTTTCCTTGGACTAACTAGATCGTGATTGTGATCACCAATAAACCTAGTCATGACCCACTTATTGTCCGCTTTTCTAGTGACTCCCAGCTTAGCCTTATACCCACATCGTGATTCAGGAAGTTCCTTTCCACTGACTTGATCCTTTGCTTTGCGAAATCCCTCTTTAGAGCAAACAATTTCCCTGTGAATCCTTTCACTTTTTTCATTATGGGTAGTGCCCTTACGGATACCAAAACCTTTCACCAATCCATAAGCCTTATAGTACTCAATTGCATTTTCTCTGAAAAAAACTCCATTCCTAAACAGGGTACATTTTTTTCTAAGAGTTTGGTTGAGGATTCAGGTTCTTCATCTTGCATTTCTGTGAAATTTCTAGGAAGGTTTGCAAGATAAGGAAACCTGCTCTATGAGCTCATTGGTGTCTCACATTACGCAAGTGGGAGTTGACATACAATCTGAAACGGTGTGATCCATCTAAGTTTTTCAAGTAACCCTACATAAAAAGACAAACTATATAAATATATGTATTCAAACCTTTATATAGACATAATAACATCTCAATATGCAAAAGTGGGGGCATGCACTATACTTTTTCATAAAACTTACACGGAACCAAATAATATAGTCCAAGTTCAAAGAGAAATTAAGATAACAGTGACCATAAGAAAGAAGTATCCGAAGGGACGTTGAACAGAACATAATGATACAAATGAGAAGTGAATCAATCTGAAAATCACCACCAAATTCATTGAAGCATAGATTTTGTAAATGTGCAGGCAACAGATCATCACTTGAGATGTGAAATAACAAATTAGCTTGGATTACATAATCAAAAAGTGATGGCGCATCAAAGCAAAAAATTATACTCAATCACTGAAAAACCAAGACCCCCACATGTGGCAAAGAATTCTTTAATACAAAGGTAACCTTTCCTCAAAACAATATGGAACATAAGCTACAATCAGAAGTTCTTTGCTTTTTTTCTATTGTAAACAATCTACATTATTGAATGCGTGAACTCAATAATATTTTTATATTTGTTTAGCCCAGCATTATTTGTTGGGGAGAGTCAGGTCGTAAACATGGATCAACAGCATCACGTCTCATAAATTCTTAAAAGCCACATGATCATTATCATATTAAGTAACACATAAACAAGTCATCATCCAATTTGAATAAACAATTGAGGATGCTATACTTCAAACTTTAAATAAGCAATACATTATTCATTTTGTAAAAAAATTTGACAGACTGATTCATTTTGACAAATCAGGTTTGTCAAGACTCATACCATAAAAAAAAAAACCCAAACAAAATCCTGATTCATTTTGTAAAATGGTTTTTAGCTCATAAATTTTATAGACCATAATCAAGCATCAGTCATCCGAAAAACCCAAATATACAGATCTATGCTCATAGTTTAGTTGCTCTATGTAAGATTCTCAAGCACTGAAAAATCGAAACCCCCAAATGTAGCCACAAAATCTGTGATATATAAATTTATAAAGGAATCTCTATGCTATGTGTAAGACATTCAAGCACTGAAAAATAGAAACCCCCAAATGTGGCCACAAAATCAGTGAGATACAAATTTCTGAAAAAATTTCTATGCTCTGTGTAAGACATTCAACAATTGAAAAACTGAAACCCCAAAATGTGGCCAAGAAATCTGTGATCAATTAATTTGTAAAGATCATAAGTAAGCATCATTCATCCATAAGCAAGTAGCAGTAAAATGGCATCACTCGTCCATAAGAAAGCATCAGTTAAATGACATCATTCATCCATAAGCAACCATGGTAAAATGGCATCCATAAGAAGCATCAGTAAAATGTAAAATGGCATCCATAAAAAGCATCAGTAAAATTGCTAATGGAATCCATAAGAAGCATTAGTAAAAAGTAAAATGTCCATGGTAAAATGGCTAAGTATCAGTAAAATGAAAAATGGATATCCATACCTGAAAACTTGTGATTTAGATTTCTCAGAGAGATGCCTACTACATATGAGAGAGAGAGAGGGCGTGCTTCAGATTTTTGAGAGAGGCAGAGGGGGCATAGAGAGAGAGGGACGCTTGGGAGAGAGAGGCGCGTGATTTACTAATGCGTGCTTATGATTGATGCTTGCTTATGCGGAGAGAGAGGGAGCATAGAGAGAGAGGGTGCCATGGGAGAGAGAAGCGTGATGAGAGAGAGGGGAGCAGAGAAAGTTGTAGAGAGAGAGAGGCAGGGAAATGTTTTTTTGAAGTGGACCATCGATTTGAGAGGAGCGATCCCAACCATTGGCGTATACAACCCATACGCATCCTTGCGCATACAATCTTTTCCCATATATATATATATATATATATATAGAGAGAGAGAGAGAGAGAGAGAGAGGAAAAGTCCTCTCAAATTGACCAAAATACCAACAAAATCTTTCAGGGGTATTTTGGTCAATTTTTTCATGTAAAATATTTTTTTGATATTTTTCGTAGATTCGCCAATTTTTTATGAATGAACGCTCCAAATTTCTCAATCCGATTTGTAAAAAGAAAAATAAAAATGAATCACTACTAGACAATCGTGACCGTATGATGAACTTTCGACGGTGATGAGGGTAGGCGAAATCACTGTTCATTTTCGGCTATAGGCGTTTTATAGTATCTTAGACACACACATGCATATATATATATATATATATATATATATATATATATATATATATATATATATATATATATATATATATATATATATATATATATATATATATATATATGAAAAACACCACGCAATGTTTATAGGAGAAAATGAACAATGATTTTTCTTATGCTCATCACCGTCCAAAGTTCATCACACGGTCACAATTATTCAATAGTGTTTCAATTTTCAATTTTCTTTTACTAATCGGAATGATCTGAAATTTGGAGCATGTGTTAATCAAAAATAGAAAAATCTAATAAAAATATAAAAAAATAATTTCTTAAAATATAAATTGACCAAAATACCCCTGAAACTTTTACAGGGGTAATTTGTTTAATTTATATTTTTTGAAATATTTGTTAGGAGAGTCTCACTAAGATGTACACATTCACTAAATTTCATATCATTCTGATTTGTAGAAAAGACTGAAAAATAAAATACTACCGGACAATCGTGACCGTGCGATGAACTTTGGACAATGATGAGGGTAGGCGAAATCACTGTTCATTTTCGCCTAAAGACGTTGGGAAGGCTTTTCATATATATATATATATATATATGAAAAGCCTTCCCAACGTCTATAGGAAAAAATGAACTGTGATTTCGTTATATCTGTATGAAAAGTCTTCCCAACGCCTATAGGCGAAAATAAACAGTGATTTCGCTTACTTTCATCACCGTATATATATATATATATATATATATATATATATATATATATATATATATAAGAAAAGTCTTCCCAATGCCTATAGGTGAAATTGTATAGTGATTTCGCATGTCCTCATCACTGTCCAAACTTCATCGTACGGTCACGATTGTTTGGTAGTAATCTATTTTTCATTTGTTTTCTACAAATCAGAATGATATGAATTTTGATCGTATGTATATCTTAGTGAGGTGCACCTAATAAAAAATATAAAAAATAATAATTCACAAAAAGAAAATGACTAAAATACCTCTGAAACTTTTTCAGGGGTATTTTTATCAATTTATTTCATGTAAAATATTTTTTTGATATTGTTCATAGATTCGCCTATTTTTTATAAACACGCGCTCCAAATTTCTGATCATTCTAATTTGTAGAAAAAAAAATGAAACACTACCAGATAATCGTGATCGTACAATGAACTTTGGACGGTGATGAGGGTAGGCGAAATCACTGTTCATTTTCGCCTATAGGAATCTGAGCCGATCTGACGGTCATGACCTCATTTCGTGTTTGAATTTTAATTTTATTTCTACATAAGCAAATTACTTGAAATTTTAGATATGTGTTCTTAAAAAATAGGCGAATCTAATAAAAATATCAAAAAAATATTTTACATGAAATAAATTGACCAAAATGCCCCTAAAAAGTTTTAGAGGTATTTTCGTCGATTTATTTTTTGTGAATTAAGTTTGTGATATTTTTATTAGGTGCGCCTTGATGAGAAAAACATACTTTTAAAATTTCAAGTGATTTGGATTTGTAGAAAAAAAAATTAAAATTCAAACATGAAATGAAGTCGTGGTCGTCTCGTGACCGTCAGATCGACCCAGATTCAATATGGGTCGTTGGGTGTATTCTTACAGCTACACCCGTCGGCATACTGTAGCATCTTCCTATATATATATATATATATATATATATATATATATATATATATATATATATATATATATATATATATATATATATATATGAGTAATGATACTATGAGATCCTCCCATACCCATGTGAGTAGGACCCCAAAGGATCACCATTAAATTTTGACACAGATCTCTAGAAAAGTTATCAATAAACCCATTCACCCTAGTACCACACCCATGTGATAACTTTTCTAGAGATCAGTATCAAAATTTAATAGTGATCATTTGGTGTCCTACTCACATAGGTGTGGAAGGGTCTCACAGTGTCATTAGTCACACACACCGTTGAGTAAAATGGTTATAATTTATTTGTGATATATGGGATAAAGGTGAACTAGTTAAATTTCACGTACATTGCGGTGGAAAATGTACATGCCTTAATTTCCATTATCTTTACACGATACCCCTAGGTTTGGCTGTGAGCAGGAAAGGAAATAGTGAACATTGTGAAAATGGTTGATTTGATGGGGCATAGATTGAATAATGGGATTTACTATGAAACTATTTATTTATTTCACAAGGATGTCACAATTACTCCTAGCCATTATATTCAAATTGGATAGCTGGGGTGGGTTACAAAGTTTAAAAATATTTGTTTTTGGACTTTGACAGTTGTACAACCAGCTTTGTTTTATAGGGTGGAATGTTGGGTGGTCAAAAAACATCTATAGGATGAGTGTACCTAATATGAGGATGTTAAGATGGATGAGTGGTAAGGCAAGAAGGGATAAAATTTAAATGAGTGCACTAAGTAAAACTTAAGTGTGGATGGATGAGTGGTAAGGCAAGAAAGGATAAAATTTAAAACGAGTGCACTACGTAAAACTTAAGTATGGCTTCAATAGGCGAGAGAAAATTGACTTAGGTGGCCTAACTATATACAATGTTGACCCAATACTGCACTTGTTAGGAGGTAGATGTAAGTTCAAGTGGAAGGCTCAAAAAGGGCAAAATGTAGGCTCAAAAGAACATGGTTAGAAGTAGTGAGAAAAGATATGATGACTTTTGGCCTCAATAAAAGCATGGTTCTTGAAAGAGCAAAATGACGGACCATGATTTGTATAGACGATCCCAAATAGATGATAAAAGGCTTTGATGATGATTATGAGTTTAGACAATAACGCTCACAACTATCTGATTCGAAATCTGACAGACAAGAATGATTGTGACCTCTTTGTACTAAAAATAAATGGTCTCTTTATACACTTTTTTTTAAATAATCAAATTTCATGTATATTGTGGCGGCTGACGTACATGCCTCAATTTCCATTATCTTTATTCAATACTCCAAGTTTGACATTGAAGAGGATATACTAAATATTTTTGAAAATGTTGATTTTTTAAAATATAATTCTCAGATTCGAGACGCTACATTTTTTTTTTATAAGGCTTGTAGAGAAAGACGAATGCTACAATCCCGAAACTATCCACTTCTCAATTAGTGTGACAATGCCACACTAGCCCAAGACTCACAAGCAAATAGAAAGATGAAGTGGAAGAAAAACTTCATAAAAAAAAACATGAGGTACACAAAAGCATTTCAATCCCAACACACAAGACTAACCTTAACACATGTGACCCAATGTTCTCACCATATACCTCTCTTTAAATAGGGGTTATATAACCATATTTCCTACAATAACTACCCAGTTGTAATTGTAACTACTAACCACCTAGTAGTTTTACAATTTCCTACCACACAAACTTACAAGTGGAATGGTTACTACATCGCTCATAATAAAATAACATAAAAACTAATATATTTTCTAGAAAATACAATTTAATAATTCTAACACTCCCACTTAAAGTTATTTTCTAGAAAGGTGATCATGCATACACAATCATGTCCATCATTTCCCAATATTGAAAATCCGGCCATTTAGCAGGCCACCAAAGATATTCTCAAATTCCACTAAGTAGGGTTGCATAGCCCACCTTGAAAATACGTAACATTGGGAATATACTCACTCTTTAACCCATGAATGATAAGTAACTTTAATCATGCCTCCGAATAGTTCTTCTAGATCAACAAGAGATCTCCCAACAAAGATTCTAGATCTTTAAGAATAATTGAGAAATAGAAAGACCACCTTGAATTGAGTTCCCAACTCAATATTAAAACCATTAGACCTTACACCGAATCCATCTTCAAAAAGACAATTGATCTTCTTCACCAAGGGAGTCAAAACCACATAACCACCACTCATGTGGCTCTGATACCATGTAGAGAAAGACGGATGCCACAATCCCAAAACTATCTGCTTCTCAATTAGTATGACAATGCCACACTAGCCCAAGACTTACAAACAAATAGAAAGAAGAAGAAAAACTAAGATGAAGTGGAAGAAAAACTTCATAAAAAAAAATGTGGGATACACTAAGGCATTACAATCTCAACACACAAGAATAATGTTAACACATGTGACCCAATTTTCTGATCATATACCTCTCTTTAAATAGGGGTTTTTACAACCATATTTCCTACAGTAACTACCCACTTATAACTATAACTACTAGCAACCTAGTAGCTTTCACTTGTAACTATAACTACTAACCACTTAGTAGTTTTACAACTTCCTACTACATGAACTTATAAGTGTAACCTTACTGCATCACTCATGATAAAATAGCATAAAAACTAATATACTTTCTAGAAAATGCAATTTAACAATTTTCACTAGTCCGAGGCCCTATTTTAATCTTTTCCTTTCAATAATTAGTCAAATTTCCATGTCTACCTCATCTCCTCTAGAAAGAATCCAAAAAAAAGAAAAGTACATTTGCTTAATGTTCGACAGTTCGAGTAATCAAATTATGCGTGCCCCATCAAAATATTAGACGTAGAATTTTGCTTTTTCAAATAAATTAGGGGTTGTATTTTATATTATGAGACCATATATCTATGTTACAAAGTCACAAGTGCTATTAGCCATTAAATGTCAAATTGGATGGCTTTACAAAATTCAATTTTTTTTTTTTTTTAAAACCTAACTGATAAAGTGACTGTAACCTAAGTAAATGTTCGCTTTACATACTTTTCTAATAAATTATGTGGTGCCTGAGCCCAAAGAAAATTGTGGTGCCTAAAATGGGCCATGAAAAGAATAATCAAGAAAAAAGTATTTTCACGATAGTCACTTATCCATGACTCTAAAATTTTACAATAGTAATTGCATGGCAAATGCCAGAACAATCCTTCATGTAACAAGGATAATCACTATAACATTATACATATATGACACTAGAATAATCACTCTCAAATCAAGCACCATATTTTAAATATGAAAAAAGTTTATTATGTTTCGATGCTGAAAACCTCAAATCTAATCATCTTGACTTTGAGATACATGCACTTAAAAAAAGAAATGAACTTTAATTTTTGAAAATAGTACATCATGTAATGTATTATCTAAACCGTCAATTTTAAATATTCTCAAGTGTTCATAGATGTGCTTGATCTATACTATTTTTTAAGCTTTAAATTTTATAATTAGATATTAAAATAAAATTTCAGGTCATCACAAAGACTTTAAATGTTAAAACGACATCTTTCGATACTATTTGAAGGTGCGTCTTAGTTTGATCATTTAGGCCTCAGCCTTATACAAACCATACCCTTCCTTTAAATATTCCTCCTAAATGTCCAACTATACTTAAATCGACAAATAATGCAACTGTGGTATTAGGTCTTAGAAGCCAATGCAAACATTACTATGCCCACTTCTCCCTAAACTGATGGGAGTGTCTAAAAGTGTAAGTGAAGATCAAACCTCCATTCATTCTCCTTATCACATACCTCTCAACCAAAATGTATAATGCAAATGTCCATTCCCCACCATTGCCACAATGAAACACTCTTTCCACAATCTCATCCTTGTCTACTCTAATGGCTTCTGTATCCTGATCCCATCTCATCTTCTCCATAATTGCTATGCTCAATCCAATACCTGTTAGCCCTCCTTGCACACTCTTCTTTTCCTTTGTCTCGAACCACATCATGCTATTCGCGTCGTCTCGCCTTCCAGTGGTCGGCTCCGATCCCATCAATAGCCCTTCTTCTCTTCTCACAGTCGTATTGACGGTCACTGTTTCATTTCCATGCCCTCGACAACTATGAATCTCCTCCCACTGCTGCTCTAAACTCATCTTATAGTACACACTCTCCTTCAATTGTTGTTTTGGATTTTCAAGCCCTCCTTTTTCCTTAATGAAAATGAAAGGACAATACCACACTCCTACAATAACACTTGAGCATTTCTGTGAGACTGGGAAGTCCAATGGTGGAAGCTGGGCTCAAAGAGCAACATTCAAGCCTAGGGCATCACCCAGATTCAAACTTTTTGATGTTAAAAAATTAACCGACCACCCTTCCCTGCGTAGAAATAACGGGGATAGCCATCCGAAGCCACAGATTTGCCTGTGAAATACATGCAATGTTTTCCCTTGGGAATGACTTGTATATGTTGATAGATGTTATTGGGATCATATGGGCTCGAGTTCTTGTCTTTCACATATCTGCAACAAAAACAACAAGTGCCCTCCTCTTCCACCCGAGAGCAAGTACATACCAACCTGCCGAATTTGAATCATAGTTTCAGGTCCCCTCGGATTAAAATCTCTTAAGAAGAACAAAACAGGGGACATGGGTAACTTGAAAGCAAAATGTGCAACTACAGGAAAATTGAAGACAAGATCGATAAAAGACTGAAAGCAAAGGATGAATATAACGATCAAGTTTAAATGTTCAAGAATGCCCAAAGGAAAAGAGAAAAGGAAAGCAAATTCATTTCACAATTGGAACTATATCAAAATGATCTTGTGCACTGGTGTCAAGTTGGAAAAGGTAAGTGTGAGGCTTACCCGGGGTGTTTGCCATATACTGTAACTACATAGTAGATATTAGAAGACAAGGGCTGACCGTGAACCGGGATGAAATATGCCTCATGGACATCAGTGATTATAAGTAACTCGAAGGGATTTGTTGTGCGGAAATTGTGGCCCCCTAACACTCGTATCTCGACAAATTCCCCAACAACTGGAACTCAAATCACCATCGCTATCTTCTTGAATGAGAAGGTGGCCTGAAAAAGGACCTTCTGGTGGGTGGAGAGATTGCTCAATGTGAATTCCGGCTGTGCCATTATTCTCAGCGGCCAACAAGAAGAGAGAAAGTGGTTTTGTGGAATACATGGTGAAGCGTAAATGAGGTGATTGTAGTTCTCTTCTTCTTATACTTCTTCAAACCTAAGATACAAGCCAAAAATCCATGGTTAATTGTCATTACACAATTGAATTCATCGACATTACGATGAGTTGCCGAGAAACTTCGTTTAGTTTCACAACATGACAATAGCGTGGCAATTTCTAGGTTGATAGAGCCAACCATTAAACCATGACCTTTGTTTTCTTGTTTTTTGGGTGAATGCACTTAAACAGTGACTAAAAACAAACCTCAATAAAATCACTAAAAACAAATAAAGAGCACACCCGAGTAACCTGCATTTGCCACCGCAGCAAGCCTGAGTCTCCTCGAGTCCGGTGTTCAACTCACGGATCTTAAAAAAAAAAAAAAAAAAATTGTTATATAAAATTCGAAAAGCGAAAATTATTTGTAATATATTTTTTATTATTTTTATTATAGGTAGAATCTCAACCGTCAAATCTTCATCGAGTGGTTCAAAATACATATTATTATTTTAATTTTAATTGTTTTTCTATAAATTCGATTAATATGAAATTTTGGGTGCATATACCTAACACTATTGCCCACCATATAAAAATATAAAAACATTATTTTCAATAATTTAAAATAACCAAATCACCCCCAACATTTTTCAGGGGTATTTTGGTCATTTTATATTTTAGAAAATAGTTTTTATATATTTTTAAATTGTGAACCCAATTTTTTAGTACACAGATCTAAAATTTCATTGTGATCTGATTTCTAGAAAAATACCAAATTTGATATAGTGATATGCATTTTGAACCACATGATGAAGATATGATGAGTGGGATTCCACTTATATTACTATTCATTATTGCTACCCAGCTATTATCAGCTTTTATCTTTTATATTATTTTGACAATTATGAGAAAGTGTTTTGGCCATGAATACATTTTTTTACATTTTTTTTTATTTTTGAATTAGTACACCCTGACAAATTAATTTTGAAAAAATCCATTTTTATACTATTTTTTTAATCTCATTTAGATGTGTTTTGTTTAATTTTATATAGTTTTCTATTTTTTGGGAATTTTTTATATTTTCTTATTTTTTTAACAATATTGTGTTTAATCCAACTCAAGCTTAGTTACTTGGACACGGCTGAGTAATCGGCTTGGGCAAGTCAAGTACTCTACTGGAGTCGATCTTTCCACGTTGTGGTTTCCAATCCTGACACTACGTGACACCTTTTAAACAAGCTAACTCTTTAATCTATTTGAAGAAAGGGTAGGGGTTGTTTTCCCTCGATTACCCAAAATTTATTTTTTGAAAAATTAGTGTTTTACTAGATTGGTAAAAAATGGAATCCCATTTGGGCCATCAAATTTTAGTAAAACAACAAAAGCCACATTATGTGGGAGCCTCAAAATGGGAAATATTGTTTTCATTTTTAAGAAAGCCAACTCAATGTATGAGGTGTAACATTAATCGTGGTGACTAGGTCAAATAGTCCTAAAAAGTAGGGACCTACTCAACCTAATCTGAAATAACCCTAGGTAGTCGCCAGACTAGGGACCTCCCTATATAGGAATAAAACTAACCTTAATAATTCCCAACCCACCCAGATACAAAATTAATGGGAAAGATAAGAGGCTGTTTGAATATACTAGTTATCACTAATATTTTACTATTTCAATCAAATTAATACTGAAAATAAATTATTTTAGTTATTTGGTAGTGTCTATCATAGAGTTCTTTCAGATAGATTTATAGCCAGTTTGACGTAAAAGTAACTTTTTGAAAAGCCTTTTCACTTGATTCAAAATAATTAACTGAAAGTCACATATTTTTTGCCAAGAATGACTACAAATAGTATAAAATCACCGAAAAAAGTTATCCAATAAATAATGTTATACATAATCCATTGGTGAGTTAGCAAACTGAATAATTTGTACGCCACCCAAGAACATGTGCTGCTTAGAAAAAAGTAGTAAATTAGTAAAAATTTGGCCTTGGGAATAATGAAAGGGAAAATTTATACATATAATAGAGTGGCTATTCAAGAGAAAAGTCATCAGAAATTTTGAATTGATTCAAAGAGCTATGATCTTTTCCGTCCGTTGTTTTATCTGCATCCCCCATAAACTAGCCGTTTGATCTTAATGGTCCGCTGAGATGCCCCAATCACAATGTCAGACCCATACACTGTTTTATTTTAAATTTGTTTTTATAAAACATTTTGACACCAAAATTGAGGTGTCATCTCCTTTTTCAAAATCGCATCTCTAAAAAATATTAAAAAAATTTATTTATGATAGAATAAGATGACCGAAATACCCCTAAAACTTTCTGGGGTATTTTGGTTATTTTACTTTTATGAACATATTTTAAAATATGTTTTTATGTGTGTCCTGTTGAGATGATGACATATATTAAATTTCACCTTCGTATGATTAGTAGAAAAAAATTAAAAATAAAATACTCTAAGAAGCCAAATCTAGACCATACGATCAGTAGCTAACTTGTGACATTATGTTTGAAGCCCATCTCAACCATTCATTCAGATTGGCCAGCAGAGAGATTGGGGATGTTAGAAAAATATATATGGGTGGAAAAATATAGTAAGTTTTCCCAAAAATGAATGGCACATCGAAGGGTGGGATAAAAACATGAAGATCTCTCTCTAACTATGTAACATACAAGAGCACCCTTAATTGTGCTCCGGACGAAATGTAGTCGGACTTTCAAGGGCATTAAAGATAGTCTAGAGAAGCCATAGAGTGGGCAATGAGTGATGGAGGCCCGGCCCTGAAAAGTTTAGAGTTAGGGGCATGACATGGCTGGCTATAAAAATACTAGGTAAGGTCAGAGCCACGACAAGGCAGGCCTAGCCTTGCCAAATTAGGAGGGTTGGCCAGGGCCTATTCAGCTCCGGTGCTGTTGGGCCTGGCCCGTGCCCAGACCTGTTGCTAGCCTGGCTGTAGCTAAACATCGTTAGGGTTTTGTTGGTTTAGAACAACTAATTGAAAAAATGTATTTTAGTCGTTGTATTATCCCTTTTATCCAACCGTTCATTTTTTAATGGAGGGCTAAGAATGCCCCAATCACAATGTCACGTCCCTATACTGTTTTATTTTTAATTTTTTTCTATAAACTTTTTTGACACCAAATTTTGGACGTCCATTCCTCTATGAAACTCGCACTAGCAAAAAATATAAAAAAATATTGTCAATAAAATAAAATGATCAAAATACCCCTAAAATTATCATGGGATATTTTGGTCATTGATTTTTATCAAAAAATTATTGTTAATATTTTTTATAGGTGTGCCCCAATGAGAAGATGACATGTACCAAATTTCATATTCAGAAAATTTGTATTAAAAAAACTAAAAATAAAATATTTTGAGACGTCAGATCTAAGATCAAACGGTGAGTGGTTCTCTTGATAAAAAATGGATGGCTGGATGGTAGGGGGAGGATAGAACTTTTATGTTGTAGGGGGAACATATAAAGCTTTCCCTTTAGTCAAATATATGTTGTAGGGGAACATAAAAAGCTTTCCCCTTAGCCAAATATTGAATAATTTAGTGACATAATTTGGGGCATAGTGGTGGTCCAGGGGTGGCCCATAATATAATTTGGGACATAGTGGTGGTCCAGGGGTGGCCCATAACATAATTTGGGGCATAGTGGTGGTCCAGGGGTGGCCATAACATAATTTGGGACATTGTCAGATCACTTTAGTTGCCATTTTTAAACTGATTTTGAGCTTTTTAAACTCTAGATCTTGTGGTCTCTCAAATGGACGGTCTCTAGTCATCTTCCAGTAAGACTGATTTGGACTACTCTTTAAAATGCCATTTGCTGTTTTACTGTGGAATTGATCACAAGCCTAGAGATAATATAGAAGTTTTCATATTATTTTTTGAGAAAATAGTCGAACCACCTCAAAGCTGTGCGGTTAGATAAACCAACTTATCAACAAAGTCGTTTTGTAAATTTAAATTATCATCCCACTCAAGTACCTCCACAAATATTTTTTTTTAAGTAAGTGTATGTCCACAAATATTAGATATAAAACATCCTTAACAAGCAAGGTAAAAATATAAATATCCTGCTTGTTCAAAATTTAGGAATCAAAATATATTAAACTAGTTTCAGCATTCTTTTTTGGGTTTCGTAAGTTATCCGGAGTAATATAATTATTAAAATATGCCAGCATTTACGGGTTAGTTTTAGGAAAATTATATCCACGCCACTTTTTAATAAATCTACATTTTTGTTGTGAAAATTTTACATGGAGATCCGGCGCTATTTTTGACAAATTTGTCCTTAGGCCCAATATTAAAAATATCAGAGTGGTCTAATTTTATATTTTTAGTTTTAGGACCCATAGGTCTCTGATTTTTTGCCCAAATATATCGTAGTCAAGTAGTCCTCCAGACCTCTGACTTTTGGACAAATATATGGTGAACGAGCAGTCCGAGGTTTGCAAACTCGGACCATGTTCTAAATGTTAGCGGTCCGAGGTTGTTAAACTCGAAGTGGTTGTTTTGGGTGATAAAAAGTGCAGACACGGTCTGATATTTCAAATCTCAAACAACCTGTCTGAAGTTTGAAATATGGGACTTACACAAATTCCAACCAAAAACGAAAAAACAACTTTGGGGCATTTGAAGGGGAAAGGGAGAAATAAAAAATGAAAAATAAAATCCAACGAGGTGTTTGGCAAATTTGCTCTCACTATTAATTTACTTATATTTAAATCAAATTTAATAATATTAAGTTTTATGGAGAAATAAAATTATAGGGAAGCCGTTCTTTTGAAAAAAAAATAAAAAAAAATAAAATATAAATTTATATCAATTTTTTAAAAAAATAATTTTGAAGATATTTTAAATAGAGACTTGCTAACGCAATGAACACATGAGAAGTTGGAAACTTCAACGCTTTTCAGTAGTAGAAGACTTCTTGCCATGTCCAAGGACAATGGAGACATACAGCCGCTATCCGTTGCTCATATTGGATAGTTACGGTGACCTTTGGCCCGTGTTTGGTAATTAAGAGAAGGGAGTAGTTGGCATACGGATGCATCCCTTTCAAATTTTATCATGGTATATAATTTTGATGTGAAATATTTTTAAGATTATCTTAAAATCTATTTTTATACCTAATTATAAAATTTTAAATTTCAATAATAGTTAAAATCAAGTTGATCTATAAACATATGAAAATCTTGAAAATCGACGATGTAGATAATGTGTTGTCAAATGCATTATTTTTGAGACTTCAAATCTTTTTATTTTTCATGGTCGTACATCTCGATGTCGAGATGATCAGTCAAAGGGTTTTTTAACATTAAAACTACCTTTTCCGATGGATTTTTTAGGTGCATCCATAATTCTACATTATAAAGTTGCATCCATATATAAACTTTTTCTTTAAGAAAATAGGAGAAAATAACTTATTTTCCCAGTTATGGTATTTTATTATATTTGGGAATAGCGGAACCCAGTATTTCTTCATATTTCCACACTTTTCAACTCTCTCCCCATCCAAAATTCGATCGCATTTCCTGACATTTTTCCTACCAGAATCTAACCCGGTAACCCTTCTTGTATATCCTAGGGATCAATTGTACCCAGTGGTTTAGAAAACGGATCGGTGCCCCAAATTGGGCATCCCAAAAACCCATCCAAATCAGTGAATCGGTGATCCGGATCGGGAATTGGCCGAATTGATCCGATTAAACCTTTAAAAAATCCAAAAGAATTATTAAAATTCATTATAAATGTTGCTTTTTAGGAATCCAATAAGAAATATGAGTATTACATTATTAACTTTCATTTTCTTATCAATTTGCGAATATTGAGATATTCTTTCCTTGGATAAACTTATGTTAACCATTAAATTGGCATCACATAAAAAATAAAATAAAATAAAAAATAGAATTATCATGGATAAAGTATATAATCATATATAGACTACAATAAAGAATGGATTGAATCGATAAAACAAGGGCCACTAAAACCTTGAAATGTTGGAAAACCCTAATCCGCTAAAAACAACCCAATTTATTACAACTTAACTAATTATAATCCAAAATTATTACAACCTAACTAACTACAATATTATATACTGAAATTGAAATTGTTGAATTATATTTTATAATTATTTTATTATATAAATAATAACAAATTCAAAATATCTTATAATATCTCTAATTTAAAATGTATTATTGACAATAGTAAAAAAAGTAGTACATTACATGATTTATAATGCAAATAAATTTATAAAAAAGTAAAATATTTGTTATCAATTTAGAAATCATTAGAATGTGTATCAATTTTCGAAATAACACTTTTATTTTTCAAAATTTTAATTTTTTAGATTTCTAGAATAAATTTAGTATAAAAGATTGCTAGTAGAGACAGAGAGAGATGTCAATTGGTCTCATTGTATGAACCCTATATTAAAATTAATATTCCTAAATTTATAATAAAGATTATCATGTTATAAAAATAAAACTTATAATTTGATCAGTTATTCTTAGGTTGTATTAAAAAATACATGTTGTATTAAAAAATACTTCTTATTTTTTTTGACAAGAAATACTTGTCGTATTACCTACTCTTTTTTTGACGAGAAAGTATGATATTTGTTGTATTACCTTTTATTTATTTTTTTGACAAGAAAAAAAAGAAGATGTTGTATTATATTTTTTTGTGCTTGTTGTATTACTTTTTATTTTTTTATAAGAAAATGATGCTGTCAAAGTACCTTTGATTGTTTATACATTTTATTTTATTTTATTGACAAAAAATACTTGTTTTATTCTTTTTTTTTTTTTTACAAGAAAAAAAAGAAGACGTTGTATTACCTTTTTTAAATAAAACGTATTTTTTCCTTTTATTTTATTTGACGATATTACTTTCTTCTTTTTATTTGGTTTTTTGAAGACTAATTTTTTTTGAAGACAAAAAATAAAAACGCAAGATACTGTCCCCAAGGTTCAAACTTGGGACATCCCAAGAAGAATTGAAATTGATAATCTTGAATAACTTTGTACAATAATGTTTATATTGAATAACGTTTCAACATTAAATCACTCGGCTAAAATCCCACATCGAAGAATTAAACAAACTTTGAGAACTATAAATACCTCTTCATTACCCTTATCGTTAGCGTGATCGAAATACCATCATCCAGTGACTCGCCGACCTTGTGACGTCATAGTCAACTAAATTACCAAAATATGAACGATTTACAGCGCAAAATCGGCGATTCCCATCTAGAACCGGGTAAAAAGTATTGTGACTCATATTAAGTACATACAAAGTTCATTCCCCTCTAGAACCAGGTAGAACCGGGTAAAAAGTAACTCATATTAAGTACATACACATTCCCTTGTAGAACAGGGTAACACTGGTTGTACCTTATATTAAGTACATACAAAGTATTCTTACTCATATTAAGTACATAAAAAGTCACATTCCCCTCTAAAACCGGGTAACACTGGTTGTACCTTATATTAAGTACATACAAAGTCACATTCCCCTCTAGAACCGGGTAACACTGGTTGTACCTCATATTAAGTACATAAAAAGTATTGTAACTCATATTTAGTACATACAAAGTCACAGTAGCTCGCTTGTGATGCGGTAGTCCTCTTACAATTGTGACATCATATGAATATGAACGATCGATTTACAGCCCAAAATCGGCGATTCCCCTCTAGAATCGGGTAACACTGGTTGTACCTGATATTAAGTACATACAAAGTATTGTGACTCATATTAAGTACATACAAAGTGAAAATATCATCATCCAGTGACTCGTCGACCTTGTGATGTCATAGTCCGCTTACAATTGTGACGTCATATAAATATGAATGATTTATGGTGCAAAATTGGCGATTCCCCTCTAGAACCAGATAACACTGGTTGTACCTCATATTCAGTACATATAAAGTATTGTGACTCATATTAAGTACATTACAAAGTGAAAATAACATCATCCAGTGACTCGTCGACCTCATATTAAGTACATACAAAGTATTGTGACTCATATTAAGTACATACAAAGTGAAAATATCATCATTCAGTGACTCGTCGACCTTGTAATGTCATTGTCTGCTTACAATTGTGACGTCATATGAATATGAACGACCTTGTAATGTCATAGTCCGCTTACAATTGTGACGTCATATGAATATGAACGACCTTGTAATGTCAAAGTCCGCTTACAATTGTGACGTCATATGAATATGAATGGTTTACGGCGCCAAATCGGCGATTCCCCTCTAGAACCGGGTAACATTAGTTGTACCTCATATTAAGTACATACAAAGTATTGTGACTCATATTAAGTACATACAAAGTATTGTGACATCCTATGAATATGAACAATTTACGACGCAAAATCGACGATTCCCCTCCATAACCGGGTAACACTGGTTATACCTCATATTAAATACATACAAAACATTAGTGAAGCGTACATTTTTATGGTTTGACAATTCCACCACGCATCTGCAAACATCTAGCACATCACAATAGATGTTATATATATATATATATATATATATATATATATATATATATATATATATATATATATATATATATATATTTGTCACGCCCCAAGAATTTACAATACTGATATTCCTGAGATGTGACAGTCAAAACATATATACATCTCTTGATAGGACAAATTTACAGTGGCGAATTCTTACAAAGTAACAAAAGAAAGTTCAAGCACAACTACAATATCTTCTAAAGTTGATCCTGACGAGCACTCAAAATGAAACCGCAGTTATTTTGAAAAAAAAAGGTTTACCATAATTTGTTGAGTTTGGCTACTAATCATCATAATCCTAAAAATAATCATGACTGAAAGATATCAATATTTTCAAAAAGAGATCTATTAACATAAATGATCATTATAATCCTAAAACTAATCATGATTGAAAGATATCAATATTTTCAAAAGGAGATCTATTAACATAAACAGTTTCACTTTCAAAAAATGCATAATTAAGTATAATCGGAATAATTGAAATGCATATAACATTTTAACGGCAGCGCATAATTCAAAGGATTTCACAAAATACCCTACTGGCGTCTCAAGTAGGTCACCTATATACCCCATCAGTGTCCTGATGGGTCCACTTAATCCCTATCGGCGTCCCAGATAGGTCCACTTAATCCCTGCAGGTACACTAATACCTCACCGACGTACCGGATGAGTCCACTTAATCCCTACCGGCATACCGGATAGGTCCACTTATACCTCACCAGTGAACCAGATGAGTCCACTTTCATACTTAAAGTATTTCTAAATCTCTTTAAACATTCAAAAGCAACAATATCATGTACTTAACATATTACTGAAATTATTAATATGAATTTCACTGAAACCATTAATAACAGTCACTTTCAATAACATTTCAAAAATAACCAGTCAAATATTTTGGGCTCAAATTTAGAAAGGTAGCAGCTCCTAAAGACATTATAGCATAATTGCCAATCTAATATGCATAGAAAAATTCTTATAGAAATTCAAGAATACGGAATTATCACAATTTATGGGATGTCAATTTGCAATAAACATTTCACAGACAATGCTATAATCAAATGCAAAAATATCAGTTTTCAAATAATAAGGCAGTCATTTGCACATGAATTTTACAATGTCTAAATATTTAAAAACAGTAGAAAAAAATCTCACAATTTTACTAAAAGCAGAAATAACACATTTATTTTTAATAATTTTACAGTATCTAAAATTTTCTAACAATAGACAAGAAAAATAAATAAATTTATTTTTTTAAGAATTTACAACATTTAAGATTTCTACCATAGATAAAATATCACAATTTTTTTAAAAAGATTATTTTTCAAAATAATGAGGTCGCTTGCGCATAAAATTTATCGCACCTAAAATTCATGATAATAAGCAGAAGTAATTATTTCATTTTATTTTTAAAAAGAACGGATTATTTTTCGAGATAATGAAGTCACTTACCTAAAATGTTTGAGAGGGAGCTTCCGATAAAAATTCGGCTAGAGAGAGAAAGAGCTCACTGCGTTTCCACTAGAGAGATAAAGATCTCAAAATTTTTTTAGGGTGGGAGTTTTCGTCTCTCCTATTGAAATTCTTAAAATACCTTATTATATTATCTTATTAAGTTACACCTCATATATGAGGTGTAACAATTATATTACACTTGAACGTTTAAAGCTCACATCCATTAAAGGACGTGTCAAGCCCACCTCCACTAAATGACGTGTCGGCCAAAAACTTAAATTAAACGCTTTTGAAAGTAGTGATGGTTCTTAAGGACCATCATGGCCATATAAACCATCACTTGTTAAAAAAAAAAAAAAAAAATTCTTTTTAAAATTTTTTTAAGATCATTACAATAGTAGTCACTTGTTTTTGACTTTTTTTGAAAGAACAAAATTGTTTGAAGTTTATGTTGCATGTCGAGTCATTGTCGATAATCATGAATTTAATTGTCAAGCATATTGCCCACTTGTTTTGACTTCTATCCAAACAGCAAAATTGTTTGAAGTTTCTGATACATGTCTAGTCGATGCTGAGTCATTGTCGATCATCATGAATTTATCCGTGCCTAGCATATTGCCGGCTTTTTGGTTGTGGTTTTGATGATTGCTCTTGTAATGGGCACTATTTCGATATACTTTTGTCAAGATACTTACATTTGATACACCCTCAATCTCCACACTTAAAAAGTTCCACGTGTTGTTGAAAACCTTCCTCTTTTGTATTTAAAATCCTTGCTCTTCCCTTCTAACCTCTTCTTGTTATTTCCACCATAAGAGGGTCAAGGATGGTTTTACGTAAATGAATATTGAATAAGTTAAAAAGGTTATATAAAGTTGCAACTTTTTTAAAGTGTATTAAAGATGCACCTTAAAAATTTATCACAAAAAAGTTGTTTTAACATTGAAAAACTCTCTAATTGATCATCTCGATATCAATATGTATGGCTATGGAAAAAAAAAAAAGGATTTTGAATCTTAAAAATAGTACATCTTACAATATATTATCTAGACCATCCATTTTCAAGATTTTCATATGATTATAGATCTACTTGATTTTAATCATTTTTTGAGTTTAAAATTTTATAATTAGATATGAAAATAGAATTTTAGATAATCCTAAGAATTTTTTACACCAAAATTACATGTTATAATAAAATTTGGAGGTACGCCTTAATTGGATTTTTAAGGTTGCAACCTTATGTAAACCTCACCCATTCAATAAACTACAATTCCACTTTGGTATTTTTTATTTTTCTCTCATCTTCTATACTCAATTGCAGGAGCAGATTTACATGATAATGCTTTGGTTTGAGTGATTTAGATGAGTGTTAGAAAGTGCGACTCTGACCAAGTAATCAGTCTTGGCCCAAGTTGATTACTCTAGCCGAGTCCGAGTAACTCAATCCCATTAGTGCCGAGTATTGTAGCACCAAAAACAAGGTTAAAACAATATAATACAATTTAAAAAAATCGAAAATATATGTTTATTAAAACATTTCAAAATGATGTTACAAAATGATGTTAAGAAAGTAGTAAAACTAGAGATTTTAACAAATCAACTTGTGTCGAAGGGTATTTTTTAAATAATTCAAAAAGATAGGAAAATGTAAATAAGTATTTCTGGCCAAAACACTTACAAATCTTGGCCAAAATGGTAGAAAATATAAAAAAACATATTCCAAATAAATTTCTTATTTTTTAGAATTTTATTTTAGTTTTTTTAATATCTCCGAGTTGGACACCCAACTCTAGACAACTCAGGCTCAGCCAGGGCCCGAGCCCAACTAAGCAGAGTAGAAACTACTCAGCCAATCTTGCGAACACTGATTTAGACCAATGATTTCCCATGAAGGTTGGAGGTTGTTCAATATTGTTTGGCACTTGCATACGATTAATGGGCTTTCTGATCGCACCAAAGTCTACAAGTTCCACCACATATTCATTTTCTCTAATTCTACAGGAACTATATTTGTGGAGCGTTATATTTTTTTTTGAAAATAATAGTTTATTTCAACATTTATACCAGCACCAATGGAACTTGAACCCCAGAAATTTGTGGAGCGTTATATTTTAGTAGTAAAAGTTGAATATGGATGTAGATCCAAACCTTTTTACAAATATTTCCATCACTAACTTTGGGGTTTATTAGTCTTCAAACGTTGCAACAAAATCATCCTCCATAAAAGAACAATGTTATGTTTTTGCTAATTTGTCATCTATCCATTCCACAAAACTTTTTCTACTTTGGCCATTTGAATTTAAACCCAATTCCAGTCTGGTAAAGTTCAAAACATAATGAGTTTTGTTTTGGATTAACATTTAATTTATTTTCCTCTTCCACATATTGAAGTTTGTCCCATACAGTTTTTCAATTCTGGATAGTCCATTCATTACCAATCTACAAGCCATATCGCCAAAAGGATGTGAAAATATCAATGTGATTTAGGTTTAGATCAACTGACCGCTTTCTTGATAGAGTTTTTTCCAACTTTCGAGACGATGGTGCATGCACCTCTGGTTAAGGGAAAATTGTTTGCCATCGGAAGACTTCACAAGAGCTTGTGTAATTGCACTCTATAGTCTACAAAATGTTGTGATGTTCAATGGAAGGCACCTTAGAGAGAGTGTGGGCTGAACAAAAATCAGAGAATGCACTTCAGTGGTGCAACAGGCAGTAGCCTCACCTTCAAAAGATTGCTGATGTGTGTGTTTTGCAGTATGAAAATGTCTGCTAATGTGAGGACATGGTTGGATGTGGCTGGGCTTATAATTGTATCAGAATGTCCATGGGCAAGTGGACCTGGAGAGTCTAGCCCATAATGAGCAGCAGGTAGAAGGGAAAAGAGAAAAGGATTAGTCTGCAAAGCACAGATGGCGCAAAAAATGGCTCCGAAAAAATGTAACAATGTTGAGAACAATAGTAATTAGCATGGCGAGATCGTTTGGCATAAGTTTGTTTGCGAGGCAAGGTCGAAAATGTCGTTGTAGCAACTTGATGGGCATGGATTGGAGAGACGTGTGCGGGAAGGATAAGTTTCAGTTCTTTCACCAGTGCCGAGAGAGAAAGCAAAATCAAGAAATGAAATGTGTTCTTGTAAACTAAAGAAAAGAGGGCATTTCTTGTTGTATAAGGGAAACAGAGAGAGTAGTTAGCTGGATTATAACGATTGCTTTAACAGGGTCCAGAGTGAAGGTATAACCAATGTTACAGGACTCGCATGGGCCAAAGTACTCGGTCCATGGCGGAGGCAAATGACTCCAGTGAGTGGATTACCAATATTAGGCTCGAAATTATTAGTGATTTCTTGTATGGCTCAAGTATTAATTTAACAAAAAAAATTAAATACATGCACAATATAAAAATAAAAAGAGAAACGATGATGGGTTTGGAGGTCATGACGTCTTTGTGCGCATACTCCTACAATCACCACAAAGGCCTCCATTCTTCTATGGCCTCTGCTTCTCCCGTCTCCAAATCACTTTTTTTTTTTGGAAATACTTTGAAATGATTTCAAGTCCCCCGAACCCCAGCCGCTAAAATATTTCAAAAAAGTGATTTTTGAGGTAGGTGAGCACAAAGTTTGGTGTTTCTAGTGTAAAACACATTACAGTTGCCCTTTTATTTCATAGCTACTCATTCTAATAGTAATAGTTGAAGTAAAAAACAACAAATTTTTCTATATTCACCAAAATATGAAAATAAATGTTATTAATGTGCGATTATCAATCAATTAAGAAGATCCATTATCTTTTCATTCCATTAGAGGGGATAAATTGTTTTTAGTAAGGTAAAGAGTGATCATCCAAATGACCATCTATCAAATTGATAGCATTTTTAACATCATAATCAGCACCCACAAGGACCTCAAAAGTAATCAGCATGGGGTTACCGATTCTCGTTTCCCGGTTTTATAAAGTAATCGGCACGGGGTTACCGATTTCCTTACCAGTAACCCTGTTGTGACTCGTCGATTTTTAAATCACTGATCTGGACTTTTATAAAGTAATCGGCACGGGGTTCATTGTTCAGAACCGGGCTATTCCCGGTTTTATAAAGTAATAGGCACGAGGTTACCGATTCCCGTGCCGGTAAGTCCATTGCGACTCGCCGATTTTTAAGCATGGGTTTTATAAAGTGATCGGATCTGGACTTTTATAAAGTAATCAGCACGGGGTTCACTGTTCAGAATCGGGCTATTCCCAGTTTTATAAAGTAATCGGCATGAGGTTACCGATTCCGGTGCCGGTAACCCCGTTGCGACTCGCCGATTTTTAAGACTGGGTTTTATAAAGTAATCGACACGAGCAGGGTTTAAAAAATCACCGAGTCGAGCCGGACTCTACCGGTTCGACTCGGGAGTTGCCTGATACCGAACCAGTTCCACGAATAAACCGAGAATCGCTCGTGTCCAGAGAGAACCAGACGATTCCCAATAGTGAATCGAGAGTCAGACCAAGCCACCTACAAGAACACGGGCTGCACAGTGTTTTTCACGGGATTTCAATTTTTTTGGTCATTTTGTTATCGATTTTCAACTTTTTCAGTCTTATGAACAAATCTTGCAGGATTTAATGCAAAAAAATATAATAACCCGCTTTGCGACAGATTACTTGGTTGTGGACTCCATTAGGGAATCTGAAGGTGCAATAAAGAGATTGTTTACCAGTAAATAGTGGTTAAATGACCGCCTCTCGAAGTCCAGTACCGGGCTAAAAGTAGACGGCATAGTCTCAAATAGAAGGTTCTGGTCTCAATGTTCCAGTATCGTAGAGGCCACTGCCCATTTGGTCACAGTGTTAAGAATGGTGGATGCTGACAAGAAAGCTACCATGGGCATTCTTCATGAAGGTATCGAAAGGGTCAAATCAGCTACTGGGGAGAAGTGTAGTTTTGCTAGTAAAGTGGTCGAGATTATAGAAAGAAGGTGGAACACCAAATTTGGACGTCCAATTCATTATGCAGGTAAATATATATTTATATCATTAGAATGTTTCATTTTAAATTATTTTTTTATGAAATTTTAAATGACATTTCTCTATCTATATATTTTTCAGGTTACTACTTCAACCCAAAATTTTTCTATTTGACATCTGAACATCCCACAAGATTATGGAAGGGGTCAGATACATTATTGCGAGGTTGGAGAAAAGTCATCGAAACCAGGTAGCAGCAATACAAGAGGTATTATTTAATATTTCGTTAAGAACTTGATTGAATTGTTATATTTGTGAAGAATAATACACTAAAATGAATATTTTGTTTTAGCTTGCTATGTATAGGGATGTTATAGGATCCTTTGGATCTAAACTTGCCAAGAATTCTCTAAATAAGATGGATCCAGGTTATCCCCTAACTAATATTTTGTTTATTCATATATTTTATCGTATGGATTGTTCTTACCCTTACAATGCTTTTTGCATTTTAATCCAGCTGAATGGTGGGAGATATATGGTAGTGATGCACATCACCTAAAGAGGATAGCAATCAATGTGCTCTCCCAGACATGTTCTGTAACTGGCTGTGAGCGAAACTGGAGTACGTTCCAATAGCTGCACACTACTAGAAGGAATCGACTCGCTTCGGAGAAGCTTCATAAACTAGTCTACGTTCATTACAACTTAAACCTCCGAGAGGGACAAATAAGAAGGAAGCTTGAAGACTATGGGCCAATAAACTTGAACACAATATTTGTCACAGACACAATGGTTAGTAGAAGAAGAGGAGCCAGTGTTGCATAAGATAGCGTTCCTTGAGGCTATCAGTGAGGAAGATCTTGAAGAATGTGATAGCAGCATGAAAGAGGAAGCAGCCCGCCAATATATCCACAATTCGTCAGAGATGTCGATGATATTGCACCTAATAAGGGAGAGTGGGAAGGGGGTCTAAGGGAAAATGAGAGAGATGATGATTCTAAGGCCACCCAATCCCAGCCAAATTATTCATATATCGAGTCCCAACAACAAGAGGGTAGGGATGAGCACGATAGTGTAGGTGAGCATGAAGGATGGATAAGCTTCGAGGATTTTGGATTAGGACCACAACAAAACACTAACACTCAGGGATTTTGGTATAGTCAGGTGCCCACTAATTTGGATGATTCGTTTTTAGATCGAGTCAATGAATTGTCACGCAAATTCAATCAATGGCACCAGCATGACCAAGATGAAGAACGACGTCGTTTATCATTTTATTTTTAGATCGTATGTTACGAATTATATGCTTTATTGTAGTTCATGTATGATAATATACTTAATACATGATAATTCTATGTTTTTGTGTGATGTAAATTAAATGATAAATAGTAGTTCATGCAGAGAAAGAACATATCAATATTAGCATATTCATGCAAAGAAATGAAAATTCTTAATGGAGTACCCTCACTTCTTATTGAATTCCTAAAAGACAACATTTATAATGAATTTTAATATATTTTTTGGATTTTTTTTACCGTTTAATCCGATCGATTCCCGATCCAAATCGCCGATTCGCCCATCCGAATGGGTTTTTGAGATGCCCGATCCGGGTCATCTATCCGCTTTTTAAACCACTGGGCACGGGGTTCACTACTCAAAACCGGGCTATTCACGGTTTTATAAAGTAATCGGCACGAAATTACCGATTCTCGTGCCGCCCGGTTTTATAAAGTAATCGGCATGGGGTTACCGATTCCTGTGCCGATCAGAACCGGGCTATTCCCGATTTTACCATTGCGAGTCGCCGATTTTTACATCACTGATCTGGATTTTAAAGTAATCGGCACGGGGTTCACTGTAGCCCGGTTCTGAACAGTGAACTCGCTGGAATGATGTCATACACCAGTCAGAACCGGCCCGTATGACATCCTTGTTGAGGCAACACCCGCCCGAGATGCCCCCGTGCTTTCACGCGTGCACTACAATGCATGTTGAAAAGCAATTTATATGCATAAATATGACTCTTATTCTTTGATGTGGGATAATTCCCACAAACAGTGCATTAAATTAAGATAGTTGAATAAGTATTATTAATATGGTGCCTTTATACAAATGCGGCAACATGGATTATAGCTAGTTAGGTTGTAATAATTTAGGTTTTTTTAATAGATTAGGGTTTTCCGCCAATTCGAGATTTTAGTGGCCATTGTTTCATCGATTTAATCTACTCTTTATTGTAGTCCATGTATGATTATATACTTTGTCCATGATAATTCTATGATTTTTCTTTTGTGTGATGTAACGTTAATAGTTAACATAAGTTTATTCATGGAAAAAACAGCTCAATATTCACAAATTGATGAAAAAAATGAAAGTTAACAATGTAGTACCATCATTTCTTATTGGATTCCTAAAAAACAACATTTATAATGAATTTTAATAATTTTTTTGGATTTTTTTTAAAGCTTAATCCTACTGAGTCGGCCGATTCCCGATCCGGATCGCTAGTTCATCGATCCAGATGGGTTTTTGGAGTGCCCGATCCGGGGCACCAATTCGTTTTTAAACCACTGGTCCATATAGTAGAATAGCTCTATGACACTCCCTATTGCAAACAAAGTTAATCTACCAAAAAAAAATTAGAGAAACAGAAAAATGAAAACCATATGGATATTCCCACTTTTCAGGTAACTGATTAGAGTGTCTGAAAGCATAAGTGAGAACCACGCTTCCATCCAATCTTCTTAGCTCGTATCTTTCGACCAAGACATACAACGCAAACATCCATTCTCCCTTACCGCTGCCAATAAATATCTGACTAACAGTGAGGTTCTTTTCTCTATCAGTGTCCCCAACATTTTGATCCCATTTCATCTTCATCTTCTCCATAATTGCTTTGCTCAATCCGCCCTCCTTCATCACCACTTTCCTCTATCATTTCAAACCAAACCATTCCATACTCTTCATCATTCCTTTTGCTCACCTCTTCCTTTCCTATCAATCGTCCCTCTTCTCTTCTTATGCTCTTATGAACTGTGACTTCGCTTTTTCTAGATATTATACTTTTTCCAGATATTGTACAACAATTACCAACCTCCTCCCATTGTTGCTCCAAACTCATTTTGTACTACGGACTCTCCTCCAACTGTTCTTTCGGCATGTCGAGCCCCCCTTTCTCCTTAAGGAAGATAAAAGGACAGTACCATTCTCCAACAGTGACAACCTCCGAAGTTTTTTGAGAGATAGGGAAGTCTGTTAGAGGAAGTCGGGATCATTGTGGGAATGTTCACGCCTTCGGCCCTCTCCAATTTCAAATTCCTTGATTCCGAAACAAATGCAGACAAAACCTTCTTTTCTATACATACGCCTTGGAGCGTAGCCATCTGAGGCCACAGAGTTGCATGTGAAATACTCGCATTCTTCTCCACTAGGACTGATTTGTATTTGTTGATATATCTCATATGGATTAAAAGCACTCGGCTTCATGTATTTCACATGTTTAAACCAGTAACATGTGGTCTTCTGTTCCCCCGAGAACAAGTCCATGCTAACCTGCTCAAGGTGATTAACTGTGTTAGATGCCCTCTCCAACTTACATGATCTACATAGGAGAAATGAGCAGTAAAATAACCAACAACAAGGCAAAATAAAATGGAAAAGCATACTATAATAAACAGTTGAAAATTAAAAAAGACTAAGAGAGAAATTAGTGAGGTGTAATAACAGAGCTGCATTTTACATTTCCAGTCTTCCACTGAAAGTTCTAAAATCTTTTTTGACGAATTATATTGCGGCCAGGACCGTACACGACCGCAATGTTCATTACAATGGAATTGAAGAGTAAAATAAATGATTTAATTGACAAATGCTACGACAGAGCACATTAAAAAGTTATGACCATTTATGCCGGATATAACAGCTGTGATATTTCTATATATTGAATTTTCAGGGTATTTTTCCTAAAATTATGGACTTGTATTGAACATAAAGGAATCATTTAAAAAATAAGTTTGTCACTATTTATGTGGAATATTAAACCAATTTTTTCCAAAATTTTGAAACACGGTGCAGCTCTCTCCATGCATTTAAGCCCACGGTATGAAGCTGAGTTTTTATATTTTAGGCCAATGGTATAAGAGGTTTAAATTTTACGAATAACACTGTATAGTGACAGAGAGTTAAACACAAATGAAGGTTTTTAAGTTCAGGAAATTGTTGACACAATTCCTCTTCAATCATTTGTAATTCTAATTGATGTTTGATGTTGAATAGGTTCGAGTTTGAAATTTTTAATTGATGTTTGATGTTGAATAGGTTCGAGTTTGAAATTTTGAATATAATTCTCATTGATGTTGAGGAGGGTTTCATTTTATAATTAAGATGTGAAGTATGTTGGAGAGTGATCTTATGATACTGGATGGTGATCTTGTTCATTGATAAATGCTAAAATTCTTAGTTGGGGTTTGGTTTATTATTCGGTGTGGTTTGCATAAGGTTACAAATTTAAACAATGAAAGTTAAGGTGTATCTCCAAATTTTATTATGAGATGTAAAGTAGAAATTAATATGATAAAATAAAGAGAAAAAAAAAACAAATAAAAAATCAATTCAAATTCAAATTAAATTAATAAATAAAAAAGAATTAGTAGGTAGTAGAAAGAATATGTTTCAATATCAATAAAGAAAGAAGAAATATTTCTTTATCCTTTTTTTTTTTTTCCTCCAACTTAACAATCAAATCCACATAAACAATTGTTTATTGAGCATAACTTCGGATTCTGATTTGTGTTCTAATTCAATAGGTAGTGTAAAAAATTATTAGGTTGGCTTGAGAATTTATTTTCATATCTAATTATAAAAATTTAAACTCCAAAAAAGGTTCTAATCAAGTAGATATGTAAACACATAAAAATCTACAAAATGGACCCTCCAGAAAATATGCTGCAAGATGTACTATTTGTAGACTCGAAATCTTTATTTTTAATTTTTATATATCTCGATGTCGAGATAATCAATTAGAGGGTTTTCTAAGATCAAACAGCCTTTTCCAATACATTTTTGAGATTAAATAATAATAAACTTTGGGTCCAGGTTCTAAACAATAAACAGGGTGGTCTCATAACCATTAATAGGAGGTGGGTTGGATGGGTTAGATCAAATAAGGAAATGCAAAATTTTTTTGTTTTCCATTGGAACTTTCAACTCAGTTTTAATCGTAGTTAGAGAAACCATCAAATCTCAGTAATAACTGCATCACATGGTAATAAAGCGAAAATTTCATATAGAACTCAAATTTCTCATATTATTTCATGGTAGACTTTCTTTCTGTTTTTCTTTCAAGCGACATAAAAAAACACCTAATAATTTCACCTACCCCTTCATTTCTTATCTCCCTCTTTTATTGACTTTTGACCATAGAAATTAACCCCAACATATCTTTTTATACCATTTCATTTCAAAAAAAAATTTAATCCTCTTTTTCCCTTTCCACCCTATAAAAAAGTTTTTGAATTGAAATAATATAAAAAGATTTGTTGGGGCATATCTTTTTATACCATTTCATTTCAAAAACTTTTTTAATCCTCTTTTTCCCTTTCCACCCTATAAAAAAGATTTGAGTTGAAATGGTATAAAAAGATTTGTTGGGGCTAATTTTTATGATTAAAAGTCAATGAAAGATGAAGATAAGAAATGAGGGGGTATGGTAAAATCTTTAGGAGTTTTCTTAAACCGCTTGAAAGAAAAATAAAAAGAGGGTTTACCATAAAATAATACGAGGAATTGAGGTTCTATACGAAATTTTCCCTAAAACAAATAATTTCTACTTTTAAATTTTAAAAAAATTTATCAAATTACCTATAAGAGATGAGAAATTTAATATTTTATCTATATTTTGTATTTAATTTTAAAATACCCATAGAAAACATGTGAGTTGGAATAGGCAAATTCAATGGTTTAAAAAACGGATCGGTGACCCTGATCGGGCTCCCAAAAAACCGATCCGGATCGGCGAATCGGCAATCCGGATCTGGAATCGAGTGAATCGGTCAGAATAAAGCTTAAAAAAAATCTGAAAAAAATATTAAAATTCATTATAAATATTGTTTTTTAGGAATTCAATAAGAAATGAGGGTACTCCATTAAGAATTTTCATGTTTTTGAATGAATATGCGAATATTGATATGTTCTTTCCCTGCATGAACCGCCATTCAGCATTTAATTTACATCACACAAAAGGATAAACATAGAATTATCATGGAATAAGTATATCAACATACATGGACTACAATAAAGCATAAAATTAGTAACATATGATCTAAAAATAAAATGATAGATGACGTTATTGCTCTTCTTGGTCACGCTAGTGCCATTGATTGAATTCGTTTAACAATTCATTGATTCGATCTAAAAATGAATCATTGATATTAGCAGGCGTCTGACTATTCCCAAATCCCTGAGTATTGGTGTTTTGTTGTGTTCCCAATCTAAAATCCTCGAAGATTGTCCATCCTTCATGCTCACCTACACTATCGTGCTCATCCCTACACTGTTGCTGTTGGGACTCGATATGTGAATAATATGGCTGGGATAGGGTGGCCTCAGAATCATCATCTCTCTCATTTTCTCTTTGAATAATATGGATTAAAAAAAAAATAACAAATTTTCAAAAAAAATCGATAATGGATTAAAAAAAAAAATCACAAATTTTCAAAATATTTTATCATGGATTACAAAAAAAAATTCGATCATGGATTAAAAAAAAAATCACAAATTTTCAAAAAATTCTATCATGGATTACAAAAAAAAATTCTATCATGGATTAAAAAAAAAAATCACAAATTTTCAAAAAATTCAATCATGGATTACAAAAAATTCGATCATGGATTACATAAAATTCGATCATGGATTACAAAAAAAAACAAAAAATTCCATCGTGGATTACAAAAAAAGAAAAAAACAATTCGATCATGGATTACAAAAAATTCAATCATGGATTACAAAAAACTCTATCATGGGTTACAAAAAAAACAAAAAACAAAAAATTAAATCATGGATTACAAAAAAAAAAACAAACATTTCGATCATGGATTACAAAAAAAAAAACAAACATTTCAATCATGGATTACAAAACATTCGATCATGGATTTCAAAAAATTCTATCATGGGCTACAAAAAAAAAACAAAAAACAAAAAATTCGATCATGGATTACAAGAAAAAAAAACAAACATTTCGATCATGGATTACAAAAAATTTGATCATGGATTACAAAAAATTCTATCATGGGTTACAAAAAAAAAAAAAAAACAAAAAATTCGATCATGGATTACAAAAAAAAAAAAAAAAAAACAATTCTATCATGGATTACAAAAAAAATTGATCAAGTATTATAAAAAAATCTATCATAGATTACAAAAAAAAAAAAAAAAAAACCGTACGGGACTCGCCGATTCACTGTACGGGACTCGCCAATTCCGTACAGTGAATCGGCGAGTCACTGTGGAGAATCGTCCAGTTCTCTCTAGAACCGGACGATTCCCGTTTTTTCGCCGATTCGATCCGTCCATGGCGATTCCCGATTCGAACCGAGCGAGTCCGGTTCGAATCGGCGTTTTTTTAAACACTGGGCAAATTCTTTAATACTTCATCTCTTATTCGCATTTTGACAAATTTCCCTTAAATATTAAGTGGTAATTACATTTAAAAGCTATAAAATAAGGAAAATATATATAAGGAGAACACTTATTATTCGTACAATGATGTCACAAATACTCTTGGTACTCGGATTTCAAATCAGATAGTTATAAGAGAGTCATTGATAAGACACAGTTCAAAAACAATTTCTCGAACTTTGTAGCACACTCCAAGCCATCTAATTTGATAGCGAATAGCTAAAAGCAATTGTAACATTATTTGTAAAAAGAAGAATGGTCTCATAGCATACAATCTCATAAAATAAACAACTAACTTTCTTTTAATCATAACGGTAGTTACATAAAAGGCCTTATAACTGGCTTGAGGGGTTTGAATTGTTTAATTTATTGGATTGTTTACACAGAGCCCATTTATGTTTTATGCAAAGAGGTCACAACTATTCACACTCATTAAATATATCAAATTAGATGCTTTGGGGAAGTACAAAGATTATTATTTTTTGAATATTGTGTGTAATCAATTATACTCTTACAACCACCCATTTTGATATCTAAAGAACAAGAATGATTGTGATCTCCTTGTACAAAAAGAAAGCAGTCTCTTGAATCCCTTAATTTATATTACTAGTTACAAATAAAATGCCTAGTAAGGGATCTGAAAAATCGGAAAGGCAGGCACTATTTCCTTTATGCAAATCAGGTTTTAAATTTTTAACTGATAATAAAAGGAAAGGTATTTGAGCAACTGCACCAAACGCATCAAAAATCTATCTATAATATGGATTTTAAAAATGGTGGCCCTATCAAAAACTGCAATGAAAAGTGTTAAATAAAATATCAAAAATAAACTTTTGAATTTTTTAAATTTATTTTTTGGCATTTATGTTCACCATGGTTGAGATTTTAACCCCTAAAATTTTGGATCCAAAATTCTTCGAGATGAATTTTAGAGGGGCGACCTATGTAAATAGATGAGTACTCATCAAAGTTTCATGCTCCTGGGAGCATAATGTCTACTTGCTCCCTAGGGAAAATCTCAAACTAAGGATATTTTTTGGATCTCAAATTTTAATGATGTAATCTCTAGAAACCAGGAACCAACTTAAAAGAAAAATAATAATAATTCACGCTCTCTACTTAACCAAATAAAGTGATGTCCCAAGATTATATATAAAATATTTATATATTGATTTAGTAAAAAAACATATTTCTATAAATTTTTGTTTTTTATGAATTTTTTATACAACCGAGTTTATACCCTAGAATTCGGCTTGACAAGGTCCTGAATCCAAGTAACTTACCTAGTTAGACTCCCAATTTTAAAAACTTGACACAAACCAATCTAAACTCACCCTCATATGAAAAGAACACATACATAGCACCCAAAAAAAAAAAAAAAAAACTTCAAGAAATTACCCCTTATGCTCGCCATCTGCTTCAATGACATGGTAGAAATTAGAATAATTTGTCATGCCCCAAGAATTTACAATACTGATATTCCTGAGATATGACAGTCAAAACATATATACATCTCTTTTTAGGACAAATGTACAATGGCGAATTCTTACAAAGTAACAAAAGAAAGTTTAAGCACAACTACAATATCTTCCAGAATTGATCCTGACAAGCACTCAAAATGAAACAGCAGTTATCGTGAAAAAATGTTTACCATAATTTGATAAGTTTGGCTACTGAGTAAGTGATCATCATAATCCTAAAAATAATCATGGTTGAAAGATATCAATATTTTCAAAAAGGAGATTTATTAACAGAAATGCATTAACAGTTTTCACTTTAAAAAATGCATAATTAAGTATAATCCGAATAATTGAAATGCATATAACATTTTAACGGCAGTGCATAATTCAAATGATTTCACAAATTACCCTACTAGAGTCCCAAGTAGGTCACCTATATACCCCATCAGCATCCTGATGGGTCCACTTAATCCCTATTGACGTCCCAGATAGGTCCACTTAATCCCTGCAGGTCCACTTATACATCACCGGCGTACCAGATGAGTCCACTTAATCCTTACCGACGTACCAGATAGGTCCACTTATACCTCACCGGCGAACAAGATGAGTCCACTTGCATATTTAAAGTATTTCTAAATTTCTTTTAACATTCGAAAGCAGCAATATCATGTATTCAACATATTACTGAAATTATTAATATGAATTTCACTAAAACCATTAATAACAGTCACTTTCAATAACATTTCAAAAATAACCAGTCAAATATTTTGGGCTCAGATTTAGAAAGGTAGCAATTCGTAAAGACATTATAGCATAATTGCCAATCTAATATGTATAGGAAAAAAAAAACTCTTATAGAAATTCAAGAATACGGAATTATCACAATTTGTGGGATGTCAATTCGCAAATAAATAATTCACAGACAATGCTATAATCAATTGCAAAAATATCAGTTTTCAAATAATAAGGCAGTCATTTACACATAAAATTTACAATGTCTAAATATTCAAAAACAGTAGAAAGAAATCTCACAATTTTACTAAAAACAGAAATATCACATTTATTTCTAATAATTTTACAATATCTAAAATTTTCTAACAATAGACAAGAAAAATAAATAAATTTATTTCTAAGAATTTACAGCATTTAAAATTTCTAACATAGATAAAATATCACAATTTTATTAAAAAGATTATTTTTCAAAATAATGGGGTCGCTTGCGCATAAAATTTATCGCGCCTAAAATTCATGATAATAAGCAGAAGTAATTATTTCATTTCATTTTTAAAAAAAACGGATTATTTTTCAAGATAATGAAGTCACTTACCTAAAATATTTGAGAAGAAGCTTCCGATAAAATTTCGGTTAGAGGAAAGAGCTCACTGTGTTTTGACTAGAGAGAGAAAGATCTCAAAAATTTTCTAAGGTGGGAGTCATCGCCTTTCTTATTTAAATTCTTAAGATACCTTATTATATTATTTTATTAAGTTACACCTCAAATGTTTAAAACCCAGGTCTACTAAAAGATGGGGTAAAGGAAAGTAAAAGTTAATAAAAGTGGTGATGGTCCCTAAGAACCATAATACTTATATGGACCATCACTTATTAAAAGTTTCTTTTTTTTTTTTTCTTTTTTTTTTTGAAATTTTAGGATCATTACACTCTAATCCAAATAACGCCAGTTTAAATCACACTTTTCCATACTGATCTAAATTGCATAGTTTTACTATTACTCATATTTTTCTTCATATTTTTAAATCTATTCAAATGGACTTGAATAGATCAGTATGGAAAGGTGTGATTCAACAAACGTCAGTGTGGATTCAACACTATATGAAACAAAATTTCGAAGAGATTATCCCATCTCAAAACAAAATTTCGAAGAGATTATCCCAACTCAAAACAAAATTTTGAGTTCCAAATTGATTATCCCATCTTTTTCTTTTTTTGTTCTCAATTGATTGAATGATTTGAGAGGGTAAAACAAAGCTGTGAAAAGAATCCATCAATATAAAATCAGTGAAGTGGTTACCTTAAAAATAATATAAAACCAGTGAAGTGGTTACCTTAAAAATAATATAAAATCAGTGAAGTGGTTACCTTAAAAATAATATAAAATCATTTAACTAAAGTAGCTCCTCAGCTATTTTGTTAAAAAGAACCAAAATGCGACTATTTTTAGTTTGGTATCTTGAACAAGCAAGGAAATTAAAAAAGTAATTTGGCACATGAAACAAATGAGGCAAAATTACTAAAATGCACTTCGTTTGATTTGGGTTCCAAATCCAAACTAGAGGTTTTTAAAAACATGCATCAAAGACAGGTTACTTTCAACATCTTAAGTTGGAATGAATGATGTAAATACTCTTGCGTTCTAGGTTTTGAACATGAAACAAGAGTTTTTAGTGAAAATATTTCATGCTTGGAATCCAAAACAAGCATGGCATGTCGAATAGGAAAGTATCCCGTTCACATAATGTGGACCGGTGGCTCCAACGGTTGAGATTTTATATTTTTAAATAAAAAGTTCAAATAGAAATTAATATTTAATTTTGGTCCTTGGATGAAGTTGGTTCAATCTAAACTATTGATAAGAATTAGGCTTGTATCAAGGCAGTCGCAATTGGGCTTTCATAGCAGTATGTCTCAAGTTCCATTCCTATGTAACCTTTTTAAAAAAAAAAAAGGTACCTTTCTTGCAAGCACCCTTTCAACATAGGGTGAAAGGTTACACAAGCGGCCTTTCAACATAGGAGATTTCACAAGCCATATCCAATAGTTAAAAATTAGTCTCATATTTTATTTTAAATTTTTTATTTAAATAATTTGTTTATTTAAATTTTTCGGTGTAAATATATTTTTATAAATATAATTAAATAAAAATTATGAAAATTTAGTCTAAATATAAAATAACTAAAATCCCTTAAATTTATTTTGATCTTTATTTTTCTTGAAAATATTTTTATTACTTTTATTCAATTCTACTTATAAAAATCAAACTCAATGTCAAATCTCATATTAAATATCAGTTTCAATAAAAAATAAAAATAAAATACAAAATTCAAATTTGACCGATGGCGTTGGTTCAATCTGAACCACTAAAAGGTATTTGTGCAATCCGATGTACGTAATACCAACCCTTTTAATGATCAGTTAAGGACAAATTGAGTGACATGATGTATTTAAAGCAACGACTCTAACGCAGCGGCCTCACATGGGTGCGGGTCCCGCGACATGGACGTGGCCCGGTACTCATGCCAACGAGATATTACGTATTTTTATTTTATCTTCAACTTCGACCGAGACCTTTTTAGGAAGGAGAGGGCAACTCTTGTCCTCCATTCTAACTCATGCTTCTAGCGTGCCGGGTCCGGCAGAAGCTCTAATGTTTTTATATCATCAAATATAACAATTAGTAAATTACCTGATCATATCAATTGGATAGCTTTATAAATTATTTATTTTTTATCAAATAAAATTTTTTATTATTCTTATAAAAAATAGTATTTTTCATCCAATTTTTTTACCTCGAACTTTGCATTTGAAACTTGCACCACCAAACTGACAACCCCAAACCAAACTCTGATATTACTTGTTGTGCATGGAAGCTCAAAATCGATCGGTTGATTTTTTGACAAATAAAGTACAAAAAAAATAGAACTGACAAAGCAACAAACAAAAAAAATGAAGCATAAAAGGAATAACAGAAAAAAGAGAACACCTAAATTTATATAGCTTGTCACAGATGTGACTACATCTACGAGCGAAAATCTCTTTTGGAATTTAAGCCAAAGTAGATATTTGTTGATAACTGTCTTGAATTCTTGAATCCCTATTTTATGGGATTAGTTTCTTTATCTTTTTGTTTTCTATTTATTTAAGTATAATCTAATTTTATTATTAAGTTCATATAGATTAGGATAGATATAGGTCGATAATAAAGATAAAGTTAAGTTTCCAAGTATGTACATTTTTTGGAGGGTTCTTTTTCTATGATACCAAAAGTCAACCAATCATGTTTAGAGCTTTTGCGCACCACAAGTGGTATCAGAGCATTTGTAGCGCGCAAAGCTCTAAATATGATGGGTTGATTTTTTATACCACCAAATCCAAGAGGCATGTGGGACTAGTTTGAACAAGGTAGTTGTTTTTTACTTTGTTTTATAATTTTATTTCATATTCCATTGTATTGATTGAAATATATTATTCGTAAAATATATTACTGGAGTGATGCATTACTTGGAAGTAAGTTTTTATTATGTGGTTAAGCATTTGGATGCAACCTTGGAAATGGAAGTAAGTTTTTACTATGTGGTTAAGCATTTGGATGCAACTTTAGAAATTCATTGTTATACGGCTACGTATGAAAGAAATTTGATAAATGCATTACCCTAATTTTGGCTTGAGAATATTGTATAAATTTTGCCTATAGAGATGTGATTTTCTTGCAACTCTTAATAAGTTTGTTTTTTTCAAAAAATATCAATTAAAACTACGACGAAAAAAGCACGAATACTCTACAAAAAAAGAGAGAAGATTCATGCATCATACCATGCCAAAAAGCGAGTGAATATTTTAAAGAGAGAAGAGGGAAGAGGAACGCTTAGAGTAAAGTGAAAAGGTTGGAGGCCCTCAAATTTAGAGAGAGACTTTAGAGAGATTGAGTCACACTTCCTCGCAGACCTCACATTTACGATGTATGTTTTGTGGCAGTCCGTCAGGCTTCATATTACCCATCTATCAATCCCGTAATGCATTTTCCGTCTCTTCGTGCAGGGAATAGATTTCACAAATTTTTAAGCAAATTTTAGGTAATACATTTCATTTCCTGCCTACTATGTCAGTACCCAAACTCTGGAAATGACAAATTTCCTTGTAATCTATTTCCCCATGAGAGATTTACGGGTACCCAAACTACCCCTTAATGTTGAGTTTGTTAAGTAGCTTGCATTTTATTAAATTCATAACGTGAAATGTAGCTTAGAGAACCGGTCATGTGACAAGTTTCCCATTGTCCAATGAATACCTTCTCGTTCCTTGCTCAGATTCAGCTGTAAACAAATCTCTCTCTCTCTCTCTCTCTCTCTCTCTCTCTCCATCTCTCTTTCATTTGCTTATTATTAGACCCTTCAATTATAAAGTATGAACCACAAGAAAGGGTTCTGTCCCATATCAATCTTAAGAAATCTCATGTAAAACAAGCCCCAATGTCTATGAAGTCCTTGCAAACATGGCAACTTCATAGATATTGATTAATAGTACTACATACTCTATGCAACCCATGGCTAAGGCCAGGGGGTTCGAGAAATCGGAATCTGGCCCTAAATTGCTAGGGGACTGATTCGGATTCACCCAGTCCGACTTTGGCGAATACGATATCCAACCAGTGTACATATACCATAGAAGAAAAACTCAAAAGTAGGAAACCAGGGGAATTGGGCGACTCCCCTGATGACCTTGCTTGAACCAGTTTTATTTTAGAGCCTGGATAAGGCTATTCCCACTTTTCCCTCAACTGTTGAGAGTGTCTAAAGACATAGCTGAAGATCAAGCTTTCATCCATTCTCCTTAACACATACCTCTCCACCAAGACATATAAGGCGAAGGTCCATTCACCCTCACGGCTACTGTGAAAAACCCTCTCCACTTTCACATCCTTCTTCTCTCCTCTATTGCCCAGTATATCTTGATCCCATTTCATCTTCTCCATAATTACCTTGCTCAAGCCAACCCCCATCAGTCCTCCTTGCACTCCACTCTTCTCTCTGGTTTCAAACCACACCATTCCATTTGTGATATCCCACCTCTCATCCACCACCACCCTTCCCATCAAGAACCCCTCTTCACTTTTTACTCTTGTTTCCACCCCCACAGCTTTGCTTCCAAACCCTCTGCAACAATGAATCTCTTCCCACTGTTGCTCCAAACTCATTTTGTAATAAAAGCTCTCCTTCAATTGCTTCTTGGGCTTATCAAGTCCCCCCTTTTCCTTGACAAAGATAAAAGGAGAGTACCACTCCCCCACAGTAACAATCTTTGAGCCCTTCTGCGAGATCGGGAAGTTCATATGGGGGAATTGAGCACGGAGATCGACATTCATTCCTTCTGCTTTGCTCAATTTCAAACTCTTTGATTTTGAAATAAAAACTTCCCATCCGTTCCTTCGAAGAAACCGCGGGGGATAGCCATCTGAAGCCACAGACGTGCTTATAAAATCCTTACAGATTTTCCCTCTGGGAATGATTTGCATCTGTTGGTAGATATTATTGGGATGAAAAGGTTTCGGCTTCGTGTCTTCCACAAAAGTACAGAAGCAAGAGGTGACCTTCTCTTCCTCTCGTGAGCAGGTGCACACCAACCTGCCCAAGGCAAATCATCGTCTTAGCCCCAATAAAAACAAGGTGAAAAGGGAACTAAAAAGAAAGGCAAAGAACCAAAGTAGAGTACAGATATCATATGAATTCAGCAGGAAAAAGAAAGATGCATCAAGGCTAGAAATGATCAATCAAAATGAAATAAGAGGCATATGTATTTTGATAAAAAATCAATTCCATTCGATGTTTTGTCGCCCTTGGTCTAGCGGTGTGATACCCTGTAATTTTTATATGGAAAGGTGAGATTAGAACCCTGAAAGTTTGTTCACTAACGAAACCAATCAAACCTGCTAAAAAAATTGAATTACCCAAAGAAAGAGAAAAATAAAATACCCAAATTTGAATTAAAAGAAAGAAGTTTCACTTTATACTAATTCAAAATAACCCATGTTGGAGAAGATAAGTCTAATATCATTACCCTTTATGTTTGCCATCCACTGCAACAACGTAGTACAGATTATAAGTTAAAGGCTGACCAAGAACAGGGATGAAGAAGGTGTGATCAACATGATTCACAGTCGTCTCTCCAGCACTGTCTGTAAAACAAACAGAAAGACATTTGTTTTGTGGAAAGGGTGGACCTGTGAAGCGCTTGTCCTTGTAGAGACCCCAACAACAGGTTTCAACACTAGGTTCGAGATCTTGTTCTTCTTCGTTTTGCAAAAGAAGGTAGCCGGAAAAAGGACCTTCCGGCAGCCGGAAAAGAGACTCAACACTGCGTAGTGGTCTAGTTGCATACATGGTGGGCAATGATTATTGAAGCTAGGTATTTTGATCGTCCATTCTTATGCTTTTATAGATCTTAGTCGTTCCACCAACTAGTGTGCTTCTTGATTAGATAATGTCAAAAGATCTATGCTCCTGCAGGAGCATTCCCTCCATTTATTCCCTCAGGTAAAAATCAATTTAGGAGTACATTGTGCCGGCAAATTTTGGGGCATGTAACCTTAGGAATCTGGCGACCAAATAGCAAAAAATAAACAAACAAGTCACTCTCTTTATGCGCTTGAAAAGTATAATGTCGACCATTTAATTTTTGAAAAGTCATATCATTTAACAACTCAAAATCTTATACATATTTCAAAAATTGAAGAAAATCTTTCCAAGTAGCTCTTTCGCCCAAAGGAGTAAGTCCATGATTTGATCCCCTTCGAACCGGCTACAAGCGCCTATTTTTTAAAAAAATTTGTTGGCTAAATTTATTTACAAGTAGCTCTTTTGCCCAAAGGAGTAAGTCCATGGATTGATCACCTTGGAACTGGCTGTAAGCGCCGCTCATATATAATATTGTAATGGTTATCTTATTTCATTTTATTTTTTCTGGTTAAATTTCTTGTTCATGCGGATTGGTTTGATCTCTGACCTCAACGATCCAAATGAAAATTTTAGAATACAAAGAGTTGACATGACCTTCAACGGATAAGTTCGGGAAGCCCCATTAAAAATTGTGGGAAAGAAATTGAGCAAGTATAACTTGTTCCCCCCGGGCCATATACTGTACAACAACCCACTCACGCAAAAGAGCTACTCAAGAGATTTGTTTTGTATTTAAAATTTTGATATCTAACTAAATTATCACTAGATGATTATTTTCAAAAAAAAAAAAGAAAAACACAAAAATTTGGATTTTGAGTTCTTGAACATCTTGTCTTTCCTTCAAAAAATTAGAGGGCTGCCATGTGAACTCAAAAACTGGATTTTGAGTCCTTGAAATGTCTCTTTCTTTTTTTTGTTGGAGTTGTTTGCTTGATGCAACAGATTACATCATCAAAATTTAATATTTAAACAATATTGTTGGCATGAATTTTATTCAACGGAGTAGACAGACAGTATGCTCTTGAGGGAGTATTTTGGCAAGAAATTTTAGAAGGTTAAGTGTTAAGTGCGCTTTCTATTTTTTATTTTTTAAAGGGCAGTTTCAGTTCTGCCCTTCATCGCAGGGGTTAAATATTGGCCGACATTTTAGACTTGGGTTTATTCGCGGGCCCATGCCCTGACAATTAACATTGAACATTATGGTTATTGACAGAGACAGAGAGACGAATTAGTCTCCAAATCCAAGCCGTCACCCTTGTCCCTCTCTTAGTTACATCGATTAGGAATATTTAATCATGGATTTTTTTAAACGATTAAACGTAGAAGACAAAGGGGAAAATACTAACTACCATTCATTTGCCTTTCCAAGCCGTCTTACCATGAAAATTAAATCAAACCTATATAAAAAATGAAAGAATTATAGAACCCCTCGACCACAATTTTGGACACGCTAGACCAACACCCCCCCCCCCCCCCCCCCCCCCCGCACCATGTTTTTTTCATACCACCCTCTTAACTCCAAGGGTATTTATTTTTGGGTCCACTCACCTAAAATAAGAAATTAATTTTTTAGGACAAAAATACAGCCATATATTTAAGATAGTTTCTCTCTCAAGGCTTTCAAATTTCAAATTATCTTAATTTTCAAGAGAGAGAAACTCTAAAAATTTGAAAGCCTTGAGAGAGAGGGAAAGAATGGGAATGAACAATATTGAGGTTAGTAATGTAGTTAAAAGTAGGAAAAGTATACAAAGAAACTATTTACTTTTAATACAAATAGGTCATAATCACTTTTATCATCAAACATTTATTATCGGTAGGCATGCCTACAAAGTATAATCTAGATTATGCAAAAAGATTATTCATTTTTAATACAAGAAGGTCGCAAGTAATTGTCATCGTTTTGATATAAAATCAAGTAGCTAAGGATGTCCTATTGGCCAGGTTCAAGACAAAAAAGAGAAAAGTTTATATAGAGTCGAGGCTCTAAATAATCAAATTTTAGCCTGCCTCAAAAATTTTAGTAGAAGAAGTTGTTTTGATGCCTAAATATCATCAAATTGATCATCTTGACATCCAGATGCATAGACATGAAAAAAAAAATGGATTTAAAGTTTTGAAAATAGTATATTTTTGGACTATTAATTTTCAAGATTTTCAAGTTTTCATAGATCTATTAATCTACACTATTTTTTAAGCTTTAAACTTTATAAATAAAGATGAAAATATATTTTTAAGCCTATCACAAAAATTTCAATATTGAAACCACATTTCTCGATACTATTTGAAGGTAGGCTCTAATTTGATTGTTTAGAGCCTAGGCTCTATGCAAACAGCACCCAACAAAAAAGATGTGTCTTTTAACTTTGTTATACTTCAAGCTGTCAAATTTCGCATTTAATGGCAATAGAAGATTGTGACATCCTTATAGGAGATAAAAACTAAGGTTTGGAAAAAAATAAAGGAAATAAAAATAGTGCAGAAAATTAAAAAAATCAAGATATATATTTACGTGGCTAAGCACATTGCTTATATCTGTGGGGTAGCAAATGTATCTTCAACTAATAAGAAAAACACCATTAAGCATAGAGAATACAAATATTTTACATGCTCTTTCTCACAAGTCCTAAAAGAATGTGTTTTTCCTCTCTAGATCACCTACCCAAGAATTAAAGAAACTAACCCTCTCTTGCGTACTAATTTTCTCTCTCTACAAATCTACCTTTTATAAAGAAGAAACTCAAGAGAAAAATTTTGGCTCCCATCCTAATCTCATACAAGAAAATTCTGATATTTTCTACACTTAAAAGGTTAACGTTCCCTTAATAATAAGAACTAAAAGATATCCAATTTTCTTAAATGAAGGACTTCCTAAGTCTTAGGGAATACGGCTTCACATATCAACATTTTCCTACTTGAAGACATGTTTTTATTATGACTTGCCTGCTCCAAAACTGCTTCCCAATTGGCTTACTCAACGTATATGCTGGATTGTCACCTATATGAATTTTATGTGTTAAATTTCTTCCATCTTCTACAATGTCATGAGCAAAGTGATATTGTGCATCAATATGCTTAGTCATATCATGGAAAGGCAGATTCCTTACTAAAAACAAGGTACTCAAGTTCTCACAATAAAGCAGTATACCTTCTTGCATAACTCGGATATGTTTAGCCAACTTCCTTATTTAAATGCATGAGTAAGTGACATATACTTAGACACTGTAGAAAACAAAACCATAAATTACTACAATCTTGATAACTAACTAACTAACTATATCACCTCTGAAAGAAAAAACATATCTTGTAGTAGACCTTCTTCTATCCAAGTCACTTGCAAAGTTTGTAGCAACATAACTGGCGACTTTCAAATCTATCCATTTGTAACAAGTACCAGCATTATAAATTCCTTTCAAATACCAAAGGATCATTTTCACAGAGGTGCAGTGATCATGGTTAGGATTTGTCATACATTTGCTCACCACTCTTAATGTTTGTACTTTGTTAGGTATAGTGTTAACTATATGAAATTTGATGCACCCTACTGCTGATGAATATTACACTCGAGACATATGTATCTTTTCTGCTTTATTGTTGGGACATTTTTTGAAGGCAACTTCATATGCATACGAAATGGGGTATTAACTAGTTTTGCATTTTGCATATTGACATGCCTCATAGCCGTCTCCATATAACTCTTTTCAGTTAATTAGATATTCCTGCTATTCCTGTATCTAAGTATACTCATCTCAATTAACTAACAGCTTTCATCTCAAAGTCCCTAACCAACTGAGCTTTGAGTGTTGTTACATTCTCTTTAATTAATCTTGCAACAATCATGTTATCGACATACAATAATAAGATAATAAAGAATTCATCTTCATAATCACGAAAATATAAACAATAGTCAGTTTCATATCCATGAAAATTCAAGCTCAATATGAAAGAATCAAACCATTTGTACCAACACGTCGGTGCATGTTTCAACCCATCCAATGATATCTTGAGACTACAAACCAATTTTTCTTCTTTTTCCTTAATAAAAGCTTCAGGTTAGGTCATAAAAACTTCTTCTTTTAAGTTATCATATAAAATGTAGTTTTAACATCTAGCAATACCATGTTCACTATAAAAATTATTACTTCACTAAAATAAAATTATTCCTTATTATTTGTTGTCAGATATTATTACTTTCACTAAACAAAATTATTCCTCATTATCAGTTCTTAGATACTTAATGTTCTTACCTTTCTGATTTTCTACCAAGGCCTTAGATTTTTTGAAACAACAGAAGGTATCTTTTTTTTCTTTTTTTTCTTTTTTTCTGTTTTTTTTTTTTTTTTTTTTTCGGCATATAAATTTACATTTTCTTAAAGTTATCAATAAAATTGACAAAATATGTAGCACCCTGCATAGACACAAATATGATCTCCATGTATCTGAATCAATCAATCTTAAAAAATCTTTACTTCTAGCGATAGATAAAGCAAATTGCAATTTACTCTGTTTTCCAAATAAGCATGACTCCCAAAAATCTAAACTAAAAGATTTTAAACCAAGTATAAAGTTTTTATCAAGAAATAACTTGAGTCCACACTTACTCATGTGGCCAAAACTGTGCATGCCGTATCATGACAGAATCTACCTTTACAATATCGGCCTATCTAAAAATTGTTTCTCTAACAAGTTTGCTTAAATTGCCTACTAACTCTCTTTTTGTAACCACTAGTGCTCCATTTGAAATATTCAAAAATCTATTACCACTTGTAAGCTAGAATATTTGCTCATCAAACTTTCCTAGGGATAAGAGACTCCTTTTGAAACTTAGAACATATCAAACAACTGGGATTGTGCATGTTACTATGTTGAACATCTTGATTCTCACATCTCCATCTCCCACTATTTAAAGCAGTATTTATCACGTATACAATACCTCCATCACATGGTCGTTACTTATATGTGGAGTCATATAAAAGTATACTTCTGATTAAGTAGTCCAATAATGCAAATTTCATCCCTATCTATAGACAAAACTTCTCCAACTTCAAAAAACTCAATTTCTTTCGCTATCCACAGACAAAATATCATCATCTTCAGAAAATTCAATTTATTCTACTCGATTTTCTTAAAACTCACTTGATATAGGCTTCTCATTGGGACCATTTTAGGGGCTTTTTGGTTTTTTTTTTTTGCATTATAATATTTTTTCACAAGGCCTAATTTTCCACAGCTCCAACACTTCAATTTCTAACGCCCTCTCAACTTGGATCTTGACTGACCCCCTTCTTGCAGTTTTCTCTATTAATCTACCCCATGCTATAAATACATTCTCAAACGAATCTTGACCAAACTTTTGCCTAGATTCCCCTGTCAAAAGTGTTGAAACAAGGGTATAAAATTTTAGAGACTTCATACTATTGAGATTCATGATCAGTCCATCTCATGATTTAGGCATAGAACAAAGCAATATGGCTACTTAAGTTTCTTGATCGATTTTTACATGTAATGTCATCAACTTACTAATTAGAGAATAAACTCAATGAAGTGCCCTTACATGATTTAGGCATTGAAGATTATGAAGTTGTAGATGAAGAAAAAATTTATTACGAAAAGACTATCCTTCATAAGTATTTTTCAGCTGTCCCATAAAACTTTTTTCTATTTTTTTGGGCTAATATTGAATAAATCGGGTTACATCTAAAGTCAATGATATCTACCTTGGCCAATTTATTATTCTCATCAAATTCCTCATCATCCATCTTTGCTTGTTTCTTTTCTTTGCAATTTAAAACTACTGCATAGCTATCTTTCCCCAACATCGCATGTGTCTTTGACTTCTAATTGAGAAATTCAAATAGTCAAATTTTAGGATTTTATATTTAGTTGAACTTCCTCCAGCCATCTTAAAAGATCTGCAGTCTACCACAAACCTCGTCTCTAACAGTATCATAAACTTTAAGTCTTCAATAAAAATTGTAGAGGATAAAAACCAAGATTGGGGAAAAATTAAAGGAAATAAAAATAGTGTAAAAAATAGAAAAAAGCAAGACATAGAGATTAACAGAGTTCGACAAATTGCCTACTTCTACGGGACAACAAAATTCTCTTCAACTAATCTGAAAAACATCATACATGCATAGAGAACACAAAGATTTACAAATTCTCTCTCGCAACCCTTACAACATATTTTTTTTTTCCTTCTCTAGAGTACCCACGCACTCAAGAAAACTCACCATGTCTCTTGCATACTAATTTTCTCTCTCTACAAAACAACCTTTTATAAAGAAAAAAAACCGAAGAAACAAGTATGTGACTCTCATCCTGATCTTTTTTTTCGTTTTTATGAACATTAACAAGGAAATTTCATTAAGACGTTGAAAAGTACCATGGAGAATAAACACTACAAAAGAAAAGAAAATGAGATAGGGAAGAGAGGGAAAGAAAGAGGACAAAAGGGAAGCAAAGAGAAAGTGAGGGGAGAGCAAATGGAGGAGCCTAAGTTACATCAGTAGCTCTTCTGACTAGTGAATCAACTGCTCCATTCCTCTCTCGATTTATGTATAAGAAAATGACAACACTTATTTAAAGTACGCATGATTCTATTCATGATCTGGCTCCAGGCCCATGAGGTCTATCCGACTCTTTATACGAGGTATAACATTGGTTAAATCCCTCTTAATGATAACCTGAGAATGTTGACCCTCCAACATCAACACTCCAAAATTCACTGTCCAAAATTCTGCTTCATTTGTTGTACAAGGGTGCAGGTTGCCATGATAAGTCCAGATAGTAGCCCCAAAGGTATCCCTCAATGGTCCACCATAGCCTGCTAACCGACCCCCTTCTCTTACACTTTTGTCAAAGTTAAGTTTAACCGATCCTAATGGAGGTGGGATCCATCTAGATTATTTGCTTCTTCTTATAATACAAAAAGGCCTTCAGATTGGTCTCAAAATAATCCCTCGAAACATCTTTGTAGCAGGTAAAAGCTTATGTCCGAGCGGAGGATGGCATTCTTACCTATTTGTCTCGCTATTCCTTCAAAGGTTCGAGCATTTCTTTCCATTCAAATATTCCACAGCATCGAGGTGATTAGAATTCACCACAAATGAAGGCCTTGGGAGGAAAAAGGAGGTGAAGCTAAATCTGATCTAGGATCTGGTCCAACTAACAAGGGAAGACCCAAAACCAGCTTACCTTCCCAAGTAGTCAATCCTAGATGCTTTTGACCACAGGGTATTAAAAAAAGAGATGGGAGTTAGTTTCCTCGTCTCCTTTACAAAACAAGAATATATTAGCAATAAAGATACCTCTTCTTCTTAGTTGATCAACAGACAAGCTGGAATAGCAGCCATAGAAAGCTCTCACCCAAAGGGGTGTTCTACATTTCCATACCCTCCTAAGATGAGGCCTAGCAGGAATGTATCTGTCGTTCATCAATTCATGGTAAATTAAGTTAATGGAAAATGATCCTCTAGGGTCAAGCTCCCGACCACTCTATCAGCTCTGTAGGGGAAGACGAAGAAGAAGCAATCATGTAAACTTAAAGGGTTAACATTCCCACAATAATTAGAGCAAAAAGATATCCAATTTCCTTAAATCAAGAACTTCCTAATTCATAGGAAATATGGCTTTATATGCCTACACTCCTTGTATCAAAGAACCCCTCTATCCAAGGATACCGTACTTTTTTATATATATTTTGCCTAAAAAAGTAGGCAAAATGCCCTTCAATCCGAGGATACCATCCTCAGACCGGTTTTATTTTTAATTTGTTTTAGTTTTCTTCATTGTGTCTTATGTTTTAGTACAGTTGGCGACCGCTCCAAGGTCTCCACCCTTGGACCACCCACATTGTGGTCTTACTCTGTTCCGAGGTCCCCATCCTCAAACCATCCAGATCATAGTTTTACATCACATTACAATGGGGGTGGCAATGGACTCGGACCCACCCGACCTAGGACTCTCCGGGTATGAGTCCAACATTTAGACCCAGAGGATCGGGTCTGGGTCCAAAACTTGGACCCAAACACTCTGCAAGTTTGGATCCGGTTGGACCCGACCCATAGCCGTAAACTGTTGGAGATAAAATACTTCAAGCCCTATTAATTTGAGTGTATTAAGGATAATATACAATAAGAACTCATAGTCATTTTTAGATATTAAACGACAAATGAAATGACTTGAAATCTAATAGTGGGTGATTGTGACCTTGTTGCCAATAATATGGGTATACGATGTAAAAAAAGGCAAAAAAAAAAAAAAGGGAAGCTCATAGTGAGGGTGGCAATGGACCCGACGTGATAGACCCGGGACCCGACAGGTACAGGTGTGGGTCCAAGTTTTGGACCCTACAGGTTCGGTCCAGGTCCAAAACCTGGTCCCCCGAATACTATTCAAGTCTGGATCCAGGTCCAGTTGGACCTACCCAAGCCGTTGCCAACCCTACATTACAGTCTGTCTGAGATCTTTCCTATGATGAGGTCGAACACCATAGTGTGGGCGAACTAGGGATGGGGACCTCAGATAACTAAATGCTATGCGAGCAACCCAAGATATCCATCTTCCAACCGCCTATAATGTGGTATAACACCACAATCTAGGCAGTCTGAGGATAGGGACCTCGGACTGGTCGCCAATTGTCCTAAAACATAGTACATAATGAAGAAAAATAAAAAAAAAAGAGAAATTAAAACCGGTCCGGGGATGGAATCCTTAGACATAGGGGGGTATTTTAAAAAAAAAAAAATCTACAATAACCAACTTTTCTTTAATTTTTAAGTCAATTGACTCTTTCTGTATTTTTCCTACTTAAGTCAATTGACTCTTTCTGCGTTTTTCCTACTTTTTTTTATATGTGTACGTAATTTGCTCTATATAAATTAAATAATCTCTAAAAAAATTTGAAATTCAAAACCTGAGAAGCGACCTACTTGAGCAAGCAAAACTTAGTAGATTATCCATGAAACGATTTTTTTTTTTATAAGATTACTTAAACTTTATTAATCAATAAAAAATTGCAACCTCTCAGGAAATGAATACATTAGAGGTACTTATGAAACGGTTTTTTAAATAGCTAGTGTAGATTTTAAGTTTGTAAAAGGCTATTCTATGCGGGTAATCGTGAACTTTGACACTGCTCAAAAGCGTTGTAATAAGGGGGCATTTGTAGACTTCAACCTCATAGAACAGTTCAAACATTGGTATGTGTAGATTTCAAGCTTGTGAAGACTTCATAAATCATGTCTTGGTAAAAGCATGGACTTAACAAGTGGGCATTTATGACGTCATAGAGCAGCTCACATGTTACTGTTATGTGTAGACTTCAAGCCAGTGAAAACTTCTTAGATCTTGTCTCTTGACGTGGTAAAAGCATGGACTTAATAAGTGGGCATTTATAACTTCATAGAGCAGTTCACAGGTTACTGTTATGTGTAGACTTCAAGCCTGTGAAAACTTCTTAGATCTCGTCTCTTGACGTGGTAAAAGCATGGACTTCCAAATCAAGAAAAAACCTCCTAAATCGCCTTCAATTTCGCCTTCAATTTGAGCCAAGGAATTGAATCCAAGATGAAGTCCTTTAAAATGACTGTGCCCACCTTTTATGTTAAGGGAAAGTATTTTGCGAGTCAGCGGATGCAAGAGCCCGTCGACTCACTAAACATTCATCTCTAAGATGGATGTTGTAAAAATCCTACAAGGCTAAAATGAATTTAGACAGTGTTGAATTTTTTTTAAAAAAATTATATATTAAATAGTAAAAATTTAATATTTTTCATATTCATGATCATCTTAACCTAGATCATGAATCTTTAATCTTTTTTAGATTAAAGATCCATTTTTAAAATAGGTTTAAGTGGGGGCCTGCATATCTACAGTATGAGTCGGGTGACTCATATAAACCCATCATTATGTTAATTCAAAATTCTATTGACCAATCTCTCATTTGCCAAGCATACTCTATATTTACTCCCTCTAGCAGAAGATTTTCTTGGGGAGGTTCATTTTCCATCTCAAATTTTAGTAACCATGTGAAAAAAAAGCTAGATGATTAATTTTCAAAAGAAAAACGTTTGGATTTTGAGTTGTCTAGCTTAGATCTCGCCTCCAAAAAATTAGATGGTCTTTATTCCATCTTAAGATTTTTTTTTTCTAAGTGCGGGAGCGATTTGGATTTTTTTTTTTTTTCAATTGATGTTAGTGTTGAAAACATTAGATTCCAAAAGTTGTGAGGGAGTAAACAAATCGTATACTTCAGTGGGAGCATAAAATCTTTTGACTCTTAACATTCAAAAAAAAAAAAAAAAACCCAAATGCACTGGCTTAGTGGTTTACCCGAGAAATAACAAGGAATTGCGATGAAACGATTCCTACAGGGGTATCACTTTGCGGTGACTGAAGTTTCCTACAGTACTTTAACATCATTCAAGGCACCCAATGCCAAAAATTTATGTCTGGGATGTGTTGCTTCTGACCTTCAAAGTTTTTGGCAGACTATGTAATTGGGGAACTACACACCCAGCGTTCCTTTGTGCAATCCCATTCCTCGGATGATGCTAAAGAACTGTAGGAAACTTCACTCGATTCATTGAAGAATTTCCTCCTTCCAAAGTAGAAAGGAAATGAAAAATTCACAGATTCATTCACCGGAGAGAGAAAATAAGTAAAACATGACACTTTGAATCAGAGCTCTGGATCTTTCTTTCTCCCTCGGATGGGTCTCGGGTGGACTAGAGTAGAGAAGAGAGAAAATAAGTAAAACCATAGATGGTTCAAAACCATAACTCAGCTTTTATTTATTTAGTTAGTTAGTTATTTTATTTTTTAAACATTTCATGACCATAATTCAGATGGGTAAGTGCTGGTCGCTACATTACACCCGTGTAGGAAAGCACGAATCGGGAATAGAACCCGGCCCTGGTCTGGGCCGAATAACCCGGACCATGTCCGAGTAATCCAGCCCTAAAATATGAAAAATATGTTTAGAATAAAATTAAACAAAATACATCTAAATAAGATTAAAAAATTGGTGAAATTTGTTTGAATTTATTCCAAAACATTAATACAACATTGATCAACCAGTGTCCTAACAAAGTTTTGTGAATCAACACTAAAACTCTCTAAGATTGATTTTTTATTTTCTTTTAGCCACTTACTTTTCAAGGTATTTTTACATAATTTTTTTAAGGGTGCGGTTTTTGTAGGGTTGAGGCTCTAAACAATCAAAGTAAATCATACCTTCAAATAATATCGAAAAATGTGGTTTCAATATTGGAAATCTTTGTGATAGCTTTAGAATTTATTTTCATCTATAATTATAAAATTTAAGGCTTAAAAAATATTGTAGATTGAGCAAATCTATGAAAACTTGAAAATCTTGAAAATTGACGGTAAAAAATGCATTATAAGATACACTATTTTTAAAACTTGAAATCCATTTTTTTCTCATGTCTGTACATCTTCAGGTCGAGATGATCAATTTAAGGATTTTTTAGTATTAAAACAACCTCTTCTAATGAAATTTTTGATGTGCGCCTTAATTTGATTGTTTAGAGCGTTACACTTATGTAAACTTTTCCTTTTTTTAAAGGCCACAAACAATGTGCTAACATCCTCTGTTGTCAATAATTGACCGTTACTATTCACCACTCCTGTAAACAGAAATTGAGAAGCTTGGGTAGAAGAAGGAACCATCTCAACCATCCATTGTTGACAATGAATGGTTGAGGTACATCTGCAGCACACCAAGTTTTTGGTGAGTCGGTCGACGCATCAAATTATGGGCATCCCTTATCAAAAATCCATAAATATGGAAATCCATTTTAAAGATTGATTTTGGATTAAAATTGTAGGATCTACTAATCTCAATGATCATGAATCCCGAATTTTTTGTAAAACAATTTTAAATTTCTTTTTGGACAGTCTATTTTAACTTTTAATGGAGGCACTTTTGATGTCCATCTTAAAGACGGATATCATTAGGGGACGCACAAAAATAGGTGAGCGGACTGACTCACCAAAACAATCCTTTCAATAATGAACCGAACGTGACAATCGATGGAGAGATTTGATTCTAATTGTAGTAACAAAATCAACACAAAATACGTTGTTTATTAGTTGGCATGCTGAATCATATACAAAATAAACTGGTTTAGATCGATCCATGATCATCCAAAATTTGGTTATGGCTTTCGAGTTCCTGGCCGTTGTTGAGACGAGTTTCCCGTTTTTTCGAGTACATTGTAATTTACCCAAACGACCAAAAAAATTCCACTAAAAGGGAAATTAACAAACATCAAATTCCTTTCAAAACTCAAAAGGTAGCTTCATCAAATTATATGGATAAACACGGAGGAAATCAGCTTTTTTACCCCCAATTTTGTACAGGGCCAATAGGTGCAGGATATCTTGGCACTGCTTGTTAGGAGTGGCAATGAGCAGGACATAGGCCACGCCAGCCGCAGCCCTAGGCCCCTATATGGCAAGCCAGGGGAAAATCAAACCAAAACGGTTAATAGGACATGGTCCCGAAAGCGGTTCAATCGGTCTAATTAGTAAATCGGTCGGTTTAACTGTTTTAATCGAACAAATCCTAGGCAGTCAAAAAAGTATTAAAAAATAAAAAATCTAATAAAATATAAAAAGTATATTTAAATAATGATTAAACTAAACACATCCAAATGAGGTTGAAAATTAATGAAAAATAGATTTTAAAGAATCGATTTGTACCCATAAGTGTTTTTGAATTTTTTAATATGAGAAAATATAAAAATAAGTATTAATGGACAAAAAAAATTTCAATCTTTGCTATAATGTTGAAAAATATTAAAAAATACATTACAAACAAAAGGACCGGGTTTCTATGTGACCAATCTCGCATATGTAGAAATGCGGGCTTCTTAATAAATCTATATTTGAGATGGTTCTTAAGACTTAATTTTTAAGGACATGTAATCTCTAACATGGAGATCATAAATATGAAAAAAATAAATAAAGTTTAAAAATTAGAAATAATAATTCTAGTAAAAAAACATTTGGACTATTAGTTTCCATTGTTTTAAGAAGGAACACCTACTTGCATCCATCTTTAAGATGGATGCTTTACATTTCTTGGACCTACTTGCATTCTAAGATGGATGCTTTATAATTTCTGGACCGCATATGTAGAAATGCGGTCCAGCCCGCATGAACAATTTTTCCAAACAAAATCCCGGATTTTTTGGGATTTTATATTTTTTAAAAAAAATTTAAAAAATACCCAACCAGTTATCAAAACCTACCGAAACCGGAACTGGCCCAATCTAACAGAGCGGTTAAAGGTTAGAACACCCGACTTTTCCTTCAATGGGCCAGCCAGAGCTTGGACTAGACCGAAGAGGCCTTCTCCCAAGCCCAACCCTAGCCTTGACCTGGCCGGGCCAAGTGGGCCAGTGCGACCCTACTGCTTGTATGGACAAAATTGCTTATTAGCGTTCTAGGAAAAAATACAATACCTTCATACCTAATAAAAAAGATGCGGACAGTGAGTTTGTCCTGGCATCAAAATGGACTCTTAACAAAAAGGAATGGTGACATTTCATAATCAAACATTCTCTATTCAAGAGAATGGCCAGGGCGTTGACGGTAGTATTGCATAGCTCCATGATAAAGTCTCCGACTGCATTTTCACTAAAAGTAGGGGCCCAAATCCCTTTTGACTTACCAAAAAAAAACAAAATCTCTATATAAAATGTAATATTAAGGCTAAGTCAAAAAAAAAAAACATTCTCTATATGAAATGTAATATGAAGGCTCAAGCACATGGCTCAGGCAAAACTTTGTCCGTTCCCCTCTTAGAAGCTATTAAGTGCCAAGCAAAGCCATTCAAATGAGAATAAAATGGCATCATTCATAGGAAGTCCGATGTAAGCCACAATGTGCATGAGGCCATATATCACACACGCAGTTGGCATAGTGAGTAGATTTATCTCTAATCCTAACAAAGAACACTGGGCAGCAGTCAACTGGATATTCAGGCATCTAATAGGAACATCCAAAGTATGTTTGCGCTTTGGGATAGGTAAACCTATATAGCAAGGGTACATCAATGCAGACATCATTGGAGATATAGACTCTAGGAAGTCATTCCCAAGATAGTCATTTATTTTTGCAGGGGGCTAATTCATAGCAGTCCAAGCTGTAGAAGTATGTGGCTCTGTTAACCACAGAAGCATGCAAGGAGATGATATGAATGAAAAGATTCCTCCAAGAGCCGGGCTTGAAACTAGACACATATATCGTCCATTGTGACAATTGAAAGCATTATTCACTTTAGCAAGACCTCCAAGTTCCATTTTATAACAAAGCACATTTATGTGTGTTACTATTAGATTCGGAATGTCCTAGAGAAGAAGCTGTTGTAGCTAGGGAAGATTCATAGTGACAAGAATAAGTTTGATATAATGACGAAGACTTTAGCCAAAGAGAAGCAGGAGCTATGCATAAGCATGACTTGCGTGAGCGCCATATGAACAAATGGTCAACCCGCGAAAGAGATCCTCCCTCATAAGAGGGGAGAGCGAGATTATTGAGTGACTCATCCCATGTTGGGAGGGACCTCCACATAATTTTCAAGTTAATAAAAGCACTTATTTAATATACAAATGTTGACTTGTTGTTCAAGTCACGAGGTAGTTATCAAAAAATAAAAAAATAAACCTTAATGTGAGAGATAAGGTTCACCTCATCTCTTTTTAGAGAGAAAGAGGAAATAGGTATTCGTTAAGGAGAGATAACAAATCTCATGCAAAGTATATAAAAAACACACACATGAGAGAGATGGGCTTTTGGCTAATCATATTGTTGAGTTCCTATTCATGGTGGGCCTCTCTATTCTTGCCTATCCACAGTAAGCCCTCTTTGTTAGGTTTGGAGATAGTTAAAATCACCATACCTATGTTTCTATTAAAATATGGGAAAGCTTTCTATGTTCTCTCTACAACATAGAAGTTCTATCCTCCCCATACCATCCAGCCGTCTATTTTTTATCAAGAGAGACATTCACCGTTTGATCTTAGATCTGATGTCTCAAAGTATTTTATTTTTAGTTTTTTTAATACAAGTTTTCTGAATATGAAATTTGGTATGTGTCATCTTCTCGTTGGGGCGCACCTATAAAATAAATTAACAATAATTTTTCGATAAAATATAATGATCAAAATACCCCTTGAATATTTCAAGGGTATTTTGATCATTTTATTTTATTGAAAATATTTTTTTATAATTTTCGTTAGTGAGAGTTTAATAGAGGAATAGGCGTATAAAATTTGGTGTCAAAATAGTCTATAGAAAAAATTAAAAATAAAACAGTGTAGAGACATAACATTGTGATTGGGGCAATTCTCGCCCTCCATTAAAAAGTGGATGGTGGGATAGAGGGGAGGATATAACTTCTATGTTGTATGGGAACATAGAAAGCTTCCCTTTAAAAGATTAAGGGTATTATGATAAAATGAAAATAGACTTTTTTGGGAACTAAGAAAGAGATATTTATATAAGAGATTCAATGAAGACATAATATCATATCCTTTGATGGTCCCCCTTTGGGGGTTATGGGAATAGATCTCCAAGAAAGAGAAACATGGCTTCTGAAAGAGATGTGGTATTCTCATGAGTTTTTGGTTGGTTAACTTTCACTTCTAGAGAGAGAAAGTCTCTCGGTTACTCTCAATGTTATCTTTCCAGTAGCGGTATTATGGTGGGAAAGAAGATGTTGATCGACGGTGTTGCTCGGTTGGTAGAAGGAGTTTAGTAGGGAAGATTGATGGTCTTTTACTGATATTCAGAGATAGGTATTATTTCTTGTAATGCAAAACTATAATATTTATTGTAATATTGGATTTCTACTTACCGAGGCTGTGAATATTGTCCTATGGGGCGAACCACGTAAATCTTGTGTTATTATGGTACATTTTTTGTTTTTGATTTATTTCTCGCACTCGATTTATATTTGTATTCATCTATTTCGCATTTGACCAATTGAGTACTTGATTTTAAGTGGAATCCTAATATTTAGTATTCCCGATTATGCAAGCTAAGGGGTTCTCGAGATCCCTACATTCTTATTACATAGAATAAGAATAAGAGAGATAAATGTGAGAGAGCATGTGAGCATCTTCATAAGCTTTCTCCTTATAGAGAGGGAAAAGAGAGACGAGAGAAAGAAAGCCTATGTGGATAAACTTAGAGAACCTCAATAAAGCGTGAATCAAGAGAGACGAGAGAAAGAAAGCCTATGTGGATAAACTTAGAGAACCTCAATAAAGCGTGAATCAAGAGAGACGAGAGAAAGAAAGCCTATGTGGATAAACTTAGAGAACCTCAATAAAGCTTGAATCTTGGAAAAATATGTAACTATTATTTTCTAACAGTGGATTTGATCTCAGAACTTGTACCAATTATTTTTTAATAGTAGATCTCAAATATCTTGAAAAGGTGATCTATGTGAAATCTTGGTGCAAATAAATAATTAATTTTATTTTTATTTTATTGTAATTAATTTCATTCACACATTTGTAAATTTTGATGTATTTTGTGTCTCAGAATCTAAATTCCACCGACATGCCTCCACATTCATATGAATATGAGAGAGCTCAACTAGGTGAGCCCAACCAGAACCAATCGATAAAAAGTGTTTTGGGCCTGGAGAAATGACACACTAAAATGTAGAGAGAGAGAGAGAGACGGAGGGCACGCTAGGCTGTTACTGTAGAAGTAAATAAAGGTACAGTAAGGAATCTTTGCCTGACCAGTGAAATAAAAGCTTCGGGGTAAACAATATTACTACTCCTCACACTTTCTATTCTTTCTTCAATGCTCCCATTGACATTTCTCCACTCCTTGAAAGAATCCCCATACCCCCATTTACAACAACGACCACCCCATTTCCTGTACACCTGCATTTCCCCCCTCTCTCTCTCTCTCTCTCTCTTGAAGTTGCATTGTAAAGAACGGGAAAAGGGAAAACCAAGGTTCAGAGAGAGAACTAAAACTCCACATGCACAGAGAAAGAAACAAGTTAGTTTTGAAGAACAATGAATGCAGAGAAAGAGAGAGGGATGTTTTTCTCTTACCATTTGTTTTTGCAGTGCAAGAGAGAGAAGGAAAGGATTGAGAAGCTCTTTGATATTGGCGCGGCTCAATCAGAGTAAACCAAACATCCATTTCTTTCCTTGGCATTTTCATCTCTGATCGAACCGGGCCAATGTCGCAAGAACTCCTTCAATGTATACATCACACCACTCCCTGTTAGGTACATTAACGTTGTAGAAACCTGATCCATTCATCCTAGAAAGAGTGAGAGAGAGAGATAATGTGCTATATATCTAGAGGAGAGAGTGCACAAGGTGAAGGAGGCATAGAGATAAAGAGTGATGAACTTCGTATGTATTGAGAGAGGGAGAGAGAAGAGGGTGAAGAGGCAAGAGAGAGTTAGAGAGAGAGAGGACTGAAGGTTTTAGAGAGAGAGAGAGAGGATGGAGGGATGGGAGAGAATGTCGTGGACAAATTTAAAGGATTTTGAGGGCTGCAGGGGCATTTAATACCGTGGACAGGAGTATTAAATCCTAAGTAAACACACCCCATAATATTCCTCTCTATTTATTGCTATGCCCACCTCATTTCCCTTCTTTCTCATTAATGACCCCAACCGCTTCATTTGGTTTTATAAAACCCCAACCAATAAAGTATGCATCCCATGAATTAAGGCCTGACCCTGACGATTCACCAATTAAGGTGCACAAGAGCCCTGATTCATTTAGTGGAAGTCCATAACTTTGCAAAACCCTAATGGCACTTTTGGGAATATGACTTTAAGCTGTGGACCTGGTTTTGCTAACCATATTAACAAATTTTGAATCTGAATCTAAATAAATGGGCCCCTATATTCTAACCATTCATGGAAATGGCATGATTTTGTGAACCCATTAATGAACAACCCTGGAGTTTGAATAAGTGTATTCATTTGGATCCGTAGGGTGGTCCAATTGCATAGCATGCGCTGCACATGACTCTATTCAAGATGGACTTGGCAATTATGAAAACTTGAAGGGGTTTGAAAATGGTGCCAGTCCAAAATAAGCCAAATATGTACCTATCAAAGATAAATATATTATGGGGAATTTATCAAGTTATACTTAAGATTTGAACTGCTTAACATCTTAGCCATATTTATTTATCTAATTTCCAATAGGCCAGTATTCTTTGATCGAATTTCAAAGAGCCCATCAAATGACATCACAATGGTTTTCAAATTGCTCGAAATACACATTGGGTAAAATGTTAAATAGCGTAGGCACGCTTCTCAAATTTTTTACTAAGGGAATTGTGAGAAACTTTGATTCTAAACTCTAAGGACCACACAAACTCTAGTGAGCCATAGTCAACTTAGGCATAGTTTAATTGTCTCAAAATTATCCAAAACCCCCGAGAGCTTTCCAACATTCAAAAAACCGCTCAAACCCGACCCATAGTAACAAGTTAAAGCTACCAAAATATACCAAGAGAAAATTACCATATTGCCCCTATGCGCAACAAGGAGTGTGTCACGCAGAGGTTGCATGCGCCACTACTCGTCGGGCTACGTGAGTCACGCGACCCAATGGGCCCCTGGCAGTGATTTTACATGCCCTATTTCTTTTTTATAAGTATTTTTTAGGCAGTTTAAAACATAATATTCTATAAAATTTGAAATAAACCTCATTTTTTTTATTAAATTTGGCCCCTTGGATTAAACCAACTATTTTCAAGTCTAACCCTATTCAAAACTTATAAATATCACCTCTAATATCTTACATAAAAAACAACCCAAAAATTAGTTAGAAAAATCCCTACAAATTACTATATAACCCAAAAAATTCTAGAAATTAGGAAAATCCCTATGTAAATCATAGAAAAATCCTATTATTCATGATAAACCTTAAGAGACCCCAAATCCCTTAACAAAATATAGGAAACCATCTTCCATCCATAGAAATAATTAGGTAATTCATACCTAAGCTCCCTAACTCTTTTTTAAGCCATAATACAATTAGATCTAGGTAAAATAACTCAAGATCTAGCGAAATCTAGCTAGCAAAAGCATTCAAAAAGTAGATGGTGACACAATAAGAGTGGCCTGATCTGAACCCGAAACTCTGGGTTTCAGGTGCCTAAAGTAAGTGATCTCCTTTATTTTTTTTATTTTACTATTTAGTTTTTAGTTTATTCTTTATTCTTAGGATATTTACTTAGTATTTAAAAGTGTTTAAGGTCATATATGGATTTGAGACCTAACACTACTAGTAGACTCAGAGGAGAACTGGATCTGTAAAGATTTGCTTCGCCTCTGAGCCTATAATTTGAACGATCTCATTATCTCTACTAATTTCTAAAATTAACTCGTTTCACAAGATATTTGAGTTGATCTCACTTAGAGTTCGGCACAAATCCGAGCGTAAATAAATAGTTCTAACTTTTGGGTTTATTTTGACAAATTTTACCACAAAATCAATGAAAACCTTAGATCAAATGCCCTTCATCTACCCTTTGATCTAGGCATCAATTCTAGATAATCCAGAAATATTATCTACTAGCTATGTATCCGTATTTCATCGCAAACCAATAGAAGAATTTAACCGCCAATATTTTTCATCTTATGAATTGTTGCTACTTGAGGCTTAACCCAATACTAAGTTTGGAATTCCTCTAGGGCATGTTTGCCAATTGCAACAGAAGTTCCATCCCAGAAGCGAAGTTCGAAATTCGGTTCATGTAGGCCTCTAAGGGCAGTCCACCTAATCCATAAACGCAAAGTGCGGTCCTCCATTGCACCCTATGGAAACCCACGCTTCAAGGCGTGAAATACCCATCTTTTTCTTTTTTTTTTTACTGCTCCAAACCTCTAACTACTCATATTTCAAAGCATGTAACACCCCCATTTCAAAGCATGTAACACCTATCTTATCTTTCTTTTAACTACTTCCATAAAACATTCTCTGTCACCCACAAAAAAAACACTCACTATACCTTCTAGTAGTACAACACGAACCCTACACCGAGCTCTATTCTCATCAGACCGGGTACAACACGAACCCTACAACGAGCTCTATCCTCATCAGACCAGGTACAGTGTATTTCCCTCTCTCTCATTCCATGCTTGCTCTTCTCATTTTCTCCTCTCTAAACTCTCCGCTCTCCTCCTCTAATCTCTCACCCACCTCAAACCTATTTCTCTCTCCTCCCTAAACTCTCTCTCTCTTTAACCGTCATTTCAACCACAAGCCCAAAACCTACTCTCTCTACATTCCATTCCTGCCTAATGAGAAGTCAGTATAAAGTGTCTCTAAAACGATCGTCCTCTATTATGGCTTTTCCTTTTTGAAAATCCAATAAATACTTATTTGGTGCCGTTCTCACCAGTGTTGTCACGAGTGTTGAAAATCCAATACATACTTACGGCTTTTCCTTTTTGAAAAGGTCAAAGTCTTTGGATTTTAAACCTAGACGGAAGCAAAGAGAAGCCTAGTATTGTTGCTTCAATCAGCTTTGGGACGATTCGGCCGAAGCGTCAACCTCCTTGCTGGAAGCAAAGAAATAGTTATATAAAAATACTCTTTTTTTATTTTTTATTTTTTATTTTTTGACTTTTATTTTTTATTTTTATTATTTTTATACATTTTTACACATAAATATTTAATTTATTTATATTAAATAAAAAAAGTCCAAAATCTTCCCTCGAATCGACCGAAGCACTTAATTGCTTCAATTTTCTCAACAAACTGAAGAAGACTCCGAAGCAAATCTAACACATTGATTCCCACAAATTTGTTGCTAACTTTATGTGACTCAGTAGTGCAGTTCAATGTAGGAAAAAAATCAAAATTTGCTCTTTAAAACATTCATTGTTAGTTAAATTTTTATGCGTTTACTTGTATTTGTTATTAGAGTTGCATTTTGGTCTTTTCTAGGACCGCCTTTCCTTTGTTTTTGGGTATCTTTTGGAAAGTTTATTTCTGGAAAGGAGGTAACGTTTTTATTTTTAGGAAGGTTGTCCTTTAGTAAGAAGGTAGGATAAGTCCCTTTTTCCTTGCATGAGTTGTTTTTATTTTTCGAAAGTTTTTCCTAGAGCAAGATTAACTTATATAAGATAACTCTTGTAGAAAGATGAGTTATGGTTTTTTTTAGCAGTGAATCCATTTAGAAGGGAATGTATCAGTAAATGGTTTGTTAAAAGATAACTAGTAGGTTGACGTGCGTTGCACATCTAAATGTAATAAGAGATAGAAGAATGACAAAAATACTTTAGAGAAAAAATAAATCAGTAATACATATTACTATAAATATATGCAGATATTGATTAAAATAAAAATAAATAAATAAATGAAATTTCAATATACTAATCTAATGTTAGATGGAAGTTAAAACATCATTATTTCAACATCCCAAATAATTGTATTTAAATATCAAAGTTTTTATGCATTTATAATTTCATTGTAATAAATTTGGAAAATACTTATAAATAAAATATAAAATATAGAAAATTGGCTTAAAATGACCTCAATTTATATTTCAAAAGCTCTTCTTAAAAGGAATGTCATTAATTGAAGTTTGAAGCATAATAAATTCAATAATTTAAAATGCAAGATATCTAAAACCGATTTTACATAGGGTAAAACATATTTTATTTGGGGAAAAGTCTATATAAGGTTGACATCTTTGTAGAATTAAAGTGCACATTTAAAATCTTTCAAAAAAGGTTATTTTGATATTGGAAAAATATCAAATTAATTATCTTGGCATCGAGATGTATAGATATAGAGAAAAAAAAGAAAAAGAAAAGAGATTTCAAGCCCTAAAAATAGTACATCTTGCAACACATTCTAAATCCTAAAAGTCTATGTATCTCTCTAAATCCTAAAATTTTAATCTTAAAATTTTAATTTTATTTATCTAATTAGAAAGATACCCTATTTTCAACTCCCTTTAGTTTTAGAACATACAATCTACCTTATCTCAGGGTCCATTTTTATTCTTTTGACACATGTACACCCGATAACTCTAGCTTAATAACATAGTATAAATAGAGAGAGATAAAGAGTAGGAGGTTTCCTTTTGTCAATGGAAGCTTATCTTTCATAAAGATAGAGAAATAGAAGGTTTATCTTTTAGAAGATAGATGGAATAGGACGATATTTATAAGAGGTTTTGGAAGTGAATCAAAGGGGGAATGTCCCATTATAATAGATGGTTTTTTTAGTAAATGGAACAAAGGTTAACATAAGAGAGAGAGAGAGAGAGAGCTTTTTTCTTGGTTATGTCTTGCTTGTGGTGCATGGTGGAGGTCGCGACTCCCCTAGTTATATATTTTCTTACTGTATCTTCTCAATCAACTCTTTCTCTATCTAGAAACACTGTTGTACCACTGGTTATTGAGTGTTGGTGATTTTCAGCTGCGTGGCATGGCATTTGTTTTTGGTCTAATAGCTTAAATAAAGGATACAATTTATTTGTTAATTATTTGTTCATTAATGGTCAAAATCATGTTTCTTGTTTATTGTCTTGTCATTTGTTGTTATTTTTTTTTTTTTTATTTTGGATTGATCTTTTGGTAGTTCTTCTTTTCCTATAGCTAATTTTTTATTCATTGTTGGTTAAAATCATGCACCTTGTTGATTGCTATATCTATTGTTTGTTTTTTGTCTTTATTTCTTTACGTGTTATTCTTTTCTCATAGCTCATTGTTTGTTGATCTTTTGTTGGTTCATCTTTTCCCATTGCTAATTACTTGTTCATTGAGGTCCATTCCTAATGGATAGGGAACCCCTTCTCCACTGAACTACCCAAAAAAGTCATGCTTCTTTCTTATTGCTATATTTTTTTTTTTTTTGGCTGATCTTTTGGTGGTTCTCCTTTTCTAAATAGCTAATTGTTTGTTGATCTTTTGTTGTCTATGGTTTTCTAATAACTAATTATTTGTTCATAGTTGGTTAAAGTTATGCGTCTTGTTGATTGCTATACCATTGTTTTTTATCAGTTCGTTTTTCTTGGGTTGATCATGTACTACTCATTCTTCTTTAACAGCTAATTGTTTATTGATCTTTTGATATTTATTGTTTTCTCATAGTTAATTATTTATTCATTGATGTTGCTGGTCAAAGTTATGCATCTTGTTGATTTCTATATCACTTGCTCTTTTGTTTTTTGGGTTGACCTTTTGCTACTCATTCTTCTCTTAATGAATTGTTTGTTGATCTTTTGCTAGTTAATATTTACTCATGGTTAATTATTTGTTTATTGAAGGTTAAAGTCATGCTTTTTGGTGATTACTATATTCATTATTTTATTTCTTCATTCATGTTGGTCATTTGTTGCTTTTTCTTCTCATAGCTAATTGTTTGGTGATTACTTGCTAGCTATTTTTTTGCCTCGTACTATTGGTTCATTGATGGTTAAAGTCATGCTTCTTGTTAACTGTTATATTATTTATGCTTTTTTCTCCTGTTTTGGTTGATCTTGTGCAAGTTTTTTTTTTTTCTCATAGTGAATTATTTGATTATTGCCAGTTAAATTCATGCATATGTTATTTATTTGTTGTTGGTTTGTTATAAATTGGAAACCTTAATGTAGTATACAATTTTTTTCACATTGTCGTATGTCTTGAAATTATTATAAATGTAAATGGATAGTACATTATGCAAAAAATGAAATCGTTGCAATTTAGGATTTTCAGTAAAATGTTCTTTTTCCCTTCTTATATTTCCTTGATTTGATCTCCAATGAATGATACTTCCTTGACAGCTAATTATTTGTCGATTGCAAATACGGGTACAGGCCCTTCTCCCCCACTAATTTACCCCAAACAAACAATGAAATATTTGTCGGTTTGTTTATTTGTTGGTTTGTTTTAAGTTGTAAATCTTAAAGCAATTCATGTTCCCAAGTTGTAAATCTTAAAGTAATTAATGATCCCTTGGCTGATCATAAGTTGGTGGTTTCTTTTTAAGTAACAGATAACAAATTTTAGTTTATATTTACATATAAATTTTGATGGTTTGCATGCTTAAGTTATTTTGCAGAACTTCCTGTAACTGGTTTACATAGAAATTTTGATGGTCTGCATGCTTAAGTTATTTTGCAGAACTTCCTATAACTGGTTGGGTTGAGTTGCTTGTTTGGTTTTAAAAATTTTATGTTGAAATTAACACCCAATATGTTGGGTTACTGGTGTTTATATATGACAATATAATAATGCATTCATGTTGTGCTGACCCAATGGTGGGTTTGATTTGAAAGAAAGACTTTGAAGTGCAGTTTTACATGTCGACATGTAAATATCGATTGTTTTATGGAATGGCCGTTTTTGTTGAATATTAATTTGTCTTTTGGTGACTATGCTCACTCCTTCTCTCTAGAAGATTCATAAGTGGCGGTTTAATTGAACCGATGAGGTGCTTGGTGAAAAGAGGTGTACAATGTGAAGGGGTGCGTGGTGAAAAGAGGTGTACAATGTGATGGGTCATGTGGCCCTGCATAGACCATATGTATAGGCGGTTAATTGAGTCTCTAAATAGTAAGATATTATTGTGATGTAGTGTGTGTTGAGATAAAAAGGGTGAGTTAGGCATAAGTGAAAGATTGCGGTTGCTCTATTGTACTACAACCTTGTGTTCTATTCTAAAGCAATAGTGAAAGTGTCGATTGATTCAATCCAAGCTTCCTATATATTTTTTGAGTCGAAACTCTTTTATTTTATATTTTGAATTCTTTTTTGTTGCAACAAAATATCTATCAAACTGGTATCAGAGCAAGGCTCGAAAAGAATGGTGTCCTCAAGTATGATGTTCCAACCATAAGTTCCTCATCTTACAAAAGAAAATTATGAAAATTGGTGCATTCAGATGAAAGCACCATTCGGATCACATGATGCATGGGAAATTGTTATAAAAGGATATAATGAACCCAAAACCCCAGAAGAAGAAGCAGAAATAACAAACAATCAGAAGGCTTCCCTAAAAGAATCAAGGAGACTAGACAAGAGAACTTTGTTTTTAATCTATCAGGGCATTGACGAAAGCACCTTTGAAAAGGTTACTTCCGCCATCTCTACGATACAAGCATGGGAGATCTTACAAAATATTTTCAAAGGAGAAGAAAAAGTGTAGAAAGTTTGTTTGAGGACATTAAGAGCCGAGTTCGAAATGCTTCACATGAAAGAGACAGAATTAATTTTAGATTACTTCTCAAGAGTGTCGGCAATAGCAAACCAACTCAAGAGAAATGGTGAGGTGCTAGATGAGGTGCGTATCATGGAGAAAATATTAAGATCTCTTACCCATAAATTTGAGCACATAGTCGTAGCAATAGAAGAAAGTAAAGATTTGTCGACTATGACTACCGATCAACTCGTGGGTTTCTTGCAAGCCCATGAACAAAGAATGATGAAGAAAACAAACACCTCTTTGGAACAAGTGCTCAAAACTAATCTCTCCCTGAAAGATGAAAGAGGAGGATTTAGAGGCAGAGGTCAAAAAGGATATGGGACATTTAATAGAAGTGGACGATACTATGACAATTCCAATTTCAATGCCGGAAGAGGAAACAACTAGATATTGCAATCCTCAAGAGGTCGAAGTGGTAGAAACTTTACTCGACCATTCAATCGTCAAAGATATGACAGATCTTGGATTTAATGCTTTAATTGTAAAAAATTTGGCCATTACAGTTCTGAATGCAAATTTAAGAACTCTCAAGAAAATGGCAAATAAGTGAACTTTATAGAAAAATCCAAAGTGGATCAAGAACCAATCCTCCTGTTGGCATGAAAAGAAGAAGCGAGTGAAAGTAGCAACTCATGGTTTCTTGACGGTGGTGCAAGTAACCACATCTACGGAAGAAAATAAATGTTCGTGGAGTTGGATGAATCAATGAATGGAAATGACAATATTCAAGAGAGATCACAAGAAGAAAATACCCCACCCTCAACTCCTCAACTAGAGTCAAGTTTATCTATTTCTTCCATGGATGACAGATCAAATGAAAGGCCACCAAGGACACGGAGTTTGAGTGAAATTTATGCTCAAACAGAAAATACTAACAATGAGCACAGTTTATTTTGTTTCTTTGTCGACTTCGAACCTGTAAGTTTCGACTATGCAGTTCGTGACAAAAGGTAGAAAAAAGTAATGGATGAGGAGATTCAAGCTATTGAGAAAAATGACACATGGAAACTTACAACATTTCCGAATCAGCATAAAGCAATTGTTGTGAAATGGGTTTATAAAGCAAGGAAGAATGAGAAAGGTGAAGTACAAAGATACAAAGCAAGACTGGTTGCCAAAGGATACAAGCAAAGAGCCGGAATTAACTACAAAGAGGTTTTTGCTCCTGTTGTTAGATTGGATACTATTAGATTAATTATTGGTCTGGCTACTCAAAGAAAATGGAAAATTTTTCAAATGGATGTCAAATCTGCATTTTTAAATGGTTTTCTTGAAGAACTTTATATTGAACAACCATCGGGTTACATTATAAAGGGGCATGAAAATAAATTTTATAAATTGAAAAGGGCACTTTATGGTTTGAAACAAGCTCCAAGAGCCTGGAATTGGAGAATCGGCAAATATTTTCAAGAAAATGGTTTTTATAAGTGCCCCTTTGACCATGCTCTATATTTGAAGATGAATGACAATGGTGGTCTATTGATAGTTTGCTTATATATTGATGATTTAATTTTCACCGGAAATAACCTTAGCATGATTGGATATTTTAAGAAATTATGATTACTGAATTTGAGATGACAGATATTGGGCTTATGAATTACTTTCTTGGAATTCAACTTAAACAATGTGACGAAGGGATATATAGATATGCACAAATGGAGAATTGTAATTCTGTAACTACTCCGGTAGAATACAAGATAAATGGAAGATATGATGATTCTAGAGTGGATGCCACTTATTTTAAAAGCTTGGTTGGAAGTTTGCGTTATGTGACATGTACTAGACCTGATATTTTGTATGGAGTAGACCTAATAAGTCGGTATATGAAAGGTCCAAATAAAACTGACTTGAAGGCAGCCCAAAGGATTATTCGTTATCTAAAAGGCACATTGGATTGTAGACTGCACTATTCTCATTCAAATGAACTCAAGATTATTGGTTATTGTGATAGTGATTGGGGAGGTGACCTATATGATAGAAAAAGTACTATATGCTATGTATTTCATATTGGATCTACAGCTTTTACTTGGTGTTCAAAGAAGCAACCAATTGTTACATTATCTACATGTGAAGCCGAATATGTAGCAGCATCATCATGTGTGTGTCATGCTATTTGGTTGCGAATTGTGCTAAGGAATTTGCAGGTACCACAAGAAGGCCCTACAACGACCAAGGTCGACAGCTAATTAACAATAGTATTGGAAAAGAATCCAGTATTTTATGGAAGAAGCAAGCACATAGATAATTTCATTCCATTTGAGTGCATGTGAAGAATAATGAAGTTGAGCTTGTGTTTTGCAAATCAGAAGAACAAGTTGCAGACATTTTGACAGAGCCAACTAAAGACTGAAACATTTTGTTAATTAAGAATGTTACTTGGAATGAGAGTGACAAATTAAGAGGGGATGTTGAATATTAATTTGTCTTTTAGTGATTATGCTCATTCCTTCTCTCTAGAAGATTCATAAGTGGCGGTTTAACTAAACCGATGGGGTGCTTGGTGAAAAGAGGTGTACAATGTGACGGGGTGCTTGGTGAAAAGAGGTGTACAATGTGATGGGCCATGTGGCCCTTTGTAGACCATATGTATAGACAGTTAATTGAGTCTATAAATAGTAAGACATTATTGTGATGTAGTGTGTGTGTTGAGATAGAAAGGGTGAGTTAGGCATAAGTGAAAGATTGTGGTTGCTTAATTGTACTACAGCCTTGTGTTCTATTCTAAAGCAATAGTGAAAGTGTCGATTGATTCAATCCAAGCTTCCTATATATTTTTTGAGCAAAAACTTTTTTATTTTGTATTTTGAATTCTTTTTTGTTGCAACAAATATCTATCAGTTTTAAGATATCTTAATTGCTCTCCAATGCCCCTTTATATAATCCCGAAATCTTAGGCATGGAGATTCAACTTTCATCAACACCTCCAACATCATAACTCAGGAGTAGTTCAGAGAAAAATTCTTAGTAGAGCATTACCAAGAGATTTCTTTCATTTAGTTTATTGGTTGAAGAGGTTAAAAAGATTAGATATACTGACAATGGGTGTAAAAAAGGTAAGAAGAAAGGGTGTCATATGGGCTTCCAATGAAACGCTTTGGATAGGATGACTGGTAAGATGGTTGCACTTAATGGTGAACCATTCGATCGTGAGAGATCGAAAGACAAGGAAACGTTAATTAAGAAAACATACATGAGCTCAAGAAACTAATCGGGACATCTAGCTTTGGATGGGATGCACTGAGAGGTATGGTGACAACTGAGAACAAAGTTTGGGATGAATACATAGAGGTTAGTTCATAGTACCAATGCCTATTCCTTTATGGTATTTATACTATATACATAGCTAGAATACTTCGTACTACATGTCTATAGCTCTGTGGGAACACCTATGGGCTGCCAAGTTTAAAGGCAAAGAGTGCCATTATGTTGACGAGCTAGAAAAGATATTTGAAGACATTGTTGCTGACGAGAGGTGTAGTGAGACTTTTGTTAATGGAGGAACGGATGTAATGCACCTCTCTTTGAAGTGGATTACTCATCGACGTCATTAGACTCTACATGTGTGGATATTGTTGATGAGGATAGTGATTCATCTACGCCAGGCGATGCTCGAAGTACATCATCTAGGCAATCTAAGAGGCCCCACGCAAATACTCCCACTAAGCTGTCTAAAATTAATAGTACAAAGTGAATTAAAATTGCTATAAAATAGTTGGGCTACTTATTATAATTTTACTGCATTTGGGGGTTCTATATCGTCATTCTTGCTTCGATGACTTACTGGATTCTCATTCAATAAACTAATATCACCCCCAATATAAATTCTTCAATGTATAGATTAAAGTGGATAATTGCCAGGTCTCCAAGTTTGATAACTTGTAGGAGTTACCAAACATAGGTTTTCAGGCTCCCTCTAAATTCTATACATGTTACTACATATAATATTTTTCAATTCAAGGAACCAGAACATCCATCTTTACAGGGTGAAGAAGCTTTCAGGCACTAGTTGACATTCAGCTTCCAGTTGTCAAACAAACCCCTCGATGCAATGGCTTTGAAGCTAAAAGCACGAACACTAAATGATGATGTTACAATTCATAAGACAAAAAGACAAATGATGATGTTACAATTCATAAGACAGTAAACCATTTCTCCATGTAGAAATAGATTCATAGTTCACAATGGATTAAGTGATATCTTGAGACATTCAAATCCCTTATATTTATATTCGTAAGACATATCAAGTACCAAAAGTAACTGATTCGATTTATTAGTCGAGAAACCTTGGGTACCTGATAATACCATGATAAGATTGAAACAGAGAGAAAGACTTACTTTTTGATAGAAATTTCCCTGTAGTTGATCAAGAGTAGGAATGTATTTTTAATTAAAAAATATCTTCATACCTTTATTTTCTAACTTTCATTTCATAATAGACCCAAGGTTTTAAAAGATATCTTGGGGCATAAAAATTGTAGATTTTATTTCTTCCAATCCTCTGAGCTAATTTAAATCTGCTTTTTAGGCCAAACAAATCTAAAAATATATGTCTAAACATCTCTCCCTTCACGTTTTCTCTCTCCCCATCTGCCGAACCCATATTTCTCTCTCCCCATCTGCTAAACTCCTCTCTATATTTCCTCATTTTCTCTCCTCGTGTCTCTCACTCTCTCTCTTCTAGTGCTCCCCTAACTCTTTCTCTCTCCCTGTGATAGACAAATTGCAAAACCCAATCAATGATCAATTTGATAGATAAATTGTATAACCCAATTTGACTGCCAACTCATCTAAAAGTTCCAATTTGACTACCAACCCATCTGAAAGCTCCAATTCGACTACCAACCCATCTGAAAGTTCCAATTTGACTGCCAACCCATTTAAAAGCTCCAATTTAACTGCCAACACATCTGAAAGAGTAGAGGATGTGTTTTGAGAACCTTTCGAAGCTCCAACGTCACTCCCCGCCCATCTAAAAGAGCAGATGATGTGTTTTGGGAACCTTTGAAAGCTCAAAGAATATCTTTTGAGAACCATATCTACACTGGTTCCTGAAAATATTTATTGACATCCATTGAAGCTTTGTGCTCTATCTCTGTTCTCCATATAATTTTAAATGTTTATGCTGTGGAGAAAGTGCGGGAGACAAGGGGAGAGAAAAAGAATGGGAAAAAAGGAAAGCGAGAGAGGACAGGGAGAGAAAAAATAAGGGGAAATATAAGGACAGAGAGAGAGAGGGGGGAGAGAAAAAATAAGGGGAAATATAAGGACAGAGAGAGAGAGGGGGGTTTGGGAGACAGGGGGAGAGAAAAAGAATGGGAAAAAAGGAAGCGAGAGAGGTCAGGGAGAGAAAAAAGAAGGGAAAATATAAGGAGAGAGAGAGAGGGGGTTTTGGAGATAGGGAGAGAGAGATGGGGAAGAAGGCATAGGAAGAGAGAGAGTGAGAGACTGGGGGGAGCTAAAGAATGAAGAATACGGAAAGAGAGAGAGGACTGGGAGAGAAAAATAGTAGAATACAAAAAGAAAAAGAGTACTAGGAGAGAAAAATAGTGGAATATTGAAAGAGAGAGAGGACTGGTAGAGAAAAAATAGGAGAATAAGAAAGAGAGATGGGGTGAGAGAGAGAGAACGGGAAGAGAGAGAATGATGTAGAAAAAAGATACATTTTTTAAGTTTGACGGGAGGAGAGAGAGTAAAAGATGCAAGAAGAGAGAGAAAGAGAGAAGTTTGGGGTATATAGGTGAAGAGAGAGAAATGATTGGGTTTAGAAAGAGTATGTCTTTCTCACATTTGTTTAAGTTAAAAAATAGGTTTAAAGTAGCGGGGGCTAGAATATATCTTTTGAAACCTTGGGCTTATCAATAAATGAAACCTAAAAATAAAGAATATGAAGATATTTTCCCTTTTTAATTTATATAGAAATCTTACCAGATGCATGTGTAATTACGAAATATCAACCAGATCATCCTTCGAGGGCATGAAACATCGAATATCTCCAAATATGAATGATTTTGATCATTCCCAATATAATCAATGCATAATTTCCTTGCCTCATGCAATCCAAAATAAAAAATGAAAAGCAAAAGTGTATTAGATATGTAACGCCCTTGCAGATTCCAACTAGAATAAGTGACACAAGAAATCTCTAGTCTGTAACTGGTTTGAATCCATGTTTGAGAGCTTTGTTCCAAACCACATCAATCATATCCACATCAATGGCTCCGACTTCATGGTGCTTCCAACCTTCTAATAAATGAACCATACCTCCAGCATGGCATGCGTGTACGACGCCTCGACCCATCACATACTGCTTGTTAACAAAAGATTGATATAAATGATCAATAATCATCTCGAATTTCATTTAATAACTTAGATTACTTATTCCTTATGTTTCTTACCTCGCAGGATCCCAAGCCCTGAACATCTTCAGGCAATCTTATGGCCGCCATTTTCCCATATTTGCAATCTCTTCTAGATTCTGTGATCACCGGAATTGCAAATTGATGGAAATATGTTCCAGGGGGAGCCCATCTTTGGTCCCTTGCGGACATCCATTTACCCACAATCCAAGTCTATATTCAAAGAAATAAGAGTCACTGGTTTTAAATTCTGATGTTAAGAAAAAATTATCAGTGCTTCTTAATTGCTTCAACTGCCTATTCTACAGTTTTTGAGAAAAATATATATGGATAATTTCTTCACTCAATTATCAATCATGGCCTCACAATTTAAAATAGAATGGCATTTACTTAAGGGAAAAGTTTATATAGAGACGAGGCTCTAAACGATCAAATTAGAGCTTGACGAGGCTCTAAACGATCAAATTAGAGCTTACTTCAAAAAATTTGCTAGAAGAGGTTATTTTGATGCCCAAATATCCTCAAATTGATCATCTCGCCATCAAGATGCATTGACATGAGAAAAAAATGGATTTCAAAGTTTGGAAATGGTGTATTTTGTATCACATTTTTTGACTGTCAATTTTCAAGATTTTCAAGTTTTTATAGATGTCAATTTACACTATTTTTTAAGCTTTAAACTTTATAAATAAAGATGAAAATATATTTTAGGCTATCACAAAGATTTTCAGTATTGAAACCACATTTCTCGATACTATTTGAAGGTAGGCTCTAATTTGATTGTTTAGAGCCTAGGCTCTATACAAACTGCACCCTTTACTTAAAAAAGATTATCATTCTAAGCTACATTTTATAATGAAAGGTTGTTCCTGATAACAAAATGATACTTGCATTACAAATGCAAGTTGATATGGCACATTTACCGGGGGAAAAAAAAAAGAAAAGAAAAGATCGGTCACATCTAGGAATAGTTATCCTAATGCATTTCGACCTGCCGATTTCCTTTTCAATTTTGTGGAACACGAGTTACACTATCTAGAAAGACCTGCCTGCTAGAGAACTACTAAATTTTTCTCAAATAGGTCTTACACTATTTGAACCAACCTTGAAACAACTTATTGATCTGACCAAGGGTTAAGTGGTTACAAGTAGAGGGGAACCTTAAGTCTCACATAGAACCTGCGCAAGTAACCTTATGTTTTGTTATGTAAGCAGGAATTCTAGCATTGAAAAGCCAGGTTTGCAGCTCCTACAACTTAGCCACTAAGCCAAGAGTCGAAAAGTCCCAAATATGAATTATGACCATGTCTTTTTTGTCCGACCTCCAAAAAGATCTCTACAAGGAAATAACTATATTTTTCTGGCTCCTAAAAGAAAGGTTGAGACATTATCTCTGATAGACCAGGCCTAAAAAACAAGTATTTTGAAACATATTTCAGATCCCTATTTAACTGATCAAAAGTAAAATAGCAATAAAAAGGAATATAACAGCTCCATTACATACAAAGAAAGCAACATTACACTTGGGGCAAATTTCTTAAAAAGAGCTTAAGAAAGCACAAGAGCAATAATTCGCATTTGATTTTAAATTTTGGTCTATAGTAGCGAATGTCACCTTGCAGTTTTTGCCTTCGTCATACCGAGTCACATGGACAAGGAACTTGCGATACTCAACTGGGGCTTCGTGCAATATGCTCTCGAATCGTTTCTTGGAGTTTGTGAGCATCTATCAGAAACCAAATTCATGAAACATGAGAGAGACGGAGAGAAGTGTGTCGTATGCATGTTTGTGTGTGTATGTTTGAGAGAGAGAGAGAAAGAAAGGAAGAGAGAGAGATCTACCAAAACCCGAACTTTTCGAATGCAAAGATAGATAGCTATGGCTCTTCCCAGTTTAGATGTAGCCCCAGTCAAGAAAACATCATCCACCTTCTCATTGATCTCACGTAGAATGACTGCAGCAGTGAGAGTGTTTCCATGGACAACTCTCACTCTAAGATTGGGGTTTTTGTCAACAAATATCTTTCCCCCACCATTAAGTGCTTCACTCTGATTAATTCATTAAATTAACAAACAAAGTTACTTAAATAAACTAATCAAGAAACAAAAGAAATGGTTTAGGAGGTGAAGTATGCCCAAATACAATGACATGATAGTACCTTATTCAAAGCTGCCAAGCTTAAGACCTTAACTCCAGCTTTATCTGCACTTAAAATGGCCTCCTCAATGGTATTATTGATCTCATCTTTACAGAAGGGCAAGAAGTACTGCAAAATTGGGACCACTAAGGTTAGATAAGCTACTTTTTCTTGTTATTTTCTCTTGTTCTCATTCATTTCAATCCTAGAAAACCCATTTTTTCATGTGAAGTATTGGATGGTCAAGGACAACTTGTTTGGTTTTAGTTTGGATGGATAACAAAGGGCTTAGCCCTTTGTCATAATATTATTAGTTTGTTTTTACTAATCTAGAAAGTTTCTATTATAAAACAAAAAGCAGGTAGTGTAAAGACGAAATAAAAAGGTTTATCAAAATGCATCTAACTTATCAACTATATAATATATTACTCATTTTGAAGTAATCTAACTCATGATCATATGTATTTCTATAGAATTTTTTAAATTAAATTAAATAAAGTTGGTAATATGTTAAATAAGTGTTCTACTGAGTCTGTACAATGTAGACCTAGTACAACACCAATTAGGAAGGTGCAGAATTAGTTCAAGTGGAAGGCTAAAAAAGGGTAAATGATAGACCCAAAAGGATATGATTAGAAGTAGTGAGACAAAATATTGGGACTTATGTTCTCACTGAGGGTATGACCCTTAATAGAGTAGAATGGCAGACTAAGATTGTGTAAGCGACCCGAATTAGTAGGAAAAAGGTTCTGATGACAATAATGATGTTTAATAGTTCACCTCTTATGCGCATTCTTATAATTTTTTGTAAATAAAATTTACTCTTTCATACCACACTTTGAGATTAAAAAAAAAAAAAGTAATTTACATACAGAAATAAAAAAAAGGAAAATACGAAATAGGCTAATTTTAGGCAAAAATTACATAGAAGGCCAGTCAACTCAAAGGTTAGTCAACCCATGTAATAAACTTAATATTGGATCAACCCATATTTTTTATTTTTCTCAAAAATTTTAGAGAGAAGCTATCTCAAATTTTAAATTTTAGAGAGAAAAAATATCTCAAATTTCAAATTTTATATATGTTGGTATTTTAGTCCTAAAAGAACCACTTTCTTACTTTGGGGGGTGGATACAAAGAAAATAGTATTGGGAGTTAATGTTGTGGTTTAAAAAGTATTTGGGGAGCACGTTAAGAAATTATGGTTCAGGTTTTCTATAATTTTCCTTAAAATTATTCTATTTTCTAGGATATGCAGTACAATTCCTCATTTTATTTCACCTAAATTTTCAATACAATGGAACAAGCCAGATACATTAAACGATACAGATTGATTGATAATGATGCGTCCCCTAATTTACCAAAATCACATCCTTGCAAGAAAGATATCCCTATCATTCATCAACCTTCATTAAAACTTCAACAACCTTCATTAAAACTTAAACCAACATTGGGACAGCAATAGAAACAGCTCAGATAACACTACAATTTTGAATTTTCAAAGCCGTTAGGACGGTGGAAATAGAAGGCTTTCTTTTGTTTTTTGTAGGGGTGGGGACCATAAATAATAAAATAAGCAGTCAAATCATTTTGTAGGCTTTGTATGAGGCTCCAATCTTAAACAATAAACGATAAGGAGCACTTCCAAATTTTGTCATAAGACGTAATTTTCGTGTCAAAGAATTTTAGGATGGCCCGAGAATCTATTTTTATTATTACGAATAAAATTTTAAACTCTACAAATCAAGCACATCTATAAGTATATGAAAATCTTGAAAATGGACGGCCCAGATAATGTGTTACAAGATGTATTATTTATAGCACCTTAAATATTTTTTTCCTTTTTATATATCCATATATCTTGATGTTATGATGATTAACTAGATGGTTTTCCAACATCAAAATAGTTTTTTCTGATGACTTATGAAGGTACAATTAAGGTGTCAAACTTACATAAACTTTTCTCTAATAAATTGATACACTCTATGTTCTACTTATGTTCTCATGGATTTTAAGGAATAATTTTTTTATCTCGAAGATAGCATTCTTAATAACTTAGAAAAGGCCATTTTTGGTGAATCGATGACCAAAAAGATAACTAAACGTGCTATGCATCAAAAAGATCACCTTTTTAAGTGAAAATGAAAAGGAAATAAGCTCTTTCATCTCCCTTGGCACTCAAACGTGAAACGTAACAAGAAGGCACACTTTTGCCATGCACCTGTCACACCTATTTCTCTCTCTCTCTCTCTCTCTCTCTCTCAACAAAAAGAGATTCATGTAATTTTTGTTGCCACGCATGTGACCAATATATCACGCATCTCCTAGGGTTGCGTCTTCATGCTTTTCACGGAAAATAGATTTGTTTTGTGTACAATATAATAAGAGTAATGATCTTATAAGACCTTCCCGCACCTATGTGCGTAAGATTCAAAGGATTACCATTAAATTTGACACAGATATCTAGAAATGTTAAGTCTCACACCCATGTGATATCTTTTTTAGATATATATAATAAATTAAATAGTGATCTTGTTGGGTCCTACATACATAGATATGGGAGGATCTCATAGGATCATTACTCTAATAATAATGACGACAACAACAACAACAACAATTATTACTATTATTATTATTATTATAGTGGTAATAATAATATTAACTATTATTATTATCATTATTATCGTTAATATTATTATTAGCAGCATTACTATTTTTATAGTATTTAATAATATATTATTATTATGTATATTATGATGTTATTGACGCGTGATAATATCATTTTTATAATAATATTATTATATATTATTAATTTTATATAATAATATTAATATTTACTATTTTTATAATATTATAAATTATTTTAATATTTATATTATTGTTGTTTGATTATTATATATCACATTAATTTACCAATAAATTATTATTGGTAATGTAAAATGATGACTTTCATCATTTGCTAGATTGAGTTGTTTGTTTATTAATGTGTGTGTGTATGTGTGATGGAAGGTATCTGTTTATTAATGTGTGTGTATGTTTGTGTGTGATGGAAGGTATTCTATTATGTATTATATAAAATAATATGCATTGCATATATTCTTAAGTAAATAAATAATTAAATATAATATATTGTATTATATTCTGTTGTGTCATATTACACTACAAGTTATACCATACGATATCATATCTCTCATACTTTTACAAAGTAACATTTTGCATAAACCAACTTTTATTTTCTTTTTGTAACTTTAAGTACCCTTATTTTGTCTTCCTTTTTTGCTTACACAAAATGTGATTATAGGTCCAAAACAATTGTCAAACGTATTCTTGTGGAAAATACTCATGATTGTGCATACTCTAGGATAGCACAAGCCATTTTTGTTCTTTTAAGTATAGATACTAGATACCCAAATATTCATATTGAACTTCAATGGGAACTTCTCTATTTATTGAGGCAATCCCGCATTGATCTAGTGGCCACTGGAGCCACAAAGGACTGTATAAGCGGATTCGTTTCTGACGATAACCTTCAAGCGTATCGTAGAGAGAGAGTATACCTGGAAGCCATATCTTGTGACACCCCAAGTCTGTTGCATCTTTTTTCTGAGGTGGTAAGAAGAGATGATCATGGTATTCCCCCTGAAGGACGACAATCCCAACATGAACAAAAATGCAATGGACCACGGTGGCACTAAGCATAACCTCATCTCACATGGCAAGGAACTGAAAGACCGCATCAGAAATGCATGATGCAACGAAGCGTACACGTCCACATTGTGAGCAAGGAACACAAAATCCGCTACTCTCGCTTCTTCACCTAATCAACAAATACAGTCTTCATAAATTAAGAGAATAACATATCATTTAAACATAGTTTCCACACTAGAAAGGAAAAGGATTTGAACAGCTCAATTTTCTCTTAACCACCTTTTTCTTTTTCTTTTTCTTTTTTTTTTTTCTCTACTTTTTTTTTAATAAAATTGTTTATTGGGATGAAGAGAGGTCGGAGGTGGTGTAATGTGTGAAAATCGAGATCTCACAGATACGCGAATGTGTTTCTTGGCAAACACTCCAGAAAAAAAGGGCCGACCCAATTCGTGTTGCATATATGGTAAGGTCGTTTATTTTTTGTGCGAGGAAAGCTTAGTCTAACTGCCAAACACAAACTTAGGTGACGGGATGGGGGGCCATTTACTGGGTCCTAAATTAAAAAAAAAACTTTTGAAGATCATGACAAACCCCAAGCTATCAAATTTGAAACACAAGCTAAAGGTGGATATGATCTTGTACTAGAGGCAAATACCGTTGTACTATTTAGACCCTACTTTGTATAGGGGAATCTAGTCTACTTTCTTGGTTTGTATTGGGAGGCTATGCTTTAATTTTTTAGGAAAAATTATTGATACCTACTTAAGGCACTTTGTAGACATTCTACCTATCTATTATTTTTAGTGTCACACCCATAACTCAATTGTTGTTTTTTTTGTTTTTATCCTAATTAAAAAATTAATGTTTTAAGTACTAACCTAACATTCCCCTCCCTAATCCTACCTGTTAAATCTCTCTTTCTCTCCAATATCAATCAAAATGTTCATCGATTACTAGAAGCCAGTCCGACGCAGTTTTGTGCTTGACCACATTTTAATGAGATAAAGAGATATATATATATATATCGGGAGGGGAGAGAGAGATTCATATCAAGAGGGTAGAAAGAGAGAGAGAGAGAAGAGAGAGAAAGAGTTTTAATGGATAGAGTAAGAGAGAGAAAAGACAGTTTAATTTTTAAAACAAAAACTTTTTAACTAGCTAAAAGTAAGAAAAAGTGTAATTGAATTATGGATGTGATACTAAAAATACTAAAAGTGGAATGTATTTTAGGGGATGTCTGTAATTTTTTAAATTATTTAAGCATCAAAAGATACAGGCGACTGAGAAGGACCTTTGCTGTTCTTCCTTTGGAGATCCCACGATTTAGGGTTGAGAGTGTGAAATAGGGCGTCGTAAAGGGGCATGGAAAGGCAGAAGTTGGTGTCTTGCTCCTGATGATGTAAGCTGTGGTATCTGCATTTGTCAAAATAATCAAAACTGGAGATTAATGCATAGCCAAAAAGTTAAAAGTTAATGGCTAATCCTCATTCACTTCGGAAAAGGGGTTGGCATCATGGTGGTAGCATCTCCACACCGTAGTCACCACATTGTGGTTTTTATTCTCGTTGACATTATCTTATGGATGCTTTCAAAAAACTCCTAAACTATTTGAAAAAATTAACTCGTAAACTATTTGAAACGCTTTCAAAAATTAACTCCTAAACTATTTGAAAAAACGAGTAGGGGTTTATCTTCCTCACTGAATTACCCAAAAAAAAAAAAAAAATCATATTCACTTGGAGATGTAAATTTAGAAATAGAGAAGGAAAATAACTTTCACAATGGTACATGCATCAAAAAGAAAACCATAGATAAAAAATTCAAAAATACTATTGAAAAATAATAAAATTCAAACTAAAATAAAAAAAAAATATAAGTCCATAAGGCAGAAAAAATATATAAAACATAGACTTAAAAAAAATTGATTAACAGTTGGAGCCATTTCAAAAAAAATCCAGAAAAGTGGAAATATAAAAATATGTCATATTACCTAAAAAAACAAAAACTCACAGATCAGAATAAAAAAAACTGAATCACATATAAAAAATTTTATATATTGATCAATAATTTACTATAAATTTGATATATTCTTTTTTAATTACCCTAGATTTACTCAGCTCGACGAGGACCAAGTCCAGGTCGACTACAATTTTTACCCACTTTTAAGAAATTCTAAAAAAACACTAAATTATCTAAAATTAAACAACATCCAAAGAAATTTGTGTCCAGATAGAAACACAAGTGACACATTGGTCATTTTAAAAAATCAATGGTCGATTTTGTCTCTTTCGTATTGTTATTTCGTTTATTTGAAATAAACGAAATATTGCGCGAAATTTCAGGCGGTGGAAGAACGATGGTGACTTCGCCAACCAGTTGGTGTTAACGCCAGTCCAACCAATCACGTTCCAAACATAATAGCTGAAATGACCATTCAGGCCAGCTTTTCCTTTGCAATTATTATTGCTCTGATGAAATATGTAGTGAGAAAAGTTTTCTTTTTTTTTTTTTCCTCCTATTGTAAATTTGAAAGTTAGAAGATTTATGCCACGTGGGTGCATATTGTCCGTTCATTCCTTATCTCGAAGGACTTTTAGGACCCTAGCTCTTGAGATATAACTTCCTCAATCTAGCTAAGAAGAATATGGAGCTATAAATTTAGTCTTTTGAAAATGAAAGTCTTGAAAATATGTAGCGTTGCAAATCGTCAAGCGCTATCTAATTAAGCTCGGGCTCTTTTCCTATAAGTTTTGTCCTTTGAAAATATTAGTCCACTGATTCTAAACCAGATCTGAATTCCTCATGAGTTACGCTACAAGCTCCGAACCAGTGTTTCAAATCTAGGATTGGTGGGGTAGATTATTTATCCACAAATCCACGTCAAATTGTTGCATCAGCAATCACAATCAAATTTGGATCGATCTGAATCGGTGATTGAGAAAAATATTAAAATTAAACAAAATAAAATCAAAATCAAAATATAGGTTGGGGATTTAGCAGCGACCTAAAAAAATTATTCGATAAACTTAAAAAAAAAAAAAAAATCAAGGGGGCGAATCAAGCTAGAACCCTTGGCATTGAGAAACCGGCTCAGTCCCATCAGATTCCCATCTGAATGGATGATACAGATCAAAAATCACTGCTCCAAACAAAAATGAGAGGACTAAGGTGTTACTAAGTGCAGGTGAGCCTCCTTTACGTAAACTTAGTTGTTTTCCAAGGATTAAAAATATAAAGATAAAAACAACACCAAATGCCGAACCTAAATATAGTTGCAAAGGAATCATAATAATAATTTTAGGTTAGTTACCTACTTTACAGTACTGAAATATTGAATTGATATTGTGGCCTTTTTGGGGTGATCAATATCTGTTCATTTGAATGCAAGATATTTGCAATCAATTTAGCTAACACGCCATGTAAATGATACTCTTGAAAATGATTTATGCGCCTCTTTCCCAGGTCAACAAAAAGTGAACTATACATCTAGTTCTCTTTCATATGCAATTGAATTTGAATTTGAATTTATGTCTCTTTTTATCTTTCATATGCAATGGAATTTGAATTATGCCCCTTTTGCTCTTTCAGATGCAACTGTTCAATCTAACATGAGGCCATTATTATCTGAAAAAATATATAAAGAGATGATTTATTTTTAATATAAAGAGGCCAGAATCACTGTTATCGTCAGATTTTAAATCAAGTGGTTGTAAGAGCGTCATTGACTAGACTCAAAAGTTGAAAAAAATTCCCAAACCTCACGACACACTAGAAGCTTTTCAATTTGACATCTAATAGTTAGAAGCAATTGTGTGCTCTCTCCTTGTAATACAGATAAATAGTCGCATACGGATACAATCTTTTATTATCTCTATATTTCGATTGTGCAATGCAGTAGGCCCTTTGTACATCAAAAGACAAAAAACAGAAAACCCACAATGAAAAGGGAAAATTTTACTTACGTTGGAGAGTAAATAAGATATCTTATGAATGGGAAGCAATCGAAGAGCTTGGCAGGAATAACTTCAACATTGCAATGGCCTAGGGACCTCAAGAAGTCAAAACCCAAAATATAAAGATAGATAAGGCCTGTAGATGTGCCTCCAAGCCACATAGAACCTAGAAGAGGGATCCCCATAACCATACTGAGGACCATGTGCTCTAGTAGACTTGCATTTCCAGCTGCAAAACCCATATATTATTAAAATATCTCACCTTAAAGACCACATAGTGTACATATAAGGAGCAAAAGAAGGACCCAATAAATGATGTGAGTATAACATTTAAATAAAAAAGAAAGCCCCAATAAATGTCCACACTGTGCCCAACAAAAAAATAAATGTACCAAAATATTTTCTCTGCATCTTTCACCAACTTTTAGGCACTTTTATTAGAGAAAAGTGCCACACCTACCCTTGGCATAATGTGAGTGCAAGGAGATTGCCCTTGAGACATTACCTATGGTATTTTAATATCTTTAGTTTAAAACCTACCCTTTTTCTATTATGAAATGAGATCTTTTTAGTAGTTTAGTGTAACTACAGCCACATAATTGATGAGGGGTCTAAAATAGTACAATTAAAATTTGTTGAACAACTGGAAAAATCAAGACTATATTTTAAGGGAAAAGTTTATATAAGGTTGCAACCCTAAAATATAAACTCACAGATGCACCTTAAATATCTATCGGAAATGTTGTTTTAATGTTGAATAAGCCCTCTAATCGATCATCTCGACATTGAGATATATGAATATGAAAAAAAAAAAAAATTTTGAGTCCCGAAAATAGTGCATCTTGTAACATATTATCTAGACCGTCTATTTTCAAGATTTTCATATATTTATAGATCTACTTGATTTTAACTATTTTTGGAATTTAAAATTTCCTAATTAGGTATGAAAATAAATTTTAAGATAAGACTAATAAGTTTTTACAACAAAATTACATGTTATGATAAAATTTTAAGGTGCACCTTAATTGGATTGTTTAAGGTTGCATCTTTATAGAAACCGCACCCATACTTTAAAGGGTGTGGTTTGAATAGACCCTAGGCTCTAAACAATCAAATTAGAGCCTACCTTTAAATAGTATCCAGAAATGTGGTTTCAATACTGGAAATCTTTGTGATAGCCTTAAAATATATTTTTCATCTTTATTTATAAAGTTTAAAGTTTCAAAAGTGGTTTAGATTGACAGATCTATGAAAACTTGAAAATCTTGAAAATTGATGGTCAAAAAATGCATTACAAAATACACTATTTTCAAAACTTGAAATCAATTTTTTTTCTCATGTCCATGCATCTTGATGTCGAGATGATCAATTTAAGTATTTTTGGGCATCAAAATAATCTTGTCTAGTGAAATTTTTGAGGTAGACTCGAATGTGATTGTTTAGAGCCTCGGCTCTATATTAACTTCTCGCTACTTTACATAGGGAAAAGTTTATATAGAGCCGAAGCTTTAAACAATCAAATTTGAGCCTACCTCAAAAATTCACTAGAAGAGGTTGTTTTGATGCCTAAATATCTAGAAATTGATCATCTCAAACATCAATATGCATAGACATAAGAAAAAAATGGATTTCAAGTTTTAGAATAGTGTATTTAGTAACGCATTTTTGGATCGTTAATTTTCAATATTTTCAAGTTTTCATAGATCTGTTGATTTATACTATTTTTTCAGCTTTAAACTTTATAAATAAATATAAAAATATATTTTAAGGCTATCATAAAGATTTCCAGCATTGAAACTATATTTCTCGATACTATTAGAAGGTGGCTCTAATTTGATGGTTTATCGACTTACATAACTATTCAAAACTATCCGAATATTGATTTTGATAAGTTTTCATCAAATTCCATTATTTTTACTCTAAATCACACCTACCGAGGTATCGCTTGGGGATCTTGGACCATTCTCCTCAATGATGGTTTTCAATACGGGTTTTTTACGTACTTGAACTTACCTACCCAATAGAGTACTTAAATTCGTTAAACACAGAAAGGGCTCCACCGTCCGTTCTCTTCATCTAACGTTGGAAATGCACTGTTTTTCTGGTGATGGATATGTACCTCTCTCTCTCTCTCTCTCTCTCTCTCTCAGTTCTTTCTATCTATGCATGTACATGAAAATAATAAATGGAGATGGGATTTAGTGCACCTGTGAAAGACTGGGTTTCCACAGAGGAATGGTGGAGAGAATGGTAATGGTTGTAGAGGCATTTGTATGAGTGAAAGGCTCTGTGGAAAAAGTAATACAGAGGTTCTGCAACGGCAGCATGTATGGCCATTGCACAAAGGAATCCATTTAAATTCCACAAAGGAAAGCTCTCTGAAAACCAGGAGATACGGCAAAATAAAGCAGCCATCACTGCCTGAAGAATAATGAAATTATCCCTGCACCAAAGTCGAAGAAAAATGGAAAATAAGTACCAAAAATGAGATTTGGGGTGAGATAATTTAGGGAAATTTTCAGTTGGGGTGATTTGTATTGAGAATTACCAGTCCCACTCTCTATCAATCTGCTGAAAATCGACCCCTTGCTTCATAATCCTGTGTTTTTCCGCCAAGAAATGTATAGAAGAGTAAGAGAACCACAACTGGTGAATAAAGCATCTAAGTGTTGAGATTAGGAGTATGTGGAGACACCAATCCTCTTTTGCTTGATAATTTTTCCCCCAATGTCTCAATCTCACAGTCTCTGCAATTAGTGGTCCATATAGAACATACTGCTCCAACACAAACAGAAAAAAAAAAAAAAAGTTAGTGAGAGAGAGAGTATAAATGGAAAGGAAATCCAAATCTAGAGAGAGAAATGCCTTGAAGTTGCCCAGGTTTGCCCAAGGCCAAGAAGAGAGGAAAGGCTTCTCCATGACTGTGGGAATCTCAATGGAGAGGCTTCCTTTTAGGTGGGGCTGGGTTTCTCTCTCTACAACAGGCTCATGTATGTTTGGTTTCTCTCTCTACAAAAGGCTCTATCTATGTTTGTTTATATATAAAATTAAACATTCATGGGTGATAAAGATCTAGGTGGATGGGCAACTTGGGTCTCTCTCTATTCATGCAAGTTGGCCTTTTGTTGGCCTTACAAAGGCAAAAGAGAAGGGCACATAATGCTAATCGGTTAGCAATCATTATCGCCTTCTTAAAATGATTCATCGCTCAACCCTCCCAACAGACAATGGGGTGGATGGAAACATGGCACTCTGCAAATGGAATTAGAATAGCGTGAAAGAGATGGAGATAGTAAGAGAGGAATCTTTTCTTGGATTAAGACATAGGAGAGGCCCTCCAAGACGTCCTTAAAAAGAAAATTGGCCCTTGCAATTAGGGAGTGTTTGATAACAGGAAGACATTTCGTTGAGAAGTTCTCAGTACTGTTCAAGTTCCGTGTTTGATAAAAAAAAGGAACTTCGTATCACAACTTTCCATCTTCCCGTCTCGCGTTAAAAAAAAGTTATGTCCTAAAGGTCGGAACTCAAAATAGGAAGTTTGTTACTTCATACCCTTTCGATAACCCTTGGCTCTTTACACGCCATCACCGCTGAGAACCCCTTCTCCGCTGAGTACGCGTTCTCCGTTGAGGACGCCTTCGCCGTTGAGCACCCATTCGCTGCTAAGCACCCCTCTCTTCGCAGCACGAACCCTCTGTTCTTCGAGTTTACCCGTTGATCTAAGGTATGCTATTGACTCTGATTTTTGTAATAATCTTTCTTTGTAATCTTTCTCTCTCTATCTCTTCTTCGAGTTTAAGGTTACTTGATCTTTGAGCTCTGATCAGAGTACGTATACATTAAAAACTTTATTGAGCTCTGATCAGAATACGAATACATTAAAAACTTCATTGAGCTCTGATCCAAGTTTTCAAGAGCTTGGATCTCCTAGATTTGAGCATAAAAACGAAAACTATTTCTATGGCTTCTCCTTAACTATTTCTAGGGCTTTCTGATATTCTCTCTGATCAATTAATTGATTTTTAAGCTTTTATCTGAGCTTAAACATTGGAAATCTCTAGGGTTTTATGGGTTTGTTCGAGTCATTACACGAAATTTAAGCTTGTTTTTCAGCTTATGCTATATTTCTACTTCTTCTTCTTCTTTGTTCCCCTATTTTTGTGGTGGAATAGCTCTCCCTGTTGTGATATTAGTTCTTAGTTTATTGTACTCATATTTAATCCATGAATCTAGTGGTTCTACACTGACTCTTCATTATTGCATTATAATTTCTCATTTAATTTATGTCTCATATCATGATAATTGCTCTATCTTATGTAACTGCAGATGATTGGTGTTACTGTTTGGATTATGGCAAAATTTGCCAGTGGAATATACTTCACAATTCCATGGATTAATTTATCTTTTTCTTCTGTTTTATAATGTCTTAAAATGAGTTTTAGATTGAACTCAAACTAAATAGGGAAAAAACAAAGCTGTGAAACAAAAGATAAAAGAGAAGCAAAAAAAGAATAACAGGATGCAACAAACTAATTTGTAACTACATAATCCTTGTTGAATTGATTCATTTCATTATCTTTTTTGGAGTTCAATAGGCTTGGTTATTTAATAAAACAAGGCCCCATTCAGATGGCCAAACAACTTCAGTAAGAAAGGTAGTTTAAAAGAGATCTGGAAAGAAGTCTTTTTTCCCACTATTGGGGCCATTTAAATGTAGTTTAAAAGAGATCTGGAAAGAAGTCTTTCTTCCCACTGTTGGGGCCATTTCTGGAAAAAGTGGAGTTGCATAATGGGCTCGCCATACATAGTAGTGGGCAATGCTCCACTATTTTTTTCTCCTAAATGAGAGGGGGAGAAATCAATTTTAATCCTTTTCAACTAGCATGTCCAAACAGGCCTAAGATATTAGATTATGTATATAGTAATTGTTTTTATTTACTCTGAGATTGTATGATAATTTGGCAATGATATCAAAACTATGTGCATGCTATTGGTGTTCGATTCAATTCCCAGAACTAGTGCTCAAGTTATTACAGGTTATTGTTGAATATATTGATTTCGTACTGCTTGCATTGTGCATGTGTGTTTGAATGGGCTAATTTCTTAGTTCTTGCATTTTTAATTATGTATGTTTAAACTATTACAGGTTATTGTTGAAAGGGTTGGTTTTGTACATGGTTTTCTTTATGGGTGCATGAATTGTGAATGTTGCTTGATATAGATGCATCAGTACTGAATATATGTAGTGCTCAAGTTATTGCAGGTTATTGTTGAATGGGTTGATTTCTTACTGCTTGGATTGTGCATGTGTGTTTGAATGGGTTGATTTCTTAGTTCTTGTATTTTTAGTTATGTATGTTTAAACTATTACAGGTTATTGTTGAATGGTTGGTTTTATACATGGTTTTCTTTATGGATGCATGAATAGTGAATGTTGCTTGATACAGATGCAACAGTGCTCAAGCTATTACAGGTTATTATTGAATGGGTTGATTTCTTATTGCTTGCATTGTGCATGTGTGTTTAAATAGGCTGATTTATTAGTTCTTGAATTTTTAATTATGTATGTTTAAACTTTTACAAGTTATTGTTGAATGGGTTGGTTTTGTATATGGTTTTTTTTATGGATGCATGAATTGTAAATGTTGCTTGATACAGATGCATCAGTGTTGAATATAAGTAGTGCTCAAGTTATTACAGATTATTGTTGAATGGGCTGATTTCTTACTGCTTGCATTGTGCATGTGTGCTTGAATGGGCTGATTTTGTACATGGTTAGTTCTTGTATTTTTAATTATGTATATTTAAACTATTATAGGTTATTGTTGAATGGGTTGATTTTGTACATGGTTTTCTTTATGGATGCATGAATTGTGAATGTTTCTTGATATGGATGCATCAGTGCTGAATATATGTAGTGCTCAAGTTATTACGGGTTATTGTTGAATGGACTGATTTCTTACTGCTTGCATTGTGCATGTGTGTTTGAATGGGTTGATTTATTAGTTCTTGCATTTTTAATTAGGTATATTTAAACTATTACAGGTTATTGTTGAATGGGTTGGGTTTGTATATGGTTTTCTTTAAGGATGCATGAATTGTGAATGTTGCTTGCTACAGTTGCATCAGTGCTGAATATAAGTAGTGCTTAAGTAATTACGAGTTATTGTTGAATGGACTGATTTCTTACTGCTTGCATTGTGCATATGTGCTTGAATGGGCTGATTTATTAGTTCTTGCATTTTTAATTAGGTATGTTTAAACTATTACAGGTTATTGTTGAATGGATTGGTTTTGTACATGGTTTTCTTTATGGATGCATGAATTGTGAATGTTGCTTGATACAGATGCACCAGTGCTTAATATAAGTAGTACTCAAGTTATTACAGGTTATTGTTGAATAGGCTGATTTCTTACTGCTTGCATTATGCATGTGTGTTCGAATGGGCAGATTTATTAGTTATTGTGTTTTTAATTATATATGTTTAAACTATTATAAGTTATTGTTGAATGGGTCGGTTTTGTACATGGTTTTCTTTATGGATGCATGAATTGTGAATGTTGCTTGATACAGATGCATCAATGCTGAATATATGTAGTGCACAAGGTATTGCAGGTTAATGTTGAATGGGCTCATTTCTTACTACTTGGATTGTGCATGTGTGTTTGAATGGGCTGATTTATTAGTTCTTGTATTTTTAATTACGTATGCTTAAACTATTACAGGTTATTGTTGAATAGGTTGATTTTGTACATGGTTTTCTTTATGGATGCATGAATTGTGAATATTGCTTGATACAGATGCATCAGTGTTGAATATAAGTAGTGCTCAAGTTATTACAAGTTATTGTTGAATAGGCTGATTTCTTACTGCTTGCATTATGCATGTGTGTTTGAATGGGCAAATTTAACGGTTCTTGTGTTTTTAATTATATATGTTTAAACTATTACAAGTTATTGTTGAATGCGTTGGTTTTGTACATGGTTTCTTTATGGATGCATTAATTGTGAATGTTGCTTGATACAGATGCATTAGTATTGAATATAAGTAGTGCTCAAGTTATTATAGGTTATTGTTGAATAGGCTAATTTCTTACTGCTTGCATTGTGCATGTGTATTTGAATGGGTTGATTTATTAGTTCTTGCATTTTTAATTAGGTATGTTTAAACTATTACAGGTTATTATTGAATGGGTTGGTTTTGTACATGATTTTCTTTATGGATGCATGAATTGTGAATGTTGCTTGATACAGATGCATCAATGTTAAATATAAGTAGCACTCAAGTTATTACAGGTTATTGTTGAATAGGCAGATTTTTTACTGCTTGCATTATGCATGTGTATTTGAATGGGCAGATTTATTAGTTCTTTATTTTTTAATTATATATGTTTAAACTATTATAGGTTATTGTTGAATGGGTTGGTTTTGTACATGGTTTTCTTTATGGATGCATGAATTGTAAATGTTATGCATCAGTGCTGAATATATGTAATGCTCAAGTTATTGCAGGTTATTGTTGAATGGGCTGATCTCTTACTAGTTGGATTGTGCATGTGTGTTTGAATGGGCTGAGTTATTAGTTCTTGTATTTTTAATTATGTATGCTTAAACTATTACATGTTATTGTTGAATGGATTGATTTTGTACATGGTTTTCTTTGTAGATGCATGAATTGTGAATGTTGCTTGATACAGATGCATCAGTGCTGAATATAAGTAGTGCTCAAGTTATTACAGGTTATTGTTGAATGGGCTGATTTCTTATTGCTTGTATTATGCATGTGTATTTGAATGGGCTGATTTATTAGTTCCTGTATTTTTAATCATATATGTTTAAACTATTATAGGTTATTGTTGAATGGGTTGGTTTTGTATATGGTTTTCTTTATGGATACATGAATTGTGAATGTTGCTTGATACAGATGTATCAGTGCTGAATATATGTAGTGCTCAAGTTATTGTAGGTTATTGTTGAATGGGCTCATTTCTTACTATTTGGATTGTGCATGTGTGTTTGAATGGGCTGGTTTATTAGTTCTTGCATTTTTTATTATGTATGCTTAAACTATTACAGGTTATTGTTGAATGGGTTGATTTGGTACATGGTTTTCTTTATGGTTGCATGAATTGTGAATGTTGCTTGATACAGATGCATCAGTGCTGAATATATGTAGTGCTCAAGTTATTGCAGGTTATTGTTGAATGGGCTGATTTCTTACTGTTTGCATTGTGCATGTGTATTTGAATGAGCTGATTCATTAGTTCAAGCATTTTTTATTATGTATGTTTAAACTATTACAAGGTATTCTATGTATGTTCAAATGTCCTGTGTCATTATAATCTTGCTGAGAGAGAGAGAGAGAGAGAGAGCACAAAGCATATGTGCAATTTCTCTATGTCTCTTGTGCAGATCATGTATACATTATTATGAGAATCATTCTCTTGTGCGAAATTGTTAGTGTAAAACCCCTAAGTTCTCATAATTCATGACTCTCTCTCACAATTATCTCTTGAGATGGATGAGTGGTGATGTAAGGAATGATAAAATTCGATAATTGTATAATGTATATTGGCTCATAGTCCATAATGATGTGTGCAATGGATATATATTGGCTCATAGTCCATAATAATGCCATAGCGACGTAGTTGTGGGAGGCCTACCTAAGTCGCTAGCACTTGTAATTAAACATTGTAGCTTCTGTGTATTGGATGTGAATTCTCCTTGGTAAATTATGAATGTTTAATGTTCTATGAATCTATCAATACGAAAACTCCAGTATGGCTATTGTGAAACTGTCCATGCAAATGTGGTAAATTGATTGTACTGGTTTTTTGTTGTAATTTTCAAATGCTATTTGTTCTATCTTCAAGTGTAGATGAGATTTTGGGATCAGAACTTGGTACAAACTACATGTCTAATTTGGAAAGCATATAAGGTTTTAAATTTTACCTTTCTTTCAACTACATGCTCGATTATTTGCGATAAAGGCATCCATCGCAAGAGCTTTTGCTGACACTTCCCCATCTTAGATTTTGATTCTATTGGACAGATTTTACTGCAAAACCAGTTCCCAATCCAGCTTTCATTCTTACTTGGTATTCATTTTGATTCCCTTTCCATTTCTCAAAATGATATAGCAATTTCCTTTGCAGTTAAAGTCATTTGCAGTGCCTGAACTAACCATAAATAATATCTTCTTAGGCACATTTGAAAAGAAATGCATTGTTTAATTCAATGAAGGTCTTTTTCTTAGTTTTTTTATTTGATTTTGAGGTGTTCTTCTTAAGTGTAATTGACCATCATCTCTCTTGATGTAATTGAATCATATCTTGACCAAATTTATCAATTTAGAGATGATCACATGTTGTGTGTAATAGATTAACACCACAGACAGATACATGTTGTTTTTGCATCAAAGGAATGCAACAAAATGGGCATTTGCTGAATTTATACACTTTATAATGCCATATAAACTATTTAAGGGACATTATGAGAATTGTTTGAGAAATTCGATTACTTTAGATTTTTCTAGTGATCTACTTGTGTAGAATTTCGAGTTTGTTCTTCATAATAGCCTTTTGACTCTAGGAGAAGAGACAAGCTCAAATAGTAGAGATTGATGGTCTTATAACAGAGTTTATGCATATTATCGTATGGTTGGATGACTGGCTTAGGCATGGCTTAATTCAAGCTTGAATCACCCAACTTGAGCTTCAATTGATTAAGGGAAGGTGATACGCGAGCTTGTGTTTGCTTGACTTGTTTACTTAAACAAGCTCCTAAGTGAGTCAAGTCCATCCATAGAAAGCCAATCCATATAAAATGAAATTTGAAACGATGTATAAATTAATATGGGAATCATTCTCTTGTGTGGAATTGATAGTGTAAAACCCCTAAGTCCTCATAATTCATGACTCTCTCTCACAATTCTCTTTTGAGATAAATGAGTGGTGATGTAAAGAATGATAAAATTCGATAATTGTATAATGTATATTGGCTCATAGTCCATAATGATGTGTGCAATGGATGTGTGGGGTTCAATGATTATATATAATATAATAGCTTTGTTCTCTCCCTATTTTAGGATGGATCCAAACACATCATCAAGCATAGCGATTGAGATTATACGATCCAAGAGGAACTTGCAATGGACACAGGCAGAAGATGATCATTTCATTGAACTTATGGAAAAGGAGAGTAGAGTTGTATCCAAAGCAAGCGAGGGGGGGGTTTAAAAAGGTTCCTGGAAACAGATGGTAGAAGCAATGGCAATTAAGTTTGGGCCAATAAAAAAAAAAGTAGGTTAAAGAGCAAGTACAAGTTCTTCAAAATCATGTACAGTGACATAACAAAACTTATGAATGTATCCAAGTTTGGATGGGATGAAAGGAGGAAGATAGTAACAGCCGAGAGTGCAGTTTGGATTGACTTCTAAGCGGTATGTAATTACTCATTTGCATAGGCTTAAAAAAATTTGAATATGTTTAAATATGAATATCGCTAAAAATAATTTATGACCTTTTATATGCAGGAGAATGAATGGGCAAATAAATATCATAACAAGACTTTGCCCCTAATATTCACTGCTAAGTAAGATCTATGAAGGCAACACAACAGATGTGACATACAAATCGACTGGGGGTGGCATTACCATTGAGCCAGAAAGGCCCGAAACTGCATTCTCTAATGACCCTCCCCGCAGAAGTCCAGGTCCAATCTAGCTCATCCTCATCTGATGACCAAGTATCATTTGGATCAAAAAGATGACGGACCCATACTCCGATAGGAACACAATGCCAATCAAAGGAACCCACCTTCGATGACTCCATGACTAAAGTTATGATAGAGGTGGCCGAAAGCATTAAGATGCTAGCACGTGAAACTGCAGGTAACAACAGTACTCCTATGGTAGATGGTCCATCCAAGGTTAGGAGAGACGCCTTTAAGATTGTTGAAGACACGTGGAGAGCAATTGAAGTTGGTGATAATGCCTTTGTAATGGCGGCAAGGATCTTTCAAGATTCTACAAAGACAGAGATATTATTAAACTTACCGCATCAAAAGATACGACAGGCTTACTTGGACGAATACCTCTAAATACTTGATTGACTATGTTTACTTTATGGTTTCCATGGTATAAATATGTATGTGGACGACTTCTTTCATTTGTAATTTGATGGCTTCTTTCGTTTTAATATCAAAGATTGCTTCATGGTTTTCGTTATGGATGTGGATGGCTTCTTTGATGATATGGTTTGATAAAGATTACTTTATGGTTTGCATAAATTCTTTCATTTCTATGTGGATGGTTTCTTTCAATTTAATGTCAAATGTTGCTTCATGGTTTTCTTTATGGATGTGGATGGCTTCTTTCATATTATGGTTTGATTAAAAATATTATTTTAATTTAATATGGGTGCCTTCTTCTATTTCTATTATGGATCCCCAACGGCATCGGTTGGTGGTAATATTTTTTGTTGCATATATAATGTGGTGCATTGTATGTTGGTATATCACTACACAAAAAAGAGAATGCGTGTTCATACTGCGATTTTTACTAGGGCCAATTATGTCCAATACTTGCTGTCATGACACCCTCGTAAGTGCTTCGACCAATTACGAATGGAAAGTTATGTTTTTATCAGTCTATATAATTTGTTAAAAGAGAGGACAAACATTACAGATACAAGATATTTGGCAGTTGATGAACAAGTAGCCATATTTTTAAGCACTGTCACACTCAATCAACGAAATAGGGTGGTCTAAGAACGATTCCAACATTCAAGGCAGACCATAAGTTACTACATCCATAGAGTTTTACAAGCTACTTTATAATTAGAGCCCTTGTGCCTGCAACCAGCAAGCAATAAAACACCCGCCCACATTGCTAGTGATACACTAGAATTTTACCGATATTTCAAGGTATGTGAGTGTCAAGTAATTCACATTGTTGTTCTCACATCCATTGAGAATTAATATATAATAGTATGATTGTTTTCTCTTAATAGGATTGTGTCGAAGCTATTGAAGGGACTCATGTCCCTGCTCGAGTTCATAGTCGATTGCATAATCGTTTCCAAAATTATTTCGAAGACTTTTTCTGTTTAGAATCTCTTTGCTCATGACATAGGGACTTATGGTTTCACTAAGAATATAACCCTTAATAAAGTAGAATAGCATACTAGAATTCAAGTAGCTTACCCTAATTAATGGATAAAAGACTTTTATGATGATGACAATAATGAATCTCTTTGCTCAAGATTTGGGTTGTGTTGGTTGAGTTCAGAGTGAGTTACATGGTTTTTTAAAACATTGGTTAAGAAAAAGTTAAGATGTATCCTGAATAACTAACATGATAAGGTTTTTTAAGCCAGAATGTTATAGTTGCGGTTGGTTTCTATATGCGCTTCCATTATGTACTTGCAGGTTAGGAAGGATCTGTATCAAATTCTAAAGTCCTATATGACGCAATTAGTAATGAAGGCAGTAGGCTTGCAGTGCCTGAGGGTAACTCCATTCCTTCCTATGCTTCGTTGCTTCGGTTTGTACAATATTTCTGTGTAATATTTGACCTTACAATATACTCATTGCACAAACATGGTACAGGAAAATATTACCTTATAGATTGTGGGTATCCTACTATATGTGGTTTCATAGGACCATATCGAAGAGTCCATTACCATCTAAACGAATTTACTTAAGGCCCACGAGCTCCTCAGAATCACAAGGAGTTATTCAACAAGCGGCATTCCATGCTTAGAAATGTGGTGGAGAAGACATTTGGACTTTGGAAGGCTAGATTTCCTGTACTCAGGAATCAAATGCAGTATTTACAAACACAAGTTGATGTAGTTATTGCATATGCAATATTGCACAACTACATCATGATGACTCGGGGAGCCGATAGCAGAAGAGAGTTGTGTTTTCGAAGGAAGGTTGAGAGTCAACTCGTAATTAATGGAGATGATGGTTTTTCGTAATTGACTCAGGGGCACGTTGATCATGACGTTGGCGTCAATCTGCGAGATGCCATAGCAACGCAGTTATGGAAAGCCTACCTAAGTTGCTAACATTTGTAATTAAATTGTTCTAATTTCATATGAACTTTTTATGCTGTGTTCATTCTATTACATTTTGAATAATGTATGTTAAAACTATTACAGGTTATTATTGAATGGGTTGGTTTTGTACATGATTTTCTTTATGGATGCGTGAATTGTAAATGTTGCTTGATACAGATGTATCAGTGCTGAATATAAGTAGTGCTCAAGTTATTATTGAATTGATTGATTTCTTACTGCTTGACATTGTTTATAGACTGCTTTAATTTTGCGATACAATGAAGTTTAGCATGGAACATTTGCGTGGAAGTTTATCATGGAACATTGTCTATAGACTGCTTTAATTTTGGCTGCATATGACATGTTATTGATGTGGAAGTCTATAGATGGAAATTACGTGCACCTGTTCTTTGCAAATAAAGAAACAAAAAACAAAACCTATTCTATATAATTTACATGACTACCACTGATTTACGAAACTTCAAGATGATATACACTTTATAAAAATTACATGACTGCAACTGATTTTGAGAAACTTCAAGATGATATCTGCCCCCATGATGTTTCTTTCGATAAGGGCAATAGGCCGGTTTGGAAACCAAAATGCATTTTTATCATGTGATGTTAGTGGTGGACATATGAAAAATGTAACTCTTGCCGATGGAATGAAAACCAGTCTTTTCTCTAATCCAATACAGATACCCAGTTCAAGATGATATCTAACCCCATGATGTTTCTTTTAGTAAGGACTATAGGCCGGTTTGGAAACCAAAATGCATTTTTATCATGTGGTATTAGTGGTGGACATATGAAAAATGTAACTCTTGCCAATGGGATGAAAACCAGTCTTTTCTCTAATCCAATACAGATACCCAGTTCAAGATGATATCTAACCCCATGATGTTTCTTTTGTAAGGACTATAGGCCGGTTTGGAAACCAAAATGCATTTTTATCATGTGATGTTAGTTGTGGATATATGAAAAATGTAACTCTTGTCAATGGGATGAAAACTAGTCTTTTCTCTAATTTTCTTTTATCCAATACAGATACCCAGTTCTTCTTTAACTTCCCAAGAGGTTATCAAACACAGAAACCAGGAACTTCTTAACTTCCCAGGAGGTTATCAAACACAGAAATCAGGAACTTCGTAACTTCCCATAGAAGTTATCAAACACAGAAACCAGGAAATACTTAAGTTCACAGAACTTAAGAACTTCCAATTTACAGTTCATGAACTTGCTTCTAGTTATCAAACAGACCATTAGAGAAAGAGCGTTAAATCATTAATGGAATGCTGGTGTTCAAGAAAGATTGGTTAGGTACCGATCGCTGCCCAACTCTTGAATTAAGACATGCTCCGGCTTTCCTAGGCACACTTAAAATGAAACGTCGTCGTTGTAGTGAGAGAGAGAGAGAGAGAGAGAGAGAGAGAGCTTGATCATTAATGGAATCTTATTGTTCAAGAAAGTTTGGTTGAGTTTCAGTCATCCCCCAGCTCTTGGATTATGACAAGTTGTGCCTTTTCTAACCGCCCTTAAAATGAAACTTGGCAGTTCCAATGAGAGAGAGAACGAGAGAGCATAATCATCCATGCATTGTTTGCATTCAAGAAAGGTTGGTTAGGTTCCAGCTATCCTCCTGCTCTTGGATTATGACTAACGATGCATTAAAGTTAGATAAGATGATCTAGCACAGTATATATAGATTTTAATTTTAATTTTTCTCACCAACTAGAATATTTACAAAGGTCCAAGTACAATAAAACAATTGAAATAAACAAATAAATAATCGAGTGGTTCGCACTTGTTACCGCTAATTACAACTTTTTTTATTCAATGAATAAAACCAACACAAGACTTATGCGAATAAGAAAGTATAAGAAATAAAATGTTGCAAACCACAAAGCAAGAAGCCAGAAGATGACTTCAACCAGACTTAGTACACCCCACATCGGGTTCCTTCATCTAATGATGCACAGGATTAATGGTCTATCTCAGATCTACAAAGTATGAGAAATCCTTAGCTACAACTTTATCAATATGAGAGCAATAAAACATCTATGAGCATAGCCTAGTCCCTAATGTCTAGTAGCAGTGGGGTGTGCCCCTTACTTTGCTTTTACTAATGGAAAGAGAGATGAGAAAACTAACTTAAAGGGATGAGAGAGAAAATCCCAAGGGGTGGCATGCCACCTAAGAGAGAGAGTAGAGAGATAAGACACGAGAGGTATAGAGATTAGAGGGAGGGAGGGCCCCTATTTAGAGAGTTTCCAAGGGTTAAGGTTTCCTTATGATTAGTCATCCTTAGTGAGATTAAATCAGAACCATTGATTATAAGAGATCTGTGGGATAAGAAATTTTAGTCATCCAAATCTTTAGATCACCCATTACGATTCAAATGAATGTGCTAGAACCTTATTCTTCAGCTTCCTAGACATAATTCTATCAAATAATAAAATATAAAAAATAATATCATACTTACATTTATTTTCCAAAATCTTCTGACACATACTTCTTTATTGAAATCAAATCTCCTTTATTGCAAAACCTTTTATTCTTGTTTCAAGCAAAATATCTGCAAACCACTTTCCATAAATGTTCTCTTGTTTGATTGCCTTGATTCACAAGGTTAGAAAATAAGAAAATTATCCCCACTAAGTATTACGTGCCACCCATGGAGCCCTTATATGGGACCCCCCACGTACATCACAATGGTAGACTTGGTGGGCTCCCATTGGCCCTTTCAAATATTTGTGAATTATAAAATTATTAACGCTATTTCTAGAATAATGCAAGTAAAAAAAATTCTCTCTGAATATGTAAATATTGAAAAATCAACATATCTCAATTTATATATCCATTTTTTAAAAATAAAATATCCATAGAATCATAAAAATTCAAATAATCAATCTAAAAATTATTTTAAATCAAAATAATCAATTTCAAATAATTTTCATGGGAATCGGATCCAACTAGCTGTAGAAAATATAATATCGTTGAAGTGATCCATCTTCTACGTGGACTGTAATCTATAGTTGCTTTCTCAAAATAACTCAGCAGTACCCATGACCTACAGACTATTGCAGAGATTCATGATTGGGCTGTTAAAGTCAACCAATAAGCAAGGGAACACAATCTCAATCTATATATTACAAGTTCTCCCCTAGAGACGAATCCAATGTCACATAGAACTGATGCAATCACAACTTTATGGTGCATAGGGGTAATATATCGCGCATGTACATGCTTCACCCTTAATAGTGACTTGTTTTCTGGATACAGTTACCACATGTACATGTTGTTTGATGGTTTAGTTATGATATTTTGGCCCTTGTCTCTAGAGGCCAATCATCACACACAGGGATCACATAGTCCCTTAACTCACTCTCTTGAGCAACTTCGACCGCATAAAGAGATCACCCTTAAAACCTTTATCGGTTTTGTTCCATGCCCGGGCAATAGAGGTTTTCTAACTCTACTAGCCTAGCATATCAAGCTAAATCTGAGTATCGACAAATAGCATTTGTCTATCTCCGTCCCTCTTGACCATAATCTCTTACTCCCTGATGACCATATTCTCTTGGTCCCTCAGGACCATGCTCCCACTGGAATTCTTTGTTCCACTATATCAGATATTGATTACATGCTCTCATAAGGCCTTTAATGGTTAGAAGCCCAAAAATGCAGTTTTCCTAGGGACCATAAAAATGAAACTTGGAAATTGCAATTAGAGGGAGCGAGAAAGAGCTTAATCATTAATAGAATGCTAGCGTTCAAGAAAGTTTGATTAGGTTCCATTTCTCCCCTAGCTCTTTTTTTTTTCTCGTAAGTCAGTGGAGGAGAACACCCCCTACTTGATTTTTCATTTATAATAAAAGAAAATATAGCTCATAAAGTTACAGCCCTATAGTAGGGAATTTGTACCACATCATGAAGTAACACAGGAGAGAAAATCCAATGGTCTAGATCGCTAAATAGTGCAATCTGAGAAAGTTTGTGACTTCCTTAACAAATGTATCAGCCACCATATTAGCCTCACAATAAATGTGGACTAGGGACCAACTTGTAACAACAATTAGCATCGTCAATATCGAGCACCCACAGAGCTTTGTAACGATCATGGATTACATTAACTAACAATGATGAATCATTCTCGATTTGTGAAAGGAAACAATTAAGCTAGATGGCTAGGTCCACCCCTATTAGCAAGGCATGAAACTTTGTAAAATTATTTGATGATATTATAAAGGGATTGGCACACGCAACAATAAAGGTGTTGTCATCACTTCTAATAATGCCTCCACCACCTGCAAATCCAGGATTCTGGAATGAAGCTCCATCAACATTTAACTTAAAGTGATTTGGATGAGGAAAAGACCATACAACCAAAACAGGGTGTCTTACTTTCAGCCGACACCATGTAATCTAGAAGTTATCTATGATTGCTCTCTCTGGCCAATGAAAGGTCCGAGCTTTAGCATCCGCCAACTCTTTGACATGAGAGGTGATTCCCCTAAGCAAGTATTCCCGTCTGGATATTTTCCCCTAAAAACTTCAATGGTTTTGTTCCTCCCATAACACCCAACTATGGTGAAAAAGAGATTGCCAAACTGGTAGCTGCAAAAAGTGAATTGTTAGATTTAATCAACTAAAAACAAAGTTTTAAGGAATCCCAAGACTCGAAGTGACCAACCAGAGGACAACATATTTATGGCCAAATTCGCCCATGCATTCCATATAATATAACACAAATTTTTCGTATATCATATACTGGGAACAGAAAAATTCCAAAAGTTTAATCCTTTGTTACAATGTACATTAGCCTAACTTAGGCCGAATACCCTTGATTCGGGTTTTGAAACCTATACATTTGATTCTATGAAAGAAACTATGCAGTCATACATAAATAAAAACAATACCATGGGCATATGACCCGTATACCTGAGCTTAAATGTAGGGGGACTGTGGTATGACATGTTCTTCATTGATATCACCCTTCAAGTGGGCTTGAAAAACTAAAATATATCTATTTATATCAGATATCACTCAGGAAACAGTCATAGAAGGAATTGGTTCTGGCAATACAGTCATTTTCTATCTCTCTCACACTATCTCATTGATTCAATCCTCTCAATCTAAAGGAATCGAACCGTCATCTTTATCAAGGAATGAGATTTATATAGATTTGTCAACTTTTAACCAAGAAATCTTTAGTTCTTATCCATCTACTGGTCTGCATCCTCTAAATTACGAAGTGATAAGCATGAAAAGTATGATCCTACATATATCCTTTGATTGTACGTCTTGAACCCCTTAATCCAATCTTCAAGGTGATAACTATGCATTTCAAATACTCGTGCAGGTGTCTACTGATGACAATCACACATCTCAATTAATGTTCTTCCTCAATTTGAATTCACGGATGCCAGATCCAACAACGATACCAAGTGAGCAAAATCTAGGATTATGTTACTCTTGATCGAACGTAAGTTAAGCTTCTGCAATACAGATTTGACATATCTTCGTATTTCTTCAACCGCTTTCAGATGGTAGATCAATTGATCATCAACTTTGAAGAATGAAATAGAACTCAAAGATTAACACAATGGTCTGAGTTTCACTTTAAATAGATCACGGATAAGAGAGATCTCGTCCTTCGAAGTTAACTTATTTCTGTTGGAAATTGTGTTAGTATAACCAATATGATACCAGTAGATTACGTGTGCAACTGCTTCTTAATGGAAAATCCATTGAATTTGAAACTTGGTAATCTGAAAGATGACTAAAAAATGAACACAACAATCCAAGTCTCACTTTAAATGGATCACAGATGAGAGAGATCTCGTCCATCCAAATTAACTTATTTCTCTCATAAATTGCATCAACAAGACCAAACCGCTTTCAAATGATAATTCCTTTGGATATGAACTTTAATGAGATGATAGAGAACTCAAATATGAACAAAATGATTTAAGTCTCACCTCAAATGGATCTTAGATGAGAAAGACGCGTCCGTCCAAGTTATTGTGTTTCTGTTGAAAACTGCATCAGCATAACTAATGAATTGCAGATGCAACCGCTTCAAATGTACAAGTCAATAAACACCTTTTAAGGGTGATAAAGCATTGAATCATGAATCCAACGGTCCTAATCCCATGAGAAATTTCCTCATATCGAGGGAGAAATCCCAATTTTGGTAACCAAGTGTCATCCTGGGTATAATGTACGAGGGATAGAGCTTTTAAGGCTCCAACTATCGGGCGATATCGATGAGGGGTTAAGCCACCTCTAATCAATATGAAACTTCAGGAGGAGGGCTAAAATGCCTCAAATATGGGTCCTTAAGAGTCTCAGCTTAATCCCGAAAACATCAAGTTTCATGGGTGTCAGTCAAAGCATACCTTAACAGACAATGAATATGAACATGGGTTAAGGTCAAGTCCAAATATTGCCCAAGTTATATCACTCCTGGACTTTAAGGCATATGAGGCCTTAATATGTATATCTTCAGGGATTTACCTCAATATATAACATATGACAAGTTTCCTAATGAAAACCTCATATTCTTAACTAACGACAAATTAAAAGTGTCATATCACATCTTACCCAAGACTCCTCCAATATTCAGTAAAGAGGCATCCATGTGCCATAAGAGTATATGTATCCCAGAGTTTTATCTCGAATTGAAACATCTTCATGATCTCATATCATAGAACGTAAGTTACGATGCACATATGTAACTGACGATGGATTCAGGAAAATATGTATATCAAACCTCATCAGGTTCTTCCATATATTGCATGGATAGGCATATCGGGCCTTAGGAGTATATGTATCCTAGAACTTGTCTCACAATGAGATAGCTTTCATATCTTCTATCATCGACCGTAAATTAAACTTGAACATGCTTAATCGACAAATTATTGGTATCATATATTTATCGATCGTAACTCAGAATATAAAGGCGATGACTGACGAGTCAAGGTTTCGAAGGGCATACTGGAGCCTTCATATCATGAATCCTGAGCATATCATATATTCAGATCACGGGGCATATCTAAGCACGTGTTATAAAGAACCATGCTCGTAATTGATATCGAACTGTACTCATAACTGATCAGCCATCTGTTAAGATGGTACATTATCGACTTTATTGTATATTTGACATATTCTATCTATCAAGCGTTTGTTAGAATACATCTAACCTCATATGTGACTAAAAACACACCCAACACAAATATTCAATAGACCTTCTTATTTGAATCTAAAGGCAATCCAGTTTATGAGCATAGTTACAATAGATGTTTTCAAAATTAGTCTTTTGCCACTTCTCCAGGCAACCAACCTCCAAATAACCTATGAAAAACACAATAGAAAAGTAGGTGGTAGATATTATCATCATTAGAACAACAAAAGGGACGCACAGAATCCATTGAGATCCCTCTTTGCTAAAGAAGAGAAGAGGTAGGAAATCAATGATGAATAGCCATCCAAGTAAACCATTTGGCCCTCGGATAACACTTCGAGAACCACAAGGCCTTGAAGATTGGCTAAATGGAACCCCTACATCGAATAAAATTCCATATCTCCTTGATGGAGATTAATTCATTAGAAGAATGACTCCATTTCAGAAAATCTCATTGTGGTTTCATAGGGAATGTGAATGCTTCTACCTCCTTCTAAAATCTAGTTTGAAAACCATAATTAGGATAAGGAAGCCTCCATGACTTAGGAGAACCCTGCAAATAATCAGCTACCTTAGGGTTAGCAAAAACTCAAAAATCTTAATGGACTTGGTCACTACTTCCAAATAGACTTCTCTGAAAGCCAACGTTCTGCCCAAAAATATACTATCTGGTCATTCCCAATAATCCACCTGACATTATGTCATAGATAAGATAGTCTCATCTAGATACCTTTTTATTCATGAGAGCATATTTTTTTTCACCCCCCAAACATATGAGTGTGTCTTTGAAGTACTTGTGTTTAATAACCTGTGATATTAAAAAATGGTTTTCAAAAAGCCCCAGCTCATGGATTATGACAAGTTGCGGCTTTCCTAGCCGCCCTTAAAATGAAACTTGGCAGTTGCAATTAGAGATAAAGCGAGAGAGAGAGGGAAAGAGAGAGAGAGAGAGAAAGAGTTGAAACAATGATGGAATGTTGGCGTTCAAGAAAGTTCGGTTAGGTTCTAGTCATCCCCCAGCTCTTGGATTGTGAGAGGATGCAACTTTCCTAGCCTCCCTTAAAATTAAATTTGTTAGTTGCAATGTGTGTGTGAGAGAGAGAGAGAGAGAGAGAGAGAGAGAGAGAGAGAGCTTAATCACTAATGGAATGTTGGTATTTAAGAAAGTTTGGTTAGGTTCCAAGTAGTGTTCACAAAATCGAACCGGAACAGTTAATTGAACATGGGGCCAGAAGCGGTTTAACAGGCCTAAGCAATAAACCAGCTGATTCAACCGTTTTAACCGAGCAGTAAAAAAATTGTTGAAAAAATAAAAAAATACAAAAAAATATACTAAAATATGAAAAGGATATAATAATTGATTAAAACAAAACACATTCTAATGAAGTTGAAAATTAATTAAAAAATGGATTTTAAAAATTCGATTTGTGCCTAGGGGTATTTTTATATTTTTTTTAAAAAAAAGATGGGAAAATATTAAAATAAGTGTTAATGATCAAAACAATTTTTAATATTTACCATAATATAAAAAATATTAAAAAAAATGCATTACAAACCAATTTCCTTATTTTTGAGATTTATATATATTTTTTGAATTATGCTTTTTTAAAATACCTGTCGATCACCAAAATTGCCCAAAATCAGAATCGGCAAGTGGCCCATTCCGATCTAACCAGGCGGTTACCAGTAAGATCACCCGGTTTTTCCAACATGGGTTCCAGGTCATCCCCGAGCTCTTGGATTATGAAAGGTTGTGGCTTTCCTAGCCACCCTTAAGTTGAAACTTTGGTGTCCTCTCTAGGGGGTAGCAATGGGTTGGCCCAGATCCAACCCAAGTAGGTTTAAAATAGACGCGGACTCACTAATTCGGACAAGGTTCAAGTCCAAGTCATTTGGACTTGGGCCCAACCCAGGACTAGGTTTAGAAATTAAAAAATATATTTATTTATTTAATATTGTTTATGTAATTTTATAGTTTATACCCCTGTTGGGCCAGATCAGGTCGACCCCGCCCCGACCTGATAGGGTCCAAGCTAGACCCAAACCCGAACAAGAAAAAGTCATTTGGACTTGGATCCAACCAGAACCTTGGTCTAGAAATTTTAAAAAATAAAACATCTACAATGTTTATATTATATACTTTATACTTGGTCAAGTCGGATCAAGTTGACCCCAACCCAACTAGTTTGAGTCCAAGTTGACTCGGTCCCAGACCAAACCTGGGTCGGTCCAAGTCATTCAAACCCGAACCCAAACAAGGTTCAAGTCAACCCAACCTAGTTGCCACTCGTAGGCTGCTCTCTCTCTCTCTCTCTCTCTCTCTCTCTCTCTCTCTCTCTCTCTCTCTCTCTCTCTCTCTCTCTCCACCCTTGAACTGAAACTTTGATATTCCCTCTCTCTCTATTTGCCCATCCCGAGGATAAATTGCCCTTTTGTGCACATCATATACTTTATCGAATGGGGACAAACATCGTCTCGAGATAGCGCTCCTGCATGCCCGAAAATAAGAAGAGTTCGAGTTCCCAATTTTTGAAATCATATCATTCTTTGCCTCCATTTCACTTAACCATTTTTCAACAATTCAAGACGTTCTTTCATGGGTGAAAGAAAGGAGTTTGTTATGACTTCTTTGAAGGTCATGAATCACAATTTTACTCGACTCGAACGTTTCAACGGGCTGAATTTCAAGAGATGACAGCAACATGTTACCTTTTTGCTCACTACTCTCAAAGTAACTTACATTGTCACCAAGTCAATGCATGCAATGCCGCCACCATCAAATGACTCCATTGACGAGCAAACTCAATTAGACAAGAGATGGATGGAGGATGACTATATATGCAAGGATCACATCCTAAATTCCTTGGCGGACCAGATCTATGACATGTATGCCTTTATTGACGAGGCGAGAGAGCTTTGAAAATTACTTGAAACCAAGTACCTCATGAAAGAGTCTGGTAACAAAATATTTCTGATCTCCAATTTTTTAGATTTTAAATTTATTGAAAAAAGCCTATACTATCTCAAGTATATGAGTTGCAGCTTGTAATCAATGAACTTAAAGATTATGGTATTTCTTTAGATGAATATTTCCTAGTTGGCTCAATAATTTATAAGTTACCCCCATCTTAGAGAGAGTACCAAAAGAAGATGAAACACAAGAAAGTTGATCTTGATTTGGTCCAACTTCAAAGATCTCTTAGAATTGAAGAAGAGAATAGGCTTAGGGAAAAGAAAGATGAATCTATTAATTTTCACACTAAAGCAAACTTTGTTGAGCTAAAATCAAGTGCTCATTTTAACATGAAGCTTTTCTTTCCCAATGTACTTAATAAAAATTATAAGGACCAAAAGCTTATTGCCAACAAAAATAAAAAGAAAGCCACTTGTTATGTATGGGGAAGACCAATATACTATTCAAGAGAGTGTCGACATCGGAAATGGCTCAAAAGGCCTAGAAACCAAGTGAACTAGACCACTAAAGAAAAAAAATTTAGCAATAGTCACCGAAGTAAATATAATCGATAAAGACAACGGATGGTGGATCGAGACCAACACTACCATTCATGTGTTTAATAATGGAGACATGTTTAAAACTTTTGAGCCAGTGAGTGATGGTAATTCAGGTCAACTTGAAACCCAAGCTATGGCAAATATGCTTGGAAAGGGTATGGTGGAACTAAAGTTTAGTTCGGGAAAGGTGCTCACCTTAAAAAATGTGTACTACATATCGGACATGAGAAGAAACCTTGTTTCAGGATCTATCTTGAATAAGAAGGACTTTAAAATGGTCATTTGGTCAAACAAACTCATCTTGATAAAAAATGGTGTTTTTGTTGACAAGGGATACTCATGTGATGGGATGTTTAAATTTGATATTGTTAATGAAATGAATAACTCTGTTGCATATGTTGTTACTTCTTGTAATGTATGGCATGGTAGATTAGGACATGTTAATTATGCTTCTATTAAATATTTGGTTAAATTGGAATTATTTTCTAATTGTGGTGAATTAACTAAAGAAAATTGTGAAGTATGTGTACAAGCCAAAATTACTAGAAAACGATTTCCTTCAATTGAAAGAAACAATGAATTGCTATGACTTATACATAGTGATGTATGTGATTTAAATAATGTTATAACTAGAGGTGGAAAAAGATATCTTATTACCTTTATTGATGATTTTTCTATATTTTTTTATGTTTATTTGCTTAAACATAAAATGAGGCTTTTGAAAAATTTAAAGTTCTCAAAGCGAAACTCGAAAATAAACTGAAGTGATAGAGGATGAGAATATTTATCAAATGACTTTAATGAATTTTGTAAAAATAATGGTATTATTCATCAAGTAACTTCTCTTTATGCCCCTCAACAAAATGGACTAACAGAAAGGAAAATTGAACTTTAGTTGAAATGATGAATGCAATGCTTATTTCTTCTTCCTAGCCTTTGAATTTGTGGGGTGAAGCTTTAGTATCTGCATGCTTTATTTTGAATAGAATTGCATATAAAAAGAGTGATAAGACCCCTTACGAGCATTGGTTTGATAAAAAACCTTCTTTGAATTTTTCAAATATAGGGTTATCTTGCATATGTTAGATTTCCATATCCTAAAAGAAATAAATTGGGTCCTAGAAGCTCTAAATGTGTTTTTGTGGGATATTCTCATCATAGTAAAGCTTATAGATTTTTGTAATATAAATTCTGACACAATTTTGGAATCTAGAGATGTTGAATTTTTTGAAAATCTCACTTGTAAAAGTGAATTGAATGAATCAAGTAGCATGCAAAATGGAAATAATAATGAAAATGATTATAATGTTGATGAAGAACATGTAGAAAATAATGATGATGAAATAATAAAACCAAGAAGAAGTAAGAGAATTAGAGGTGATCCATCTTACAACTTTGGACTAGCTTTTTATATTTATCTTGTTGAAGTTTATCAAAATAAATTTTGAATTCATTACCTAAAATCTCAAATGTGGAGGAGGATCCTACATCTCTAAATGAAGCTTTGGCATCTCACGATGCAATTTTTTGGAGGGAAGCTATTAATAATGAAATGGATTCATTAATAACTAATAAGACTTGGAAATTAGTAGATCTTCTACCTAGTCCTAAACTCATTCATTGTAAATGGATGTTTAAAAGAAAAATAAATTCTGATATTTCTATTGATAAATATAAAGTATGACTAGTTGCTAAAGGTTTTAAACAAAAAGAAAGAATTGGTTATTTCGACACATATGCACCTGTGACAAGAATTGCTACACCATTAGATTGCTCTTAGCAATAGCCTCTATCAATCATCTAGTCATACATCAAATGGTTGTAAAACTACTTTTTAAAATGATGACTTAGATGAAGAAATACATATGGAACAACCCCAAGGGTTTGTGTTGCCATGACATGAGAATAAAGTTTGTAAATTGGTTAAATCTCTTTATGGACTAAAATAAGCACCTAAACAATGGCATAATAAATTTGACAATGTGTTGATGTCAAAATGTTTTAAGAGAAACAAGGTTGATAAATGTGTATATAGTAAGAAAATAAATTTTTTATGTGACATTATTTGTTTATATGTAGATGACATGCCTATCTTTAGCTCTAATCTAGAAATTGTGGAGGAAACTAAAAAGTTCCTCGCATAGTGAGAAAAAGAAAATATTAATCTTGACTCAATCTCACTACATTAAGAAAATGCTTATTAAATTTAAGCATATTGATAGTAAGCTAGTCTCTACCCCTATATATTCTCATATTAAGTTAAAAATAATAACGAGAGGTGTATATCTCAACTTGAATATGCTAGAGTAATTGGTAGTTTGATGTATGCAATAACTAGTACGAGGCCTGATATTGCATATGCGGCTGACAAACTTAATAGATATACAAGTTGCCAAAGTATAAAACATTGGGAAGCTATATCTTGAGTATTAAGATACTTAAAAAGAACTATCAATTATAACATAAAATATGTGGGTTATCCCGAAGTATTGGAAGGAGTGATGCTACTTGGAATAATAAAATTCAAGATTCACTATCAACATCCGGATGGATATTTACATTAGCAGGTGGAGTGATATCATTGGGGTCAAACAAACAAACATGTATTTCACACTCTATTATGAAGTCTGAAATTGTTGCTATAGACTCTACCGGTAAAGAGGCTGAATGGCTAAAGAATTTGTTATATGATATTCCTATATAGCCAAAACTAATACATGTAATAACAATATAGTGTGATAATTAAGCTACTACTGCGAGAGCTTGTACTGGTGCACATAATGGAAAATCTACACATATTACGGGAAGGCATAACTCCATTAAAATGCTAATTGAGGATGGAGTAATTAATATAGAATATGTTAAGATCAAAGGAAAATTTGGCTAATCCTTTAACTAAAGGCCTTGCAAAGACGACTGATATACATCATTTTTTACGTACTTGTATCCCCAGTACGAATAAAGAGAGAGCTGATAGTAACCTGGTCCCGCCGGTGCTCAAGACACCGCCAGACCATGGGAACACTATAGCAATAAGCATAATATTGGACGACCTCTGAAGAAATGTCAAAATGGCATCAAATTGCATGAGGGGGTATTTTTAGATACCCTAAGGATACCTGTAAAGTTTTGTCGTGTTTTGACAATTTTTATATGATCAATACAAAACTCAGTTTGCAAATCCAATTCCTATCATGTTGAAAATGGACCCTATAACTATACCCTCATTTTTTGTGCCTCAAAATAGTATCATACTACCGCCATTAGATCTGGAGAGTCGAAAAAACCCTAAGTACCAAATTTCGGCTTAATCAGATCCTTCGAGACCATTATAGGCCTAACTTACCATAAAATGGTGAGTTTTACGTTATTGCAGTGTAGCCTCTGTGAATCAATTTCCATGTATGAAAACTATGTTTTCTCATTTCGTTATTATTTTCAAATACTCATAACTTACTCATTTTGAATCCAATTGGGCTTGAATTAGGACACGAACTTGATCTCGACGATACACTCGTTTTAAGATATGGCACGCGTCATAACGTGACCCGGAACGAGAGAATTTCTAGAGAGAGGATGTGCTTAAAACATGAAAATTCAGATTTTCAAAAGAAGGACATCCAATTTTTTGAGACGACATAGCTCAAGATCCTGATGTTCGATCGTTGCAAGAGTCCGTTGCTACCGTGCTTCGAAGAGCTACAATTTGATATGATTTTTATATATGATCAAAGGCCAGATGACATTAAATTTTGAGGTCGAAGGCAACATACTTTTTCGGTCGCTAGAATCCCATTTTCCGGTGACTTTCCAAAATAACGTGCTCAAACGGAGACCAAAATGGACGAAATTAATCACAAAATGAAGGCTTGGAACATCATAGATCGTGTCAGATTGGTGATCAAAATGAAAGCTTAGAACATCATAGATCATGTCGAATTGGTAGTCGAATAATCACAAGTTGATAGAACTTGGTCAGATTTTGGGTTCTTTCTTAAAAATCTGTTTCAAGAAGATCAAAGGATATCAACACGTACGCAATAGTTCAAGCATCGATTCTACGACGATTGAACGCCCAAATTACCACTATAAACATCCGGAAGAGCTCCTAAGGCCTAACAATCGCAAGATGCCCCTCATGGAGGGATGGCTTTATCATTTGTTGAAAAGTTCTTAGGAGTATTTTGGTTATTTGGTTCAAAAAAGGGATTAATATTTTAATTCATAAAGTGTATTTTTTGACAATTTTGATAGTTTTTAAGCAATCCACCCTTGTTTTATGGTTGCTTTATAAAAGGAACTTTAGTCATTTGTAATACTCTCTCTTGATCTCTCTTGAAAGTGTTGGAAATTAATGAAAAAAGCTCGAGAATTCAAAGGTTTAGGCTTGTTCTTTTTGCTTTGCTTTCAAGTTTAAGATACAAGATGGGAGGAGAAAGAAACATTTCCTAAAAAAAGAAAACACCCCTAGGAACCCTTCGCTCCCTAGACCCTCAAAGTCCCAACTCCCTTAGGATCCCCAAATCCCAATCCCATACTCATTAAGACTCCTAACTTCTATACACCTTAGAACCTCGAGCTTCCAATCCTACACCATACTCCTTATACCCTATACCCTAGCCTACACTATACACCATAGTGCACCATACACCGTAGCTAGCCTATACCTTATCATATTCCATGCACGTTAGTTCCTATACACCATACATTAACCCAATCCTCCTAAGCTAGGTACCCAGACCCCTAGACCACCCAAGGCCTAGACCTCTCTCTCTCTCATGTGCATGCAAAGGGATTGATGAAGTTGCTTCTAGTCTCAAGACCATTCTAGGTCCACTCTCTCCCCTCTTTCTCATTCTGTTTCTTTCTCTCTCTTCTCGCTCTCTTTATCTCTCTCTTCTTTCTCTCTCTTTTCCACTCTCTTCTCTCTCTTTCTCCGCTTGGACCCAGGGGATCCGAGCCTCACTCTCTTCTTCTCCTCTCTCTCTCTCTCTCTTTCTAAATAATATCATAGTTAAAGTTTGAAAATATTGTGTATAACTCGGCTAAAACAAGCAACGCCCATAGGCCGAGGCCGAATTACACGGCCAAGTTTTAGAACGCTGGCACATACCATAAACCAAAATATTGGTGAAATTTTAAAAGCTTTGTCGTGCATATCATGACATTTCTCTTGTTTAAGCTGTATTGTCCTCTCAGAATTTATTTATGAAAAGTAATGAGAAATTTTTAATCAAAAAACAGTTTTGAGAAACAAACTAAATTTCCAAACATACTTAAAAACGAAATCTGGGCTTGTGGACCTATATAGACAAGACTTTAATTGTTCCAATCTTACGGCTGAACTACCAAAAGGACAAAAAAGTACATTGTGGATGAGTCTTTACTTTTTCTCAACTAATGGCATAACAAACTTTCGAGACTAAATGCATCTCTCCCTATAGATACCAAACTTACAATCATGAGTGAATCAACAACTATCTTCTATATAAAAATAAATACGAACAGGTTTGTGAACAAGTGTCATCAAGAAATTACTTTCAATGCTAGGAGCTTGGTTGGGAGGTTCGTTCGGATAAACTTTTGTATTTATCTCGTACATAGTTGTGAGTTGTGATGATATATATGGTGAAGTATCATATTGCTAGTATCTATTACATAGCGAGTTTTCATAAAACTATTTGTGTTCTCTTGGGTATATTCTATTTCCGATTGAAAATTATTTGTGTTCTCTTGGGTATATTCTATTTCGATTGAAAACTATTTGTGTTCTCTTGGGTATATTCTATTTCGATTGAAGAATAGATATATAATTTTTAAAAAATAAAAATATATTTTTTAAATTAAAAATATTCATTTATGATTAAAAATGAATTTCAAAATATTAGATCTATAAAATATTTTTCAATTGTGATAGAAGAATATTATAGTATGCTCCCATAAGAGCAGGTTATATAATTTTCTAAATAAAAAAAGTGTAGCATTTATTGCCCCTCGCAAGGGAAACAATAATTACTATCCATTATTTACAAAAGGGTGCGGTTTGTATAGAGCCGAGGCTCTAAACAGTCAAATTTGAGCCCACCTTCAAATAGTATCAAGAAATATGGTTTTAATATTAGAAAAATTTTTAATAGCCTTAAAGTATATTTTCATCTTTAATTGTAAAATTTAAAACTTCAAAAATGGTGTAGATTGAGTAGATCTATGAAAAGTTGAAAATCTTAAAAATTGATGGTCAAAAAATACAATACAAGATGCACAATTTCCAAAACTTGACATCCATTTTTTTTCTCATGTCCATGCATCTTGATGTTGAGATGATCAATTTGATGTTATTTGAGTATCAAAACAACTTCATCTAGTGAAATTTTTGAGGTAGGCTCTAATTTGATTGTTTAGACCCTATATAAACTTTTCCGACCAACGTCTTTTAAAAAAAGACAATTGAGTTCTTGAGTATCTCATTCCGGAAAGCACTGTCGGCATAAAAAATCTTCATGAGGGCTCTAAAACCAATTTCCAACACCAACAATAAAGTTTGAAACTCAAAAAATGCTACAAATCTTGCGGATCAGTGAACACTTATTTTTGGGGCAAAATAGGTAATCTAGATGATTTGTTGCAATATACACTATTTTTAGAATTTGAAACCCTAATTTTTTTCACAACCATAATGTTCAAGCCAAAATGATTGATTTAGAGGTTTTTTAATGCTTGAATTGCAATTTTTAATGAATTATGAGATCAAGGTTAACTTATTTTTATAGCACTGCAGCCCAATAACAATGAATAGTATTGTATGAATAGCACTTTTGTAACAACCTTTAATAGTGGATAGTGTTGTATGAATAATACTCATGAATAGTATCTGTGAATAATATACATGAATAGTGTCAGATGAATAATGTTTTATGAATAGATAGACTATATGAATAGTGGCTGCCTATATACCATGATTAGTATGATACTTTAACTATAATCTAAATGGACAACATAAACTTTTTCACGAACTTTAGCCTAGTAGTTATCAAGTGAAAATAAAGAAGTAGTGTTTTCATTAATTGCTATTAATGGTACAAAGCAAATAGTATAAAGCAAAAGTCTCTTTTGAGACGGAAAAACATGTAATTGATTAATATGAAAAGAGGAAAAGCTTTCCATGCTACCTTTCTATTAATTACACAAAATGCAATGTTTCATTAAATTAAGGGTGTGGTTTGTATAAAGCTGAGGCTCTAAACAATCAAAGTAAAGCACACCTTCAAATAGTATCAAGAAATGTGGTTTTAATACTGAAAATCTTTGTGATAGCCTTAAAATATATTTTCATCTTTAATTATAAAATTTAAAGTTTCAAAAATAGTGTAGTTCGAGCAGATCTATGAAAAATTGAAAATCTTAAAAATTGACGGTCCAAAAATGCGTTACACGATGGACTATTTCCAAAACTCGAGATCTATTTTTTTCTTATGCCCATGCATCTTGATGTCGAGATGGTCAATTTGAGAAAATTTGAGCATTAAAACAACCTCTTCTAGTGAAATTTTTGAGGTGAATTTGTTTGTTTAGAGCTTTGGCTATTTATAAAATTTTTCCTTAAATAAAATGCAATGCCTAACTATTTACTAATGTTTAATTTTAAACATTAGTTAAATAAAATACAACATTTAATTTTTTTAAAAAAAGAAATGATCATGGTAATTTACTAATTTTTAAAGTGCAACTTTTTATTATTCAAGATTTAGTTTGTACAATATTTTTTGAAATTACTTTTCTTATTTTTACTAATTTCCTAACAATTTACTTGCATTTTTCTATTTCTAAATGAATTTTTAATATTTTAATAAATTTTTTATTTTTTAATGTTGAAAAAAAAGTTGACCAGTCTACCCACTAATTGGATCGGTTTTGATAGGACCAGCCTCTTCACCGGTCGATCCTATAACATTGTCCTACACTAAAGAGCCTAATCCTATAAATGTCATATAGGAACCAACCTCCTAAGTTGAGTTGGGCTCAAAACATCTATACACTCTCCAAGGGAAAACGAGTGACATATAGGCTCCATTGAAGATCCCTGTAAAATAAAAAAGAATACAATATTTCCAATATTGAAGTAGTGTGTGAATCAATGCACCCCAAGTAGGGGCAATTAAGAGGATTGGCAATAAGACACCCTTAATAGCTACTTATCACAACCCCAAGGTCATACATCCACCCATAAAGGGAAAGAACATAAATACATGCTTAAAGCCCTAGGCAAAGCACGTTGACAATGTTAAAAGACAAATTTAAGGTTGCAATAAATTATGAGGTTCCAACATGAAGAAAGTCAAACCAAAATAAAAATTTGGAACAAACCGGGGGCTAATGAACCCTGTGTGCACATTACGCTGCAACAGTTACCTGCTATTCCAGGCACCAATTCCACTACCCTTTGCCCAATTCCTATGGCCAAAATCGCCTACATGTCATAGTTTACATATGAAATAAATGCAAAAGATCTCTTTTGGGCATTCTATCAAATATAGTGTGGGTGACTTCACTAGAGAAACCATTAGATTCAAAAAGAAGATTAGGCATCGAAATTTTCACTCCTATCACTGATAAATTATTACTAAGATTAGTCCTTTAATTGAATTTGATGATTTACATAGGAAAAAGTTATATAAGGTTAAAATCCATCATAAAAAGTTGTTTGGATATTGGGAAACCATCTAATTGATCATCTCGACATCGAGATGTATGAATATCAATCAATGTTCGTAAAATCGAACCGGAACGGTTAACCGGACATGGGCCTAGAAGCGGTTTAATCGGTCTAACAAATAAACCACCGATTCAACCGCTCTAACTGGGCATGTCCCGAGCGGTCAAACAATTGTTGAAAAAAATTAAAAAAAATATAAAAAAAGAATACTAAAATATAATATGCAAATAAAGAATTATTAAAACAAAACACATTCAAATGAAGTTGAAAGTTAACAAAAAAAATAGATTTTAACCCATTTTATATTTTTCAAAGGCTATTTTAAAAATTTTCTAAAAAATATGGGAAACTATAAAAATGAGTATTAATGACCAAAAATTTTTTTAATCTTTAACATAATGTGAAGAATATTTAAAAATGTATTACATATCAAATTACTTGTTTTTTAGAATTTATATACATTTTTTTAAAATTTTGTTTTTTAAAATACAGGTTGATCACGTTAACCATCCAAAACCGGAACCGGACACTGGCCAGTTCCGATCTAACCGGACAGTTAACGGCTAGATCAGGCGATTTTACAAACAATGATATCAATAAAAAGAAAGATTTCAAGCCCACAAAATAGTGTATCTTACAGCATATTATATGGATAGTCTATTTTCAAGATTTTCATGTGTTTATAGGCTCTTTTAAGATTTTAAAATTTTATAATTAGAAATAAAAATAGATTTGAAGTCACCTTAAAAAAACTTTATATCAAAATTATGATAAAATTTAAAGATATACCTTAATTAGATTGTTTAAGGTTGCAACCATATACAAACCACACCCTATTACATAAAAGGGAGATATAATCTCTCCTCCTTCCTCCGCCATTCCCCGAAGTTCCGATGATCTCAGTGATTGGTTTAGATACAGAAGAGAAGGAAAGGAGAGATTTAGAGAGAGAAATGAAGAGAACTTTTAGAGAGGGGAACAAAACACGAGAGGTTCTCAATTGGTTAGGGAGAGAGAAAGTTGAGAGAGAGAGGGAAGTCATAATAAAAAAGAAAAAGGAGTGTATATAATGAGATACCCTTTACCTTAAGTATAAGATGGTCACAATTATTTACAACCATGTGATACAATTACTTACAAGTTACAACCGTTTAATGTGAAATTTGATAGTTAGGATGCGTAATAAAGTTAAAAAACATTTCTTTTGAAATTTGAGTTTAGTCATTAGAATAATTGAATATTTTTTATATTCTTGCATTGCATGTCCTATCAACTCGGACGCCTTGGAGGGCGTATTATCATGAAAGTTTGTCTTTGATGGCTTGGACAAAACGATGCTCTGGTTGTTCAAAGTTTGCAATATGAAACTCATTTTTTTAAAAAAAAATTGTGAGGTTTTGTTCTATTTTTTTTAACTTTAAACAAATAGTGGTACTTAGGTCATGTGGTTGGTGGCACGGGTCACATTATCAAAATGCTTGTTCTTATTTTGAATTCTAATCCTAAACAAAGAGCAATTTAATTATTTCTACTACATTTTTATAATGAGATATTCAAATGAAATGAACTTAGAGAGCAATATTTTAACATTAAATGGGATGATTTGACCATCAATCATTTAAATAAAATTTTTATTTATTATACATTATATTTTCCTAAAGATTTCTATTAGTATTTTAAAAATCAATGATCTAGACTAGGAACTGCCGGTCTAGATGAAGATTAGAAGGTGACCTGGTTAATTCTCTCTGAAATTGGGAATAGGCCCTAATTTCACTATTTAGAACAAATTCCCATTTGTTAATGTGTTTTTGCTATTTAAACCATGAAACGAATATATTTCTTACGAATTGAGAAATTTCTAGATTTTTATTTTGTGACTTGATATCCCTCATCTAGATAACAATCGAGTTCGGATCCTCCCATATGATTCGGGCTTTAAAATGCACTACTCAGGTCTTCTGCTATACAAAGAGCAATTTTTTTAAACCATATTAGTGGGGTGGAACGTTCACCTACATGTGTCTGATCGTTGAACTTGCAAAAAAAAATTGTATAAATAAATAAAATAGGTAATGTAAAAAATATATAAATAAAAAAATTAAATAATTATAATCATCATCATTATAACTTTTTTCCAATTAATTGGGGTCAGCAACACGAATCATAGTCCATCATTCTACTCTATTAAAGGTCATACCTCAATAAAGCTATAAGTCCCCATATTTTTTCGGACTACTTCCAACCACTTTTTTTTGGGCCTTCTCCTTGCTCTTTTCAGTCCTTCCACATATATTCAACTTCTAGCAGGTGTTGTACTTGGTCAACGCCACACATGGCCAACCCACCTAAGTCTACACTCGCTCTCATCTTATCATCTATTGGCGCTACATGTAAATTTTTGCTAATATATTCATTTCGAATTCTATCCATTTTTGTCTTGCCACTGATTCATCTCAACATCTTCTTCTCCGCTACACTCATTCTATAGGTATATTGTTTTTTGTCTAGCAAATATTCTGCTTTATAGAGCGAAGCTGGTCTCACAACAGTACTAAAGGACTTGCCCAAGTTGAATTGGTTAGTGTTTGACAATTTAAACTAATTCCTAAGCTCGATTCCTATCAAGGGTAAGAAGAAAAAATAAACTTTTAAAATAGTTCACAACATCAAATGAATAAAATAAATGAAATAAAAACCAAACAAGGTTCGGCTTAGGATTTAATTTCTATCCATATTAAAAATAGCTAGGCAATAAAATAATGAAGGGAGGTTTAGCAAAAAAAGAAAAAAAATAAAGAAAGAAAGCGTGCATAGCAAGGCAAAAAAAAAGGGGAAAAGTTTGAAAAGTTTATAGAAAGCCTAAGCTCTAAACAATCAAATTAGAGCATACTCAAAAAATTTATTATAAGAAGTTGTTTTGATGGTCAAATACACTCAAATTGACAATCTCGACATCAAGATGCATGGACATGAGAAAAAACATAGATTTCAAGTGAAAATAGTGCATCTTGTACCACATTTTAAGATCGTCAATTTTCAAGTGTTCATAGATCTGCTCGCTATATAGTAATTTTTAAGCTTTAAATTTTATAATTAAAGATAAAAATATATTTTAAAGCGGCTACATAGATTTCCAATATTGAAACCAATGGTTTAAAAAACGGATCGGTGACCCGGATCAGGCTCCCAAAAAACCTATCCGGATCGAGAATCGGGTGAATCGGTCAGAATAAAGCTTAAAAAAAATCCGAAAAAATTATTAAAATTCATTATAAATATTGTTTTTTAGGAATTCAATAAGAAATGAGAGTACTCCATTAAGAATTTTCATGTTTTTGAATGAATATGTGAATATTGATATGTTTTTTCCCTGCATGAACCGCCATACAGCATTTAATTTATATCACACAAAAGGATAAACATAGAATTATAATGGAATAAGTATATCAATATACATGGACTACAATAAAGCATAAAATTAGTAACATATGATCTAAAAAAAAAATGATAGACGACGTTATTGTTCTTCTTGGTCACGCTGGTGCCATTGATTGAATTCGTTTAACAATTGATTGATTCGATCTAAAAACGAATCATCGATATTAGCAGGCGTCTAACTATTCCCAAACCCCTGAGTGTTAGTGTTTTGTTGTGTTCTCAATCTAAAATCCCCGAAGATTGTCCATCCTTCATGCTCACCTGCACTGTCGTGCTCATCCCTACACTGTTGCTGTTGGGACTCGATATGTGAATAATATAGCTCGGATAGGGTGGCTTCAGAATCATCATTTCTCATTTTCTCTTTGAATAATATGGATTAAAAAAAAAAAAAAATAAATTTTCAAAAAAATCGATCATGGATTAAAAAAAAAAAATCACAAATTTTCAAAAAATTCTATCATGGATTACAAAAAAAAATTCGATCATGGATTAAAAAAAAAAAATCACAAATTTTCAAAAAATTCAATCATGGATTACAAAAAATTCGATCATCGATTACATAAAATTCGATCATGGATTACATAAAAATTGATTATGGATTACAAAAAAAAACAAACAAAAAAAAACAAAAAATTCGATAGTGGATTACAAAAAAAGAAAAAAACAATTCGATCATGGATTACAAAAAATTTAATCATGGATTACAAAAAACTCTATCATGGGTTACAAAAAAAGCAAAAAACAAAAAATTCGATCATGGATTACAAAAAAAAAAACAAACATTTCGATCATGGATTACAAAAAAAAAACAAACATTTCGATCATGGATTACAAAACATTCGATCATGGATTACAAAAAATTCTATCATGGGTTACAAAAAAAAAACAAAAAACAGATCATGGATTACAAGAAAAAAAAACAAAAATTTCGATCATGGATTACAAAAAATTCGAACATGGATTAAAAAAATTCTATTATGGGTTACAAAAAAAAACAAAAAAACAAAAAATTCGATCATGGATTACAAAAAAATCAATTAAGTATTACAAAAAAATCTTTCATGGATTACAAAAAAAAAAAAAAAAAAAAAAAAAAAAAAAAAAAAAAAAAAAAAAAAAAAAAAAAAAAAAAAAAAAAAAAAAAAAAAAATTCGTACGTGAATCGGCGAGTCACTGTGCAGAATCTTCCGGTTCTCTCTAGAACCGGACGATTCCCACTTTCTTCACCGATTCGATCCGTCCATGGTGATTCTCGAGTCGAACCGGGCGGCTTTTTTTTAAACACTGATTGAAACCATATATCTCGATACTATTTGAAGGGGAGCTGTAATTTGATTGTTTAGGGCCTCGGCTCTATACAAACCGCACCCAAAAATATGCATGTAATTTCCAAACTTATTCTTGATTGAAGGCGTCGCCGTTGAGCTCACAATAACATGCTTTTTGGTTCTCTTCTTCTTAAGTTGAGACCAAGCAGTCTAAGCTTGCCCTACGTCACTGCTGCTCCTCTGTTTCTTCGCTGCGTCACCATTGCGGCCATGGGAGAGAGCTCCGAGCTTTCTTCTGCTTCTAAATGCAATAATCTTTCTCATAAGAAAGATGAGGCCTATCTTCAAGCTGTTATCCAGAAGCGTATCTCTCTGTTTGAGAAGATCAAAGCAGAGCAGCTAGCGCATCGGCAAGCAATTGGAGGAGAGAAAATCAAGTAATAATGCCATCTCTCTCTTTCTTTCTAATGGAATTAACTGTTTTTTTTTTGAGTCGGGTCTGCAACTCCCTTTTTTTGATGAAAGTTAGGTGGTTTTTCATTTGGGCTGTGCTTGAATTTATCTCTCTGTATTTATTTCTCTATCTCTCTCTATTTTATCGAAGACATTGTCTCTTTGAGTTGGGGTGTCGTCGAATCCTTTTTTTATATGTAATGATGGTGGTTATTGAATTGGAGTGTGCGTCAAACTCGTTTTGTTGATGAAATCACCCACTGTCCTTTTTTTTTTTTTGAGTGGGTAAGTCTCAAACTCCCTTTTTAATGAAATATCAGTGGTTTTTGAATTGGGGTGCGTTCAAATGGGTGCACTGCAACTCCTTGTTGCATTGGTTTCTGAACTGGGTTATCCTTAAATGTGTTTGCTTCAATGTTTCTTAGTTGTTCTTGATAACTTGAGACTTTTGTTGATATCCTGTCGTGCTGTAATCCAATGTTTTCGAAATTGGGGTGTTTGCAAATGCAATACATGCCTTTTTTTTTTCTCATGACCAAGTTACTTCATTGTGCAATTTTTTTTTATTATTTTAGATTTATGATGGTTACTATTATGTATTGAGTATTACTTTGTCTGGCCTTTCTTTTACATTCATATGAAGACTGCATTTCTTTTTGTAAAAATTGATTTGAGAGGAATTGCGTTCATGATGATTGTGAATTTTTTCTGGTGTGACGATGCACTATGGGCAGCTGTTCATGCTTTTTATTTGCCTTCATAATTTAAGTTCCAATGGTTTTTTTTTCTTTCAAACATTTAGATGTTTATTTAAAGCTTTGGTGGTCTTTTAAGGTGTTTCTTTCTCTGTATCCTTGATTTATGCTATTAAAAGAAGGAAATTTATGGTCACTCTTCGTTTACTTTGTAGGATCACATTGCCTGGTGGTAAGGTCAAGGAGGGAAAGAAATTGATAACATCACCGATGGACATAGCAAAGGAAATATCCAAAAGTCTAGCGGGGAATGCTTTGATTTCCCAGGTTTGTTTCTATTTCATCCGTATCAAAGGATATTATGCTGGTAAGACTAGGACATTTGTAGGAACACTTCCTGCTTATATCTTTGGATTGTTCAGGTTTGGCCTAGGTACATAACAATTTTCACATAAATTAACATAAAATTGATATCTAGGATAACTTATTTCTCAAGCATGGGTTGCTTCCAGTTTAGGTACCCAAAAACTTGTTTATGAACCCCTCTTGAGGCGTATGCCTGAAGGAGTTCTTCAAGGTGTGCTACACATTACAGGAATTAAGATTGACCTTTATTTTTGAGTTATTGTGGGCCTGAATCTGATCATAAGGTGCATGGTTTATTCATTTCAACTGGCATTTCTCTCGCTTGAGGCATAGTCTTCTAACGTAATATTATCTCTCCTCCAGAATTGCTAGCTAGTTATCCAATAACCTGGCCCCTTGAAAGTTTCATTTAACATGGTCATTGGATAGTGTCAGGAATCTCATCAATAGATATATGATTCTCTGCTGAATCAATCACTTTACCAACTAATGGATGATAGTTGGGGAAGCACTTTCACCTCCCCACATGGTTCAAAATAGATAGACTTAACAAATAAATTTCTAGATGGTTCTGACTCTCAACTTATTCTATCCACCCAATGCATCTTTTTACATGCATGTTGAAGCACATGTTAACATCAATGAACAATGGCCAACGCATCAATCTCCACATCCATAAGGGGCTGCTTATGGAAGTAGTCTTTGATTACTAAATCAGGTTTATGGGCAAGGGGCTACCTGAAGAAAGTAATCGATAAATGCATCACAAGGCAGTCTCTACCCTGTGTCCATTGTTTATTATAATCCTCAAACTTCACATGGTATTATTAGTTAGGTATCCAATGGCTTTCCCAAAAACTGAAACAGTAGCCATTCCCTTCAATTTTCTGTGCAGCACATCTGTCCCATATTGTAGATATTTCCTAATTATCACCTACCACCAAAGAATCAGTTCTTCTATGCCACCCTTCACAAACATGCTTTATTAACCAACTTAATATCTTGAATGTCCCTATCATCATTACATGAAAACGCCATTCCTGATCTCATTATTCTGACTACACATTGTCTTGGGGATTCTGAACAAGAATAATAGATGAGAATGTTAGCTGAGGTGGATTTCATGATACACATATGTCCACTTTGTGGTAAAATTTGCTATCTCTGTAAACTTTACAGGCACTTGGTCTACATTTGTTTCTGCGATGCTCCAGAACGAAGGGAAAGACTTAAAAGTCATTAGAGGCACATCATTATTACTTGTGAACCTTTCCATAACCCAAATTACAGTCTTTTCTCTTTCACACTGTACCCTTTTCTTTTTTTCTTATTGCTATCTCGAAATTCAATTTTTCTTTGATGTCTTTTCAAAGCATGCAAGTAGAAATTCTAAAGCTGGAGTTTGTTCAATAGATTCTTCAAATGGCTGTATTGTTACCAAATTGGCTTTTGAAAATTCAACATGGCATCCCCAGGATTTTCTCTTTTAATCTCCATCCCTGAAGCAAAACCCCAACCTAAGAATCATGCTAACTTGCTTAGGGATCTTGTCATAGCAGTAAACACAAATGGAGACTATAGTTTCTCATTGTTGGGGTCCCTAGAGCTTTAAAAAGCCTCCTTTTGTCTGCCATTCTTTGTGGGAAAAAAGAGTAGCCATTGAAATGGATGTTGTTATCCACATGATTCATCTGTTAGATTTCACCAAAACTTTATTTGAGGAAATGTTAACTTACATGGTGACGGTTATACCCCTTCTTGAAATTTATTGATAAACTATTCTTGGATATTTAGTTTTGTGCCTTTCTGTCTTCTGTTCTTCATGGGACAAAAAGGTAGTCATTGAAATGCATGTCTGAATCCACATGATTCATCTCTTGGATCACACCAGAACTCTCTTCGAAGAAATTCTAACATACATGTTCATATCCCTTTAATATTTGGAGTAGACTTGCTTTGAATATTTAACAGTAGACTTGCTTTGAATATTTGGAGTTGTGCCTGGAGTTGATCTCATGAGCCACCTGAGCTACTTTTAAAATTTTACTATTTTAGCAAAGTCCTTGTAGGTTGGGTCTATGATGAAATGCTTGATCTTGTTAATTTTCTGGATGGGACTCTGGCAATGATTTTGCATAGATGCTGACCGAGTTTATGGATCTAAAACAATGTTTTTTATTTTTTTGAAGCTGTTAACAGATCATGGGTCTAAAAACAATGTTACCCTGACATTTTATTTGACTCACCATGGTATTGTGGACACATGACACTTTGGCACCTAAAGAGATTGTTTGATTTTAGATTCAATTCAGCATAATTTTAATTATTAACAACAATATATTCATACATCTTAGATTATCTTAACATTTATTATACATTATTTGTCTCACGATCCTAGATTTTAAGGTTTCTTGGATGTTCATGGTGCTATTCATTGGGGATATGAATTGTTCTCTTATTGTAAATTTGTGAGAGAAGTAAAACTTCCTCCAGTATAATTTGAGAATTTAAGGACCCCTTTTCCTTGAATAGTACCATGAGGAGTTAATTATGTCAGTTGGGTTGGATGCTTGGAAATGGTTGGAGTCTTGATGTCATGAGGCAGTGGAAAATTTTAAGGGCAGTAGATAGAGCTGCTGCATCAGCCATGGGTGTCCTTCTACTCAATAGACGTCTCCTTGTATGTCCGTGTTGGACATGGATGAATTAGAGCTTTCAAAGAGGAAAATGGACTGAATGGTGCTAATTGGAGATGGTCCTCGAAATTATATCATTGAGGCTGTCAATGGAGTCTGGGTTCTTTGTTTCATCTTGATTGGATAATGAAGCCTTCCTAGGGAAATGATTAGTAACAAATATTGATCTATTATGGGGTTCCTTTAATTAGATCATTGTTTCGAAAAGCAGACCGCTCAGTGCATGGGCGGCCGCCGAGGCGGATCTGGGGGCCTGGGCGCATCGCCCAGGCCTAGGCGCCTATAAAAAGCGGAGGTTCCTGGGCACCCACTTAGGCGCCCTGGAAACCACCTAGGCACCCGCCCAGCACCCAAACCTGGGTGGCCGCCAAGGTACAATGCCCCCCCCAGAGGTGGAAAAAGGTTTCGGTGGGGGCTATTTTTGTCTATTTTTTTTATACTAAGGGGCCAAAAATGGGGGGTTTAGGTTCATTTGAAACCAAAAACTGATTAGAGCATATTTTAGAGAGAGAAAGGCCCCAAAAAACTAGTTTTTGGTATTTCTTTAGGATCGAAGGGTTTCTTAAAGTTATGTAAAATTGATCAAAACATCATCCATTGATATTGGGTTCAATTTTTGATGTTTTATGAATCTATTGGGGTTTTTTTTAGAAGATTTTGATTCCTTAGAAGCATCTATAAGGTGGAAGTTTGGAGACTCAGCAATCAAAAAGTAAGTGGTTTTTTTTATTGCTTATATAAGTATTATTTTGAGATGCCTTCTTCGGGATCTAATAGGAGTGGTGATCTCGGTTGGAAATATGGCTACAACCCATATCTTAATGATAAAAATTGCATAAGATGCAAGTTTTGTGAGAAGGATACAAAAGGGGGCATCAACCAGTTCAAGAAACATCTTGTCGGTTTTAGGGGGGATGTTGCACCATGTAAAAAGACTCCTGATGCTGTTAAAGAGAATAACCAATTTTTTGAGTATGGTAAAAATGAAAAAAGATTGAAAGATTTTCCTCCATATCATAGATTAGGTCTGGGGTTCGGGTCAATTATGATGATCATGATAGTGATTAGGATGGGATTGGGGAGGGATGTCAAGAGCTAGAACAATCCATTATTAGGGGGAAGGGAAAGGGAGTTATAATTACTTCTGGTTCTGAGAGTAAGAAGCCTCGGGTTAGAGGCCCTATAGATAGTTTTTTGCCTCGGCCTGACCCTGAGGTTGTAGGAGAGAAAACAAAGAAGCAAACCACCATTGCAAATGGAATGAAGAAGGAATAGAGAGATAGAGCTGCTTATTATGTTGCTACATGGTTTTATGAGGCGGGCATTCCTTTTATTACCGCTCGCTTAAGCAGCGTCTATGCCACGGTAGAGCCAATTGGTCAATTTGGGCCTGGGATGGAACCCCCAACCCCATATGAGCTTTCAGAGCCTCTTTTGAAAAAATGGTCAATGTCACGAAGGAAGCTGTAGAAGTTACGAAGGATGCATGGGCTCAGTATGGGGTTTCTATTATGACTGATGCTTGGAGTGATAGGAAGAAAATAAATTAGATGAATTTGCTTGTGAATTATCCTTTAGGGACTATTTTTTTGAGGTCTATTGATGCTTCTGATCATATTCATGATGCCTATTACATATTCCAAGTTATAGAGAAGGGAATCAAGGAGGTTGGGGAGCATCTTGTTGTACAGGTTGTCACAATGCTGCTTCTAATGTTGATGCAGCTAATTTCTTTCGCTTAGCTTATCCTAGAATCTTTTGGACATCATGTGCAACACATTGTATAAACCTCATGCTTGAGGCTCTTGGCAGTTTAATCGAGATTTCAGGTGCAATGAAGAAGGCAAAGTCAGTTACAAATTTCATTTATAGCCACCATCTCACCCTCAGTATGATGCGTAGATTTACAAAGAAGAAAGAGATTGTGAGTCCTGGGGTCCTGAGATTTGCGACCTGGTACTTATGCCTAGATAGCATACATTCGAGGAGAATGCAGTTGAGGCAGATAATTTACCTCGAATGATATACACACAAATGACCCAATTATGACTGAATTTGATAAGTGGGTAGATGTGCTAGTCCTTGATCTTGATATCCAGGATATTATATGTGCTGATGAGCTGATGAATTACAAGTGCTCATTAAAGTCTTTTGGCAGTCCAATGGCAATGAGGCAAAGGACTAAAATTGATCTAGGTAATAATAATATTCTTAAGTTCATCAAGTTCAAGTAATCAAGTTTCACTTTAATAATTCTATTATTTATTTATGATTTTATTCTATATCTTTGCAGCCAATTGGTGGAGCCAACATGGGCTCAATTCTCCAAATTTACAAAAGTTGGCCATTCGGATCTTAAACCTAACTACTACTTCCTCATCTGGTTATGAGCGCAATTGGAGTACTTTTGAAGGGGTAAGGCCGTAAGGGTAATTTGTATAATTGTATTAATAATACATGAACCATAGATTTTAATTAGTTTCATTTGATTTTGTTAGATTCATACAAAGAGAGGGAACATGCTTGAATCAAAGAGGCTCAATGACCTAGTTTATGTCAAGTATAATCGATTCTTAAGGGACAGGTTTGTTAATAGAGATAAGAGAGACCCCATTAGATAAAAAAATATAGACAATGCTATGAAGTGCTTAGTTGATGATGATGAGGTCGAGGGGCATGAAGGATTGACATGGGACATGATCATGAATGCTTCAGGGACATTAGCTGACCCTCCTACGGCCACTAGATCTTCTACACAGAGGACGAGGTTGGAGGAAGAGGAGGAAGAAGAGGCAAATTCAGAAGAGATGGAGGTCGACCAATATGTCGAGGAGGGTGACAACTCCGATGGCGATGAATATGATGCAAGTGCAGTTGACCCTATTTCTGATGATGAATGATGAATGTTGAATAATGATTAAACTTTGAACATTGATTGAACTATTGAAGATTCTTATGAGTTTTTCTTGTTCTTGTTTTTCTTGGTTGTGTATTGTGGTTTTGTGGATAGTGGATTTGTAGTTCCACTAGTTTGATTTGGTAACTTTGGTTTGATAATTTGGTTGTTAAATTTTAAGTTTTAATTGGATATGGACCGACTTATGGTTATGCTTATGGAGTGTGTGTCAATGTGTAGTATACTTTGAATTCTGATATGCTCTAAATACCTAATTCTTTTATTTTATACAATATTTAACTGTAGAATCCTTTTTGGATTCAACTGGCCGCCCAGGTTCTGGGCGTCTGCCTAGGCGCTGTGCGGCCTGGACCCCCCAGACCGCGTAGGACCCGCTTAGCATTTTATGAAACTATGAATTGGATTAAATGCAATATTATTTGTGGTTATTTAAGAGCAAGCACATGGGTAATGTTAGTAATTTGACAAGAATGGAAGCTCATGATGTTGGAAAGGTTGAACATGACGGACGGTGGCACTTGAACTATCGGCATAAAAGCCCCAGTGGATGGAATTCTTGAAGCTGAGAACATTCAAGTTCTAATGGGCCGGAGGTTCAAATTCAAACCATCCCATTTTGATTATTTGGGGCTTCGTGGCACCATTCCATCTGAAATACACGCACACATGCACAGATCTTTGAAATCATGGTCTTTTGAAATGGTCGTGGAAAACCCATGGCCTTAGAAATTTGGGGTAACAAATTCATGCATGGAAAAAACTGGATTCTTTGGGAAGTCTTGCTTAGGGATCTTCCCACTGTTGTTGGAGAAAAGGTGCAATGACCTAAACTCCATAGGGAGGAAGTAGTTGGGATATTTGATATGTTAGTGTTTTGATGTTTGTGTGCCATTCAAGTCCTTACTCACTCCATTAATGTATTCAAAATGATACTTATGCGAAGGGAACTAGGATGCCATAAATTTTGGGGTGCAATGTGGGAGACCTTGTGCACTGCTTAAGGCCATTTATCAATTGAGCGTCTTATATGAGATGAGGGCAACTTTTATATGCCTCATGTTTGGAAGTATTTGTGAAACTCTACTGGAGGCTTGGGAAAGGTATCGAATTTCATTGAAAACACATGCCATGGGTTAGGCGTTGGCCAATAATATAAATGTCTATTTTGCCTTGTACATTCTCGTTGGTGTTAGAAAGTTAGTTATTTTTTCTTGTGTTTTTTTTTTTGGGTAAATATTGAAAAAGTTAGTTATTTCTTCTTGTGTTGATCCATGCTCAATGCACAATTGAAAAATTGTTTATAAAAAGAAAAAAACTAACCAATTGGGTTGTGTTACGTGATCAGGTGCAGTCCAAATGAGGGCAAGCTTGATAAGCCTAATGCTTCGAAGTATGTGTTAAGCCCTAGTAGAGGTTTGGAAAAGGTTGTCATTGGAAGATAATTGGCATGTGTTATGGGTTAGCAAATCCAGGGGGAGATATAATCGTCTATTTTGCCTTATTCTTTCTCCTTGGTGTTAGTTTGTATTTCTATTTACTCAATCCACAATTATCAAACAATCGATTATTTTCTTATTGAAAAAGAAATAAAGGATAATTGGCTATCCGTGTGATGAGTAGATGGCCAAAGAGGACGATGCCTGGAAACCTCAACCAAGTGTCATGTCTCATAATATGCCTACCTTGGCATGTTCGTTGGACGTGACACATTGCTTCATAATTGTAGGCTAAAGTTAGTTTTTTCATGGCTATGTGTTCTGGATCAAATACCCATGGGCCGGAGCATCACTAGTTGCCAGTGTGCCAAGTAAAGTAGCTTTGATACTACATTCTATGAAACTTTAGCAAAGGAGAGGGAGGACAAGAGAAGAAAGAGAAATGAGAGTGGCATGGAAGTCAAGGTGGTTGGGACTTCCACTCAATTGATTTGGAGACCCATATACTTTAACATACATAAATGTTTGGGTTTATAGCAATTTACTGTTATATCCTTAGTCCAAAGGAAATTACAATGAGGAACAATACACAAATATTGGGCATAAGAATAGTGAATACTGCATACAAGGATAAAACATATAATAGTGCTAGTACACACATGATCCTCCACCACTAAAAGGACATAGACAGGTGTTTTGGGTTTAACGTAGCTTGGTATGGTTAGTCACTTAGTTGAGGGAACAAACTGACTTGGGGAATTGGACATAAGCATTCTGTATTTCGTGTGCAAATCAATCCTCAAAAGGAGCCTCTGAAATTTGTTTTGATTTTCAAGGGTTGCTCAGTGAAGCCAAAATTATTTACAGTTTTTTTTCCTCTTGTTAGCAAATAAGGTATTCTGTTGATTAACCAAATGATGATGTTGATTAGCCAAACCTTTTATTAACAAAAAGGTGGTGATGTATTATGTATGCTCTTTTAATGTAGGGTCCGTTTTATTGTGGCCATGGTTGCACCAAAACCCCATGCTACCCTTTCCCTCAAAACCCATTTATGGATTAAGGACCCAAAACCTCTCCTAAACACTTGCAAATTCATTTCTTCCCCTAGAAACTAGATTTGAAGTTCCTAAAATGCTGCAATCTGATGTATCTAGGGTCCATTCAAATGGAGGGTCCAGATTAGATGCTGAGAGAGCAGTGAAGACGGACAATTTTTATGGCTTTATATTCATTTCTCCAGATCCATGATAGTGGAGGTCGAAAGGAACTATCTGCAGTTTTTGCTCCTTTGATGTTTTTCTTTTTTTGGGTGTGTTGGGGTGGGGGTACTGTTTATTACTGTACTTTTTCCATTTCTTTGTACCTTAAGTGGACGCGATACACTGGTTTTGACCCACATTGTTTGGGCTTTCTCAGCACATTGTGGTGGTTGTTTCAGAATGTGATTAACACAGAAGAATTTTACATACATTGTCGTAATACTCACCTGTGACTATACAATTGGTTGAGACTTAAATATGTTTTATCATGCTATTCCATCCCTTAATTGGCCCTTCTAAATCCCTTAAATTGTTCCTAGTACTCCTTAAGGAGGACATAAGTTGAAGCATATTGTGCCATGCCCTTCTCAAATTACTTTTGTGTCGCTTCTAAAGTTTTGAAGGATAAAGGGGATGCTAAACTTCCAAAATGGGGATGCACGGTCTTTTAGTGTCGATCAACCATCTCTGCTGTATCATATACAGCCAGAAAGAAAGATAATTAACTGTTGGTATATGTTGTTCCTTAAAATTTGACGATAGCTATAGGAAATAAAATTCAACTCCACTTTTCGTACTTCCATGCAACCTAAGCTCTATGCCTAAGATGCCTAAGATGCTTTCTAATGTCTTCAACTTTCCTGAGTGAGAAAAATGGTACCTGGGGGTTATATTCCTCTGCCAACATGCAGGATTGTGAATTTGTCAAGTTCATGCTATTAATTATCGTGACTTTGGATGATTTTCAGTCTTTTGTACTTATTTATGTCACTCTTAACACTCTGATTCGCCTATTAAAAATATTGCGGGCTTACTTCCTTATATAATTCCCCATGTTCATGTCCTGCTTTATTCAAACTTGTTTTTATGATAGTTGAGTGAGCTATTTTTTTCATTTTGTAATTTAAAATATGGATTCAGTCCTTTTAAGGCCTCACATAAATTTTTTATCTTTTATCATGGTTGGATGTAGGTAAATGGTACTCTATGGGACATGTCAAGACCTCTAGAGGAAGACTGTGAACTAAAGTTGTACACTTTTGACTCCCATGAAGGGCGTGATACCTTTTGGCATTCTAGTGCCCACATTCTTGGACAGGTGCAGTTTTTGACCTCTGGAATTTTTCTGTTGTATAGTTTCTAAGGTTAGTAAGTTTGTGGCATTCTAGACATTGTATATCCCAATGAACGAAAATTCGGCTGCCTTGCCGCCTAGGCGACCTGGCTGAGAAACCACCTAGGCATAGCCTAGGCGGTGGGGTCTGGGCGGGCATGCCTAAGGAAGGCGCTTAGGCGGTCAAGGTGGGCGCCTAGGTGGGCTCAAGGCTGGTGCCTAGGCGGTTTGGGCATCCACCTAGTGCCATCCCTTTAAAAAAAAATAAAAAAGAAAAGAAATTACAAATCCACCCAAACAAAAATAAGGCCTGGTATTGCCCTTCTCTCTCTCTCTCTCTATCTCTTTCTCGGGTCCATGTGCTCTCTCTACATATGAGAAGAAGAAGAAGATGGACTCCAAGTATTCGATGCACGACCTCTCTCTCTCTCACTACACACACAAACATACATATGGACCCATATACTCTCACTTTACATGTAAGAAGAAGATGGCCTTCAAGTGTTTGATGCGAGGTCCCTCTATTGCACATACTCTCTCTCTCTCTCTCTCTCGATATATCCTCCAAGTGTTCAAAACTTCTCTCTCATAAATATAGATCCAAAAGAAAAAAAGAAAAGAAAAGAAAGAGGATGATCTTTAAGAATTTCATACGAGATCTCATGCACACACACATACGTGCGTGTGCACATGCACACACAAAACACGTACACGCACACGCACACATTCATAAAATACGCACACAAAAAACATATGCCCCCCACCCCAACCGCTACTCTTAGGGCTGCCTTTGTGTTTGGCAGGCCGCCTTGGCACCTAGGTGGCCAACACCCTTGGCCTCCTCTACCTTTTTGAACATTGGTATACCCGACAATTCATGGCTTTCTAGTAGTTAGAATTTATTTGAATATATCAGATTAGGTATCAGTGACTTTTACATTGGTGCTATCTTGGATTGTTTATATAGGATTGCTTATATAATATGTTTATATTAGAACTCCTTCTGAAGTTGATGATTGTAATGGTTTTCTGTTTAAATGCAGTCCCTTGAAATGGAGTATGGATGCAAATTATGCATTGGACCTTGTACAACCAGGGGAGAGGTAGCATTTGACTTTATCTATTTGTTCTTATCTCTAAATGAATACACTGGTAAACATACTATCTTTGATCCTAAGCTGTTTTTTATAAGACAATGCACCTTGGCTATCTACCTGTGGCATGGATGGATCTTTTCTTTTTCCCGCTAACTGTTGATACTAACGAATTCTCATAAATTGGTCATTTTATTTTGGGAAATTTACATAGCCCCTTCCCATATGAAAAACACACTCTATTTAAACTTGACATCTGTTTCTCCAACTTTTTCTTTTCCTTATATTGAACCGCTTAAATACGTATCTTGGATAAAAATTCTTTTCTGGACCAAACATATTTCCTGTTTATTAACCATTTACTCTCTCTCTCTCTTTCTCTCTCTCTCTCTCTCTCTCTCAAGGAGTATCCAGTCCATCGATAAGTGCATAAGAATAACTAATAACCCAGACTGCCTGACTTTCTCTCTGAAAATCGGACCAGTGCCTCTCTCTCTCTCTCTCTCTCTCTCATTAATAACCCAGACTGACATTCTCTACACCCTTCAGAACTTCAGAATACAAATGCCTCATCTCTCTCTCTCTGGATTGGACATGGTCCCTTACTCCAAATCTTCCCCAAAAGGAGAATATCCATCTCCAAACCTCCCCTGATTTGGCATTTTCCCCTGTGCCTCTATTTTCTCCCCCTCTTCATGGGAGGCTGTGTCTCTCTAGAAAATCCCATCATCACCTGAAAAGCCCACCTTTTCTGACAACCCCAATGTTACTCTCTCTCTCTGCTTTGCCATGGCTTATGCTGGTCTCTCTCTCTCTGGCCCTATAAGCTCTTTCTTTAGTCTTCCATGACTTCTTGTGTGCAATCCAATGGGCCATTCTCTTTTTAATGCATCTCCACTCTCTTTTTGATGCCCCTTCAAGAAATTCAGAAAGCACTGGTTGATTTCTGGTCTTACACTTTATATTTAGGGTTTTTAGACCCTTTTGGCCATTCCAATTGCCACATTCTTAGTAATTTCCAGCACATTGATGGTCCTGAAACTCGTTAAATTCCAGCTCTCACTGAAAAAATCAGCCTTCAGACGAGAATTTTGGCAAGATGGTTTTTGCTAAGTTGTTTTAAAGGAAATTTACCAAAATACAGTTAAAAATTTCAGCTATTTAACATTTTACCATTTATGAAAAGGCACCTAAAATATCAACTATTGTAATTCGTGATTACCGCCTTTCATTGGCTTTTTGAAATTTAATCATAAGAAACAAGGTCTTAGATGCATTTCGTTAAATTTCCCTTGTTCTAATGGTTAGTTGTGTGGCTGTTTGTTTTTCAGTAGGAAATCTTTTGGGTTTCCTCTAAATTTTACTTCTGTGGATGAGCTTTCAGAGTTCTTATAATTTTGTTTGTTTGGTTGTTAATTCAATTATTTCCACGATTTCTTCAGTTAAGAGAACTCGTAATATATCTAGACTTGAGAGAGAGAGAGAGAGAGAGAGAGAGAGAGAGAGAGAGAGAGAGAGAGAGAGAGAGAGAGAAGGTCATGGTGTTACTATCTCCGATGTCCCAGAAAGAGGTCCTGGACTCCATTCCCACCAAGGTCTCAAGTGAGCTTTCTTAATAGAGAGAGAGCTCTGAAATAATGTTGGAATGTATAGGGAAAATGAAAAGTTTTGGGACAGGATGTGGGATTGAGATTTTTCTTGACGCCTTTTGTTTTGGAAGTTTGTGTTATGTAACTTTCCTTCTTTTCTGAGAGTTTGCATTTACATGATTTTCTTTAGGAGGAAAGCCTTTAGTGGAGGCGTTGTTTTGGTTTCTAGTACCATCTCTATAGGATCTCGTCGAGACCTTTTCTTTGTTTCTTGCATATTATTTGCAATATTCATATTTATATAAATTCGTCACTTGTTGGTTGAGCAAGACGGGATATATTGCAATTAGCTGAGATGATGTAAGTCAATGCATTTTGCAGGGGTTTTACTATGATGCCTTTTACAATGACTTGACCTTGAATGAGGAGCATTTTGGACATATTCAATCCCAGGCAAAAAAGGCTGTTGATGTAAGATGTTAGCTTTTTGACACAGCAAGTGCATTTCGCATCTGATTTACTTTGTGATATTTATTTTGCTACACCTATTGTTTATGTTTTTCTGATTGGTGTAACATTTTTTTGGATACCACAACATGTACTACGTTCTTTCTCTTGTTTCTTCTGGGAACTGCTTGAATATCTAATTGATCTCAATGATGATATTAGATGAACTTTTTCTTTGTTTATCTGGTATTGGATTTTGGGCTTCTTTTTTGGTAACCATCACTGCCATGTTTTAAGGTCTCATTTTCCTTTTTTGGATAATTAGCACTGTACCAATGGTTCTCTATTTTTGTCTATGCTTTTAGGCAGACTGCAACAATGTGTAAGGGACTTACTGTATCCAAAAGGTTTACAAAATCAGTAATATAAACTGTACAGAAATTTCTTAAGAAAGAGGATTGGATATAGGATGGGTAATGAGGATGTCTGGTTATCTGGTCTCTACCACTTCTTTTCTGGGCATCAGCTGATGGTTTTCTTTTCTATGTTTGTATATAAACTTAACCTGGAGTTTGAAGCACATATCTATGATCAGATCAAAAAGGTGTTTTAGCCTCCAAGGGCAAGGGTTGGAAGTGGGAATCCTTGGTCCTTCTGAATCGCCTTCTATGAGCAGGTTAGAACCCCAGTTTCTCCCAAACACTTGCAGTTGGATGAGCAGGGCATGTATATTTGCTAAGGTCGAATCAGCAATGCCCATAGGTCCTGAAAATGTAAGGAGAATCCAAAAGGATGTCTAAAGATCCACCAACCCCAGCTGGACCTGGTGCCCTTAGAGCTGACATCAAAGTGAACTTTGATGACACCTCAATTTTTGGCTAGCCATCTAGAAGATTTAGGAGTTGGATTAGGTTTGGACCATATGATTGGTTAGCCACGTCTACCACCTATAAAGCTTGGAATTCTTTGCTGCAGAATGCCCACGATATAAACATAGCTTTGATTGGGTCAATCATGGTGTTCATTTGTAACTGGGAGCTTTAAATGCTCTTTGGCCACTCCAAGCGTACTGACCATGGAATGGCTAGAACAGTCAGTCTCCATATTAATTAACATGAAGTTAGGAAGAGGGGGGACAGCAAACATCTAAGAAGACTATCCAGGACCTAGGGGTCACCGACTGCCATTTGAAGAGTTCCAGGAAGCAAGACCATATTTTGGAGGCAAGTTGACAATGTAGCAATAAGTGGTTGACTGTTTCTCCAGTTTACCTGCACAAATTTAGCTGGTTTGTCAGTGGTTTACATTTATTTCTTTACATGGTTGAGGGTGATGGTTTTGTTGGAAACAGCAAGTGAAGTCCTATGGCTGTGGATTGCAATTTGTGTCGATAAGGGTTCTATAGGGGAAAAAAGGAAAAAAACAACAGAGATTTAGCCTGATGTTGTGATAGAATGAAGTGGACCTTTAACTTGTCTAGCAGCGCCATTCGATCACCGACTTCATTGTCTCTCATATTTCGTCTAAAGAGCAGAATCCAAATGCATTTTTGCCCAAGTCTTCACATAGCCTAAGGCATTTCCTGCTACAGGGCAATGAATGGAACTTTTTCCTGCTGTATTGCTATCTCTCCTTTTTTCACCCATTTTATCCTGGATCTCTGGTGGTAGAATATATCTTCCTGCTTTAGAGAGGACTCCCCCCCCCCCACAACAATCTCCTCACAAATCCTACCCTCTCCATTTCCGATTCTCCTCACCCTTTCCCTTGTTGTTCTAGTCTCTTTGACTGCTGTGAAATTTTCCGGGTGCTGGAAACCACTTTGCTTGTTCTATACCAATTTCTTCCGTATGACAACCTGTGAATCCTCTGAATAAGGCTCGTGAACTTTTGAGATATTCCTAGGAGCAGAAAGTTGCTCCTGATCACACATAGCCGTGGCCCAGATTTTGTTGAAAAGGGGTCATTCTGTGCATCGGTCAATGTGCACCAGATATTATGACTGTAACAAGGAGAGGGATATGTGTGCTGGAGATGATTTTGGTTCTACTGTTTCCACAATTTTGCATAGTTCCCAATTGCAATTTGACAAAGGTGCTCCAGTTCAATCTACCTTGATGATGCTACCACAAATGTTTTCTATGAATATCCATAATTCCACCTGTACAAGGGGATTCCATGGGCTTGAACCCAAATCTTCTCTGTGGGGTCTGCCCACCATTGAAGGGAACCAAGGTTTGAGGTTGAGTATGACTCCCTTGAATCTGAAAGCATTTGATGTAAGTAATCTTTGCTCTCCAGAGTTAGCAAGTCACAGATGATTTCTAGGTTCTGGTTGCCCACACAATGATGCAACTGATGTCGTGTTTGGGAGGACTCATATCAGTGCCAAGCGCAACGTTGATATTTTTTGAAGATAATATTCTTACCTATGGTAATGGTGTGTAGGCCATTTAGTAAGGTTGCATTAATTTGTGGCTGTTGGTTCAATAGATATGGATGGTTCTTGGCTGCATAGGGGTTGGGGTTTCGGTATGTACTTGAGTGGGCTGTATGCCATTCTTCTGAAACTGTTTCTGGTGTGTGGGCGGGGTGGGATGGCATGGGTTCTTAGGGTTTTATCAGGTCTTTACTGACTTTATGGTTGGGGAGCTCATGACGAGAGGAGGTTGAAGTAGATGCGTGTAATAGGTGTTGAGACTAGGTGGCACTCGAAGGCTATGTGCTTCCTTGTATTGGGTATATGGAGCTCTTCTTGCGTTGCCTAGGCGTGAATCGCCATGGAACTATTAAAAAGCATATTCCTCTGGTTCACAGTGAATTTCATGGGTCAGAAAATTTGCTTTCTTATTTTTACATTTTGTAAATATGTTCCTAAGGAACTTGTCTAGGTATCCTTCCTGTGTCTTTTCAGTTTCATTTACAAATTTCTTCTTGAATATCCTCATAGTCAATATCACTTATCACAGGTTCCACAAACTGCTTGCTGTTGATAGCTCACTATTGGGAGCTATTCCAATCGCCAGATCTTGACGGTGGAAATAGATTTGTGGGGCAGAAAGTTGAGGGCTAGAAAAATCCACTTTGGTGGTCCACACACACGTTGATGGGAATGTTGATGATGGAATCTAGGTTTGTAATTTTATCGTCATGGTCTCCATCTCTCATGACCTGTAGCATTTTCTGGGCTATCAATGGCTGTGGGTGAAGTTGAGATTCAGATTCCAGTGCCATTCAGCCCTTCTATGTGACTCCGTCATGCCAGGCTTGGGTCTACGAATTGTTCTTATTTTAAAAGCAAAACGGCAATTGAGTTTCTATGTAGAGAAAATTTAGCACAGGGAAAATTTAGGTTTCACTTGTGATACTGGTTCCAAAGATCAAGAATTAACTGGTTGAAAGCGGGTGACCATAACACCGCCTTTTTTTCATTGGATAGTTAATTGTCGCAGAAGAGACAGTACTATCTCAATGATCAAATACAACAACCGCTACTTAACTCAACCAGAAGAAATTGAGCAGGCAATCATAGAGTTCTTTTAGACTCTATACACAGCTCCATCTGGCCCCAAACCGAGAATGTCATCCCTTGACTTGTTAACCTCATCGATGATCAAGCTGTTTGGCTAGAGCGACCCTTCACAGAAGAAGAAATTATAGAAGCTATCGATGCTCTTGCCAAAGACAAAGCCCCTGGTCCTGACGACTTCCCAATTGCACCTTTTAAGGCTTTCTGGGATACTTTCCATCTTGACTTTATCAATTTCTTCGAGGAATTTTTCCTCTGGGGAACTCTCCACAAAGCTATTAATGCCACTTTTCTAGCCCTAATTCCCAAAGTTGAAGGGGCCGAGGAAATCAAGGATTTCCGTCCATTCAGTTTGCTCAACTCCCCCGACAAAATTCTGGCAAAAGTCCTGGCTTCTAGGATTCAACAGGTCCTCCCTTCCATCATCTCTTCATCTCAAACTGCCTTTATCGAAGACAGACAGATCCTAGATGGGGCCTTAGTGGCTCACGAGTGCATCCACTCCAGGCACTTGGCCAAAAAACCAGGTCTTATATTCAAAATAGATTGAGAAAAAGCCTATGACCATGTTGATTGGTCAATTATGGAGGAGTCTATGGCAAGGATGGGTTTCTGGGATCGTTGGAGGAAGTGGATGAGTGGGTGCTACTCCCATTCACACTTTTCCATCCTCATTAACAGAACCCGAAAAGGTTTCTTCCTGTCCTCGAGCGGTCTCCGTCAGGGAGACCCCCTCTCCCCCTTCCTGTTTGCCATCGCTGCGAAAGTGTTCAGTTGTTCTATTTCCCGGCTCTATCAAGCAGGACTCCTCTCTGGCTTCAGGAGCAGTTGACACGGCCTAACAGTGTCCCATCTACAATATGCAGATGATACCCTGGTGTTCCTAGATACCTCTCGAAGCGAAGTTGACACCCTCAACCTCTTCCTAAAATGCTTTCAAACAGCAACAGGGATTAAAGTCAACATGGAAAAATCTAAAATGATGGGAGTAGCTCTATCAAATGCAGCTGTCAGAGCGATCATTCGAAATTGGGAATGTAAAGTGGAGGATCTCCCTAGTATCTATCTCGGCCTTCCACCAGGACTGGGGAAACCCAAGAAGAGACAATGGTCTCAAGTCCTAGATAAGGTAGATAGACGTCTGACAGGGTGGAAAGGTAGATACCTCTCAATGGCAGGGAGAACGACAATGTAAAAGCCACCCTATCAAACTCTCCAGTTTACCTCATGTCTCTCTTCCATATGTCAGCCCAAGTGGCAAACCTGCCTAGAACAACTCATGAGGAATTTCCTATGGTCGGGGCAGGCTGAAAAGACAAAATTTCATCTTGTAGCTTGGGACAACATTTGTCTACCTAAACATAAAAGAGGTTTAGGAATCCGGGTACTTCGAAAACACAACCTGGCACTCCTAGGGAAATGGTGGTGGCGTCCAGCCACCCAGCCTTTCTTTCTTTGGGCTCAGGTCTTACGGAATAAGTATAGGATACCCGAAGGAGCTTGGGTGCCAGAAAGGAGTCAGTTGCATAATGCCTCAGGAGCATGGAAATCTTTTCCTCGGCTCTATCTCAGTTCGAAAGATTAATAAGATTTCACCTTAGAGAAGGTTTTAGAGTGAGATTCTGGTCAGATTTATGGCTAGGACCCTTCCCTCTACGAGAAGTGTTCCCTACCCTCTACACACTTGCTTTAACCAAAGAATCTTCTGTTGCTGATGAAATGGTTTTGTCAGTAGACCAAAGAGTTTGGAACCCATCTTTCTAAAGGAACCTAACAGAAGAGGAAACCAATCACTTTTAGTTGCTCACGACAGCTCTACACTCTCGCTTCATTCCTACTCGAGGAAGAGATGCTATAGTATGGACTCTAGCTCCCTCTGGTATCTTCTCTGCAGTCTCATTCTATAAAAGCTTAACTCAGCCCCCCACTCTTCTGAGGAATCCCACTGCGGTACAATCGAAAGTTGGGTCAACCATCGCCCCACTTAAGGTTCAAACTTTCAACTGGCTTGCCTGCTCCCAAAGAGCTCTCACAGTGGACCACCTCCAAAAGAGAGGGATCCCGATCCCCAATAGATGTGCTTTGTGCCTGTGAAAGGAGGAAAGCATCTGGTCTTCAAGCCTTTCCTTTCACTTTCGACATCCTAATCCTATGAATGTATCTATGACCTACGCCCTCATTTGTACCACCAATTTCTTCTACTGCAATGTTCCCATTGTGTTCATCATTTAATAATTTTTTAAAATAAACTTTCCACCTTTCGTTGACCACGTCATCTTTCACCAAGACCCTTTGATCCTCACTCTTAATGCATATAATATGATTTAGATCCCTACACTTTTTCTCTCTTATGTTTGCTAATTTGAAGACATCTTTTTTACCTTCTCTTGTTATGTCTAATCAGCATAAATCGCCACAATGGCTCAAAAACAATCCCATGTTACACTTAGTAGAGTTTTTATAAGATCTAATTACTTGTTGAGGCCACCGGGCAGATATAGAAAAGGAGTTTGATTAATTGGTTATATCAATCCCAAGATTGGATAGGCTTTATCATCCACAAACAGATCATTTTTTCTTCAAACTTAGAAACATGAATTCCATAGCGTGCAAGGACAAAATCTTCCCACTACTTGCGAAAAGGAAAACTTACCCGCTAGGGTTGACTAGGTAAAAAATGTGTTAGTTTCTCATGTACAAAAATGGGGCTTATAGAGACTGCCCGATTACAAAGATTTACATGAAGCTTTCAAAAATTACAGCAGGACTGAAATTTGCCAAACTACAAAGGTGTTTATGTTATGTGCTAAAGGTCCTGAGCAAAAAAGGAGTTGGACCCGGCTTGATCTTCTACTTGGATTCTAGCTCCCTCTTTCGCGAAGAGATATGCGAACTCTTTGGACGTCCACCATATATGCTTCCGAGAGACGTTCATAGCCCTGCAAATGTGATCAATTTCGTCAAAATAGAGGTTAGGTGCCATGGTGGAGAAATAGTCCTACTTGCCCAAGAGAGAACATTTTGTGAATCTCCTTCAACTATCAAGTGTGAGCCCCAAGAGTGGTTGAAACATTTCAGGCCTTGTAGGAGGGCTAAGGCTTCTGCATGATGGGAATCCTTGAGACCGAGATGTTCAGAAAAAGTTAGGAGGATGTTGCGCTGATGGTCTCTAAAGACCCCCCCAGCCCCTGCCGGGCCAGGATTCCCAAGGGAACAACCATCAAAATTCAGCTGATGCTGCCTTCTGGTGGTGATTGCCAATTGTTGAGTCTTGATGCCAGTCGTGGTTGGTGATGGAGAATATTGTCCCATTGACAAAGGAAAAAGCTCCTTGGTATGCCCGAGAAGACCTTGTGATTAGAGGCCCAGAAAGTGACCATAGAGATTGCCTTGTGTAAGAGTGCTGAGGTATGGAGTTTTAAACCTTGAAAGATTCTAGCATTTCTCTCCACCCAGATGGTCCATATGGTTGTAGCTATGGTAGCCTTCCACAAGATTCTTCCAGCCTTCAATCAATGTGAATCTAGTTCGTAAAAGATCAAAACCTTGACTGAAGGCTGGAAGAATCTTGTGGAAGGCTACCATAGCTACAACCATGTGGACCATCTGGGTGGAAAGAAATGCTAGAATCTTTCAAGGTTTAAAACTCCATACCTCAGCACTCTTACACAAGGTAATCTCTATGGTCACTTTCTGGGCCTCTAATCACAAGGTCTTCTCGGGCATACCAAGGAGCTTTTTCCTTTGTCAATGGGAAATATTCTCCATCATCAACTGCGACTGGCATCAAGACTCAACAATTGGCAATCACCACCAGAAGGCAGCATCAGCTGAATTTTGATGGTTGTTCCCTTGGGAATCCTGGCCCGGCAGGGGCTGGGGGGGTCTTTAGAGACCATCAGCCCAACATCCTCCTAACTTTTTTTGAGCATCTCGGTCTCAAGGATTCCCATCATGCAGAAGCCTTGGCCCTCCTACAAGGCCTGAAATGTTTCAACCACTCTTGGGGCTCACACTTGATAGTTGAATGAAATTCACAAAATGTTCTCTCTTGGGCAAGTAGGACTATTTCTCCACCATGGCACCTAACCTCTATTTTTGACGAAATTGATCACATTTGCAGGGCTATGAACGTCTCTTGGAAGCATATATGGTGGACGTCCAAAGAGTTCGCAAATCTCTTCGCGAAAGAGGGAGCTAGAATCCAAGTAGAAGATCAAGCCGGGTCCGACTCCTTTTTTGCTCAGGACCATTAGCACATAACATAAACACCGTTGTAGTTTGGCAAATTTCAGTCCTGCTGTAATTTTTGAAAGCTTCATGTAAATCTTTTTAATCGGGCAGTCTCTATAAGCCCCATTTTTGTACATGAGAAACTAACACATTTTTTACCTAGTCCACCCTAGCGGGTGAGTTTTCCTTTTCGCAAGTAGTGGGAAGATTTTGTCCTTGCACGCTATGGAATTCATGTTTCTAAGTTTGAAGGAAAAATGATCTGTTTGTGGATGATAAAGCCCATCCAATCTTGGGATTGATATAACCAATTAATCAAACTCCTTTTCTGTATCTGCCCGGTGGCCTCAACAAGTAATTAGATCTTATAAAAACTCTACTAAGTGTAACATGGGATTGTTTTTGAGCCATTGTGGTGATTTATGCTGATTAGACATAACAAGAGAAGGTAAAAAAGATGTCTTCAAATTGGCAAAAAAAAGAGAGAAAAAGTGTAGGGATCTAAATCATATTAAATGCATTAAGAGTGAGGATCAAAGGGTCTTGGTGAAAGATGACGTGGTCAACGAAAGGTGGAAAGTTTATTTTAAAAAATTATTAAATGATGAACACAATGGAAACATTACAGTGGAAGAAATTGGTGGTACAAATGAGGGCGTAGGTCATAGATACATTCATAGGATTAGGATGTCGAAAGTGAAAGGAAAGGCTTGAAGACCAGATGGTATATCAAAGATTAGCATTGAGCTTGTACCTCTTTGTCTTAGTTGTGGACGACTTAACTAAGCACGTACAGGATGAGGTACCATGGTGCATGTTGTTCGCAGATGACATAATTTTGATTGATGAGACCCGAAATGGCGTCAACACAAAGTTAGAATTTTGGAGGGATGCTCTAGAATCCAAAGGTTATGAAATTAATCAGACTAAGACAGAGTATGTGGAATGCAAGTTTAGTAATAATAGTAGCAGATACGAGGAAGTAGTTGAGATTGACGGCCAGGAACTACAAAAATGACCGTACTTTCGATATCTTGGGTTGATAATATAGGAAAATGGGAGATTGATGAAGATGTCGCACACAAAATTAGAGCTAGGTGGGCGGAGTGGCGATGTGCAACTGGAATTTTATGTGATTGCCGCATACTAATGAGGCTGAAGGGCAAGTTCTATAGGACAATTGTGAGACCAGCTTTGGTCTATGGGGTTGAATGTTGGGCGGACACAAAACAATATACCCGTAGAATGAGTATAGTGGAGATGAGGATGTTGAGATGGATGAGTGGCAAGACAAGAAGCGATAGAATTCAAAGTGAATCAATTTAGGAGAATTTAGGTGTGGCACCAATAGGCAATGAGATAAGAGAGAGTAGACTTAGGTGGGTTGGCCATGTGTGGCGCCGACCAAGCACAACACCTGTTACGAGTTGTGAGTTAGTTCAAGTGGAAGGACTTAGAATGGCAAGGGGTAGGCCCAAAAGGACGTGGTTGGAAGTAGTTCGGAAAGATATGGGTTTATATGGTCTCACTGAGGATATGACCTTTAATAGAGCAGAATGGCGGACCGGGATTCGTATAGTCGGCTCCAATTAATTGGGAAAAGGCTATGATGATGATGAGGATACTGGGACTTGGAATGAAGCACCACATGCTCCACTTATTTGATATTTGGGTACTATACGTGACTTTGGTGTTGCTGGGCATATGTATTTATGTGTTGATTTGTGAAGCATTGAACCTTTCGCAAAAAGGAAATATGCACAATCCGTTGTTGGGCCTTTTAATGGCATCAGAAATTTTAATGGCATCACAATTTCTGACATATAGTCTTTCTTCAATCTCTTTGCCATTCTCTAGATGGTTAGAGATTGTTGATGGGGTTCCCTCTTTGTCTTATTGATTTGTTAAAGACAAGCTAATGGTACATTAGAAATTGAGGCTAGTTTGGGGATGCAAGATTGAACTTTTAGATTATGTTTAGGGTGAGTATGTTGTGCGTATGTGGTTTGTATCTTGGGATTGAGCTGACAATTGAGATTCATCTCTGTTTTTCATTTGACATTGATGTGTTACTGAGCCATGGTGTCATTTTTCTTTTATGGTGTGCTTATTGGCTTAAGTAACAGCAGAAGATGATTTTTTGTGCTAGTAATATTCAGCCATATATATATATATATATATATATATATGAGCCTCGTAGGCTTGTTGTCAAAGGTAAGATTAGGTTGCTTTCTAATTGGGTCTTCAGCAACTAAGATCCATGTTCTTTTTTTTTTTTTTGGCTTGAATGATATGACTAAAATCCTTGTTATTACAGGAAAAACAACCATTTGAGCGGATAGAAGTATCAAGGCAGCAGGCTCTAGAGATGTTCACAGAAAATGGCTTCAAGGCAAGACGTGCTTTCTGTAGAAAATAACATGAAGTGAATGGGTTTGTTGTATTATTAGTTGTAATTCAATAATTGATGTCCCTATCATGGGTCACAACTTTCCAAGTACTTTTTATTTCAGGTCACTCCTGAATGTTAAAGTTTTAAATTGCAGGATTTTTGTCAAGTAGAAATTAATAATTCAAGGATAAGGGGTTTGCATTACCAGTTGTTTCATTGTCAAATAGGATGTCATGCTGGTGTTTTTAAGCTCCATATCAATATGGTTATTCATTTTGTGCTTTGCTATAAACTTCCTGTGCAGATTGAGATCATAAATGAACTTCCTGAGGATAAAACCATTACGGTCTACCGGTGTGGGCCCTTAGTTGATCTTTGTCGGGGACCACACATTCCAAATACATCTTTTGTGAAAGCTTTTACCTGTTTAAAGGTAAAGATTCATGAGGAGCATTGAGATTTCTTCATGAACTTCCATGCAAGTCTTTATAAAGGTCATATATGCTTCCTTTTTGCAGGCCTCGTCTTCCTACTGGAGGGGAAAGGTAGACCGGGAAAGCCTGCAAAGAGTTTATGGAATTTCATTTCCTGATCCAAAAAAGTTGAAGGTTCTATATTTTAAGTTTCTCTTCTCTTTAAATTCGTTTTGCTTATTTTTATTATGGCACCTCTTCTCAAAATCTAGTGGTTTGCTTGGCATTAGTGATGTTAAGCGATGCTTAGTGATTTGATTAATCAATAAAGAATGTTGTCGTTAAAGGGTTTTGTTTCATACTAGATTCCATTTCAACTCGACATCTCTATATTTGTTTTGAGGTTTTTGTGTAAGTGAAATTTGTTTGATTGATGAGCTTCTATTCTTTTAGAGTAGTTGACTTGCATTTTTATTCAGATAGAATCAGAAATCAGTGTTTTTTTCCAGTTATGTAGAACTTCATTGCATTGACAATAAATTTTGTTATGTAAGTGTTCCTAGTTTGTTCGCACATGTTCCCTTTGAGAATCTTGTTGCTCACATATTTTCATTGCGCTCTTGTAATTCCACTTTTGCTAACATCCAAAGTTATTTCATGTTTTCAGTTGTCTATCTTTTGGGTATTGGGGCTTGCTTTCATCCCTCTCATGTGAGAATCAGTGGTGTTAGGTCCGTGTGCACTGGTAGCACAGAAGTGTTGACGCTGTAAATTCATTAGTGGACCCCCAGACACAATGATGTGTCCTACGAGAAACAGTATTTTCCAGTTGGCACTAGTTTGGTAGGACTGGTTTTGCTTAGTGAGGTCATTCTATGGCCTCAGGTGACTCGGTATTACAAGTAAATTGGACTTGGTTTTAACTGATTAGGGTTGAACAGTACTCTTCAAGTCCTTGCTGATTGAGTGTGCAATAGGTTTGGAAGCCTTGCCAATTTAGTGCCCAACTTGGCTTTAGTAACTTTTTTTTTGAAATTGGTGACTATATAATTACCGATGGTACTCACATGAGGTGAGTGAAAGGCATCTCACAATCCAGGTACTTAAATGCACAACTGATTAGTATAAACAAGAAAGTATGGTATAAAGTTTAATATAAAAAAAAAGGAATGGTCTAAAAGGGGCAGGTGTGCTACCATTGGCTTCAATAAAATTCACCTTCCTCATGTGAATATTTAATTAATTTAATCAAAGGGTTTGGATGTTATTAGAGGCTAGTTTGTTTTGAAGGAGTTCCTTGTCCTGGTTATTGGCTTCTATCTTTAGGGTTATTGATGAGGAGTTGTATTCTATTGCTCTTAGCTTTATCAGGAGTTCTCAATCTTTATTGTCTTGGACTTGTGTCAAGGAGACAGGAGAAAGTGACATTGCTGCTCTTAAAAGTTTGTAACTTTGCTTAGGTGATTTTGGTCTCTTACTGGCTCCGTTTGGAGTGGATTCCTGTTAGCTATAGAAGGATTAACCTAGTTGGGGCTGATAAGATTAAATTTGTTTTCACCTCTGAAGTCATATCTTTGATTGGGTTTTTTTGATAGTTTCAAGATGATAAAAAGTACTGTCTTGCAATGCAGTGTTATTGGGAATAGCCATAGTAATCTATTTCTGGATGAGTACTCTGGTGAGCAGGTTCTTCATTTTGAGTTTCCATGGTCTGGTGAAGATTTTAGGATTCATTATCTATATTTAGGCAGGTCTAAATTAATTCTCTTATCTAATGGTTGGTTGATATGTTTAATAATATCATTATTCGGCTATCCACTAGCTTTCATATTTTGGTGTTAACCATGCGGATTTTGTGCTGTGTTTGAGTGATAGAGAATGCATTTGAGTGAAGAAGAGGGGAGGTCTAGTTCTCTTCTAGTGATTTGGGTGGCAGGATCTAACGTGTAAAATTTTATTGTATTTCTAGGGGCTTCCTGAACTGTGAGGGAAGATGGGTTTCCTTTTATGAAAAGTTATCGTTTCTCATATTTGTCCTCCTACTTTTATCTAAAATATTTTCCTTGGGCTGATCAGTGAACTCAAAATGCCATCTTTTTTTTCCTTTTTAAACCAGGATTGTCTGAGATTTTATAATATCATGAAAATTTCATGATATTGGGTGCAATCAAAAGCTCTTGTTTTGCTTCCACTTGAAGAATTTCTGTGTGTTTCTGATACTTTATTGGTTGGGCTTTTTGATCTGGCAACTTTTGAATTATTTGTGCATATTTTTTTAGCCTTGATGGGTATAATTTGGCTTTTGCCTCAAACTTTGATTCCTCTACATTTTAAGCTGACTTGATTGTCAATTGATATGATCATCCTGCTTCTACCATATATACACGTAGAAGTAATTTTCAATGCTATTGTCTTATCTTTATCCCTATGTTTTGTTTAAGCTGTAAACATTGTTAATAGTTCCACTGCTGACCATATGCTTGTCATAGTAATTTTCCATGCTGTTATCCTAAATTTGTCTTTGCGTTCTATGCCAAGTTATTGGTGATGTTAATTTTCTAATGCTGACAATAATCTCTGATGTAGGAATACTTGATTCGGTTGGAAGAAGCAAAGAAATATGACCACAGATTACTTGGACAAAATCAAGAGCTTTTCTTTTTCCATCCTCTCAGGTGATCTCTTTGAAGTTACTGCAGGCCTTTTCCTCTTATGGACTGAATGTTTATTCAAATTTTCTTTTGCTTTAAGCTTAAGTTTGGTGTACGACTCAAATGGAAAATGGATTTTTACATTATTTTCTGGTTGTCGATGTTTGCTTCTGTGAATTGTCTCGGTAATATGTCAGTTTCTTATGGTAAGTTGATGACCTTGTAAATGCTTTTTTGCATTTCAGTCCTGGAAGTTGTTTCTTCTTGCCACATGGCACTAGAATATATAACAAACTGATGGAATTCATACGAGATCAATATAGAGAGAGAGGTTACCAAGAGGTTAATATCCTGCACTAAATTATTCGCAAATTTACTCAATAATATTGTTTGGGAACAGAACCTTATGACAGTTTTTCAGGTTTTATCGCCAAACATATACAACATGCAACTCTGGGACACATCAGGGCATGCTGCGAACTACAAGGAAAACATGTTTGTTTTTGAGGTCAATTTGTTGTCCTTTCTAATTAAATTCCGGTGGTATATATTTTTATTAACATGTATTAATTTGGGGTAAGATTACTTCTTGTGCATGGTATATAATACACAGTTAGGGCCTCCACAATTTGTTCTGAAAATGGAAAGGCTTAAGATGTACATTGTTCTACTGGGGAAATCGATCACCGAAACTACTGTTCACCTCTACTTTTTGCCTTGAGAGTGGATGGTGGATGCCCTATTATATACCAAAACCAAGTTGTGATTAGTATATTTACCCCAAAGTAATATATTATATGCATGATTGTGCTTCACATTATCCCCATATGATTTGTGTTTTCCAGGAATGCATTCTGTGGGTACTTTTTCTACTTGTGTGTCTTTAAGGATTTTTTATCCATAAAAATTTTTCTTTACATTTAAGTTACTTCTTATGTTAAGCTTTCTGGCTTTTCTACTCTGATCTCAATCTTCATGTATTTTATGTAGGTTGAAAAACAAGAATTTGCACTTAAGCCGATGAACTGCCCTGGGCATTGTCTTATGTTTGAACATAGAGTTCGGTCATACAGGGGTAGCTTTCTTTTTAGCCTTGTAGCTTGACATTCATTGGATTACTAAAATAAATATTTATCGTGTACTTTTCATTTGGAACTTGATTTGAATGCTTTGTTGTGGAGCTATGTGTCATTGCTATGGGTATGCGTGTCCATGTCCAACACAGGTAAGGGGGTTGGATTCCTCATGCCATGAAGAAGAGGATTTAGCGACGTGGCAATATGACAAAGAAAACTAAATCCAACAATGTTTACTAATATCCTATTTAATGAGAAGTAGCAAAAATAATCAACAAACCTTAATTGGATGAAACCGTAGCTTGTTTTTAAAATTCCATGGGCATTTTCAAAGTTTTCATTCGTCGATTCAAAATAAAAAAGATCAAGTCTCTAAAAGGATATAATAATTGTTAATTAACAAGTTGAAGAATTAGAAGAATCCGAATCCGTATGTGTTTCGATATGTGTCCAACACAGGTATGGCAATCCATGAAACATAGTTCTGGTGTATCATATTTCATTAGATGGATAGTGACTTTTGCATCACTGTTTTAGAAAGCAAAGTGCATACTTCTTTCTGCTAGATATGTTTTGTGTATTCTATTACTAGTATGAGAATTTTACAATCTCATATTGGCCTTGTAGAGTTACCTATACGCATGGCAGATTTTGGGGTTTTGCATCGAAATGAACTCAGTGGTGCCCTTACTGGTTTAACTCGTGTTCGGAGGTTCCAACAGGTGCATTGCCGTACTTTACTTGACATATCTTAATTATATGTTTTGTTGCAAATATGTGCCCATAACTGATATAGATGCAGTCGGGTTATATTGTCCGAATTGCTGGCTTTTCTTATGACTCCTATAGATGCATATGTTCCAACTTTCCATTGTTCTTGCAAGTTAAATCATCTCAATCATTAAATGGACGACCAACTATTTATTGATTTTGAGGTCACAAGTTTTTATAAGACCTAGGTCACAGACTCTTTCTGGTTAATGAGGCAAGGAAGATAGCTTGTTATCAGTATTTGAAGTTTGATATCTGAATGCAAGCATAATTGGTCTCCCTTCTTACCTAATGTATCCTTTGTAAAAGTTGAATGCTTATCTAAAAGGGGCTGTTTTTTCCAAGTTTATTATTAAGTCTAATATTATTTTTTCAAAACTAATATTGAGGCAATATGATTACCTTTATATGCCCTATTAACTTATTTAGTTCCTGAATTACTGTTTGTGCTCCTCATTTCAGTTAGTCTAAGAGCATTATGTAGCAAAGGAACATACACATGGGCACACACATGCAGGAATCTACTTGTACATAATATCATTTACTTGTATATAAATACCCAACATTACTTATTGTTTACACGAATTTTTACATCACATGGCAAACTGACCCATATTGGAAGGCCCATTTGAAACTGGCAGCTGGTATTTGGGCCTCATCATGCCCCCAAAAACTCGAAATATAGGATAGATAATATTTCTTAGTTAGAAGCGGCCAATAGATCTCAAGTACACAAGGGCATCAACTCCGACATTAATCCAATGTCAAATATCTCAGAAAACTGCCAGAAAATGGAAAGTGACAATTTGGCCCCCAAATGGATGCAACTTGGGCCCGAATTCGAGGGATCCTCATTTTTTATGGTGGAAGGCCCTACAAATAAAGACCATGTGCTTTGGGCCAGTTATAGCTCTGATCTGTCGTCGATTTCGCATAAAAGAGCATGGTTAAAGCAAAATAAGATGGACTCCTAAGATGGCCCCCAAAATGCGGCTCAAAATGATATTGGATGAAGAATATACTGTGAAAATAATCTGTGGAACATAGTGTACAAGTTGTGGATCATAGAAAAGGGAGTAAATTACAAAGGAGCCCCTGGAAATCAGTCCCTAAGGGGCTCAAAACCCTCACGAATGAAATTAGGTGACCGGACAGACCTAACCCCCAAGTTTTACATTATTTTCGACGTCATTTGATCACATTTACTAAAAGATTTGCATATTATTCAATAATTAATTTTCTTGCTCCTTCAAAAATAAGCCAAAATTCTGCAAAAACACTTAGCTTGTCATATTTTCCATTGCTGCTTTCTCCCAAATTCCGTGGAGTTTAGATCCGTGGTTCGGATATGGTGTCTTACAGTTCATAAGCTTTCTGACAAGGTGCATATCGAGGGGTATCTTTCGTTGGAAGATAATGAAAATGTAAAGAGAAATTGGGTACTTCTTACGTCGTGCAACTTTCATGCCCCATGACCCATAGCCGGTTTTCCTGTAATATTTGTCGATTTAGGGTGTCTGTTTTGATGAAACTTGTTTGGATTGGATTCCTGACTGAATGAGCTTTCTGTTGTTATATCGAAAGCAATGATTGACCCGAGGATGACGAACGAAAGCGGCAATGATCGACATTTGATTTGAAACCCCGCTGAAATCATGATTTTTATCTCTTCAAATGTTGATAGCCCACTATGGGGGCTGTTGAGCGATTCTTGGTGCGAAACAACTATGGGATTGACGCTTACAAATTTTGGTACCGCAATGAAGAAAAACCAGCACAAATCCAATCAAATAAGAGGAAATTGTGTAGGGGAAGATGCATAAAGCTGAATTTTCAAAATTCATCGCAAAAGACCCAAAACTTTACAACATCTAGGAGTTTTCTGTGCAAATTTGGTACAAAATGATTGTGTTGTAATACTCCACGATTTAGTGGCAATAGAAAATCCACTTTGGCATTAGAAATTATGGATTGAGTAAGGGTTTTGAGTATGTGTAGTGGAATTTTGGATACTGTTGATCGCCAAAAGCTACTATTTTAGTTTGGACTTGAATGAGACCTGGTACCAATTTCCTAAAAAGTTAATAATGCACCCATGTTTAGGACTCTTGCTATATAAAGCCATAAGCTCCTTATTTTCAAGGGGGGAAATCATTTGTTGTAATTGAGAGTTTAGGAATTCTAGAATGAGAAACCCTTTCCCCACAGTGGGAAACCCCAAACCCTTCCCTTAACCATGGTTAATCTCCACTTCAGAACCCTACTTGAATTAGGTGAAAATGCCCAAACTACCCTTTGACATGCAAAGTAAAGACAAGTCTACCCACTTGCCTAAAACCCACTCAATGCATAAAACCTTAGGGGCTAGTGGGGTGCCCTCCTTTTAGGAGAAATCTAGGGTACGTTCCAAAAGGCCATCCCTCTCAAGGCGTTGTAGCAGAGTGCAAGGCTCCTCTTGATACCCAATAATTGGGTTGTCTAAGAGGGCCTGCTACATGGACCTGGGATGGTCGAAATCCACAACAAGGTAATTGTTTGGTGAATTGTTTAATGAAAATTAGATGATGCTTAAATTCTTGTCTTATCCAATTGGAGTCAAAAAAAAGAAAAAGAAAAAAAAAAAAAAAAAAAAAGAAATCATCACAACTCGAACACGCAACACAAACCGGCAACTTCCAATTTTTCCAGTGGAGGAGCCATAAGGACATGTGGCCGATTTCTATGTGTGTGCGCGTGTGTGTGATAATATGTATAAAATTGAGTCCAAAATTAAAACAAACGCACACAAGAAAACAAGAAAAACAAATCCTTCAATTAAGCAAAGAAAATACTTGATGGGTTCAGGATCTCTTGGGCTGGTGTAGCCAACCTTCTTAGATAACCAGGTTTTGGGGACTGGGATATGCTCTGATGCTCTCTCTCTCTTGCTAACTTTGGGTTGATTTTGTATGCCTTGTTTGGGTCTTGATGGGGTTGGAGTTTCTCCCTAGAACTTGGGGAGCCTAGAGGTAAAGCTAGGGTTTCTCTCTCGAGGAGTTTTTCTCCTTAGTTTACTCTCTCTCTCTCTAGGAGAGTTTCTCTCTCTAAGCTCTAGGTGAGGGTTTCTCGCTCCAAGAGGGCTCTCTCTCTAGAATTCTTTATACCCTAAACCTATCAAATGAGCTCCCCCTTCAAAAGTGAAGGGCTAATGCTTTTATGTATTGAGGGTTTAGAACAAAGGTGGATTATTAACTTTTGGAAAAATAGGTGGATAGATTATCAACTTTCTTTCTCGTCCAAATCCAAAAGTGTAGCTTTGGGACGTCAAGAATGTCTAAAATTCTACCATACTTTTAAAAGCTTCGTTCAACCCATACCTATGGTATGTGGCCTTCATTTCTTGATTTCTAACACGAAAATGGGCCATCGGTCGTTGCCAAATTGTAGAGCATTTCATCATGATCAAGTTGCATCAATTTTGTCAAAACAATTTGGTGGAGTTTTTGGTCTGTTGTGATGATTTTCCAAAATCCAGCTTTATGCATCTTTTTATACATAATTTTTTTTGCCCCGTTGAATTCTCGTCAGATTTCCTTATTCCTAGGCTATGAAATCGAAGACCGTGATCCCATGGTCGTTTTGCCCAAAAAATTGCTAAATAAAATCCATGGATTAAGTTGTGAGCATTGGAAGAGGATAAAATCATTATTTTAGCATGGTTTCCAAATTGGACATCAATAATTACCATTTTCGCGAGTCATCTTCGGGTTGATTGTTACTTTCCATATATCATCGAAAAGCTTATCAAGTCACGAATCCGATCCACAAGGCTCATCCAAAAGACCTCCCGGATCGAGAGAAATCGCAAGAAAACCAGCTATGGGTCATTATGGGGTATGAAAATTACATGGCATAAAAAATACCCAACTTCTCTCTAGATGTTCATCATCTTTCAACAAAAGATACCTTATCCATACCTCGAATGCAAGCTCTATAGGGTTTGGGAGTATGGTTGTGGAAAATACTATTTTTTTTTCTCCAGAATTTTGCGCCTGTTTTTTTGAAGGAGCATGAAAATTAATTCTAAATAGTATGCTCCACACCCAATTCTTTAGGAAATGTGACCAAACAACATCAAAATGATGTGAAACTTCTATGTGAAGGTTTTTCGGTCACCCAATTTCATCCGTGAGGGTTTTGGGGCCATTGGAGGCCAACTCCCAAGGGTTATTTAGTAATTTTGGTCTCTTTTCTATGCTCTACAGCTTGTGTTTGCCATACCTCCCCTACCTGACATTGTTTTGAGCCGATTTTTAGGGGAATATCTTGGGGATATTTAGGACTTATCTTTTTGCTCATTTTGGGTTGCATCTGTCTTACCTTGCTTTGGTTATACTCTTTTATATTGTATTCCGTAGTTGATTTGGCCCATAAGGAACCTCAATGCTCATGGCTCAGTATGCATCTGTTTGGGGGGCCTTCAACTATGCTCCTCATTTCCGATAGTTTTTTGGCATGTACATTGCCGTATTCCTGCCAGGGTTGGCAACCCCACTCATTCGCCATATGTGGGCTGTATTTCACTGGGATTTGTCACCACCCCCCTATCTTTTATGGATTTTTGGGGCGAGACAATGCCCAAATAACTGTCCTCCTGTTTCAAATGAGCCTTTGGATCAGGTTCGCCACGTGCGTCAAAAATATGTGCAAGCACTTATATCTATCATTCTGGAGAAGATGGTTTGCCATATGCGTCAAAAATATGTGCAAGCACTTATATCTATCATTCTGGAAAAGATGGCCAGTCCCTTCTCTTTTTCTTGTTTGCTTTTATTGCTGTAATTGTATGCATTAGCAAATTAACACTTGAGAGTTTATGTTGTAAAATTTGTGTATCACTTGGGTGCTCCAGAGGTTAAATCATTTTTCTGACATTGTCATGATATGTGCTAATCTGGTGTTGCTAATTATGCATGTTCTCATCATTATTTTATGTGGATATCTTTCAACTTGAGCCCCTGCTTACTGGATATGATTATGTTGTTGTGTATGCTTGCAGGATGATGCTCATATATTTTGTACGGAATCACAAGTAAGTTATAATCTTAAGATTTCTGCAACTAATTGTATTTTGCATTGGATATAAAGAAACATTTGTACTAATGCTTTTAATAGTTCAATTTTCCCTGCTCTTATTTCTTTCAAATTCTTTTTTCCCCTGCTCTTATTGCTTGTATGAGATTAAAAGAATCTTGTGGTGCACACATTCATGTGGCTTGTACTGTTGAATCTGAACGTCTTGAATTGAGTTTTTTAGGGCTATTTCAAAAGAATGCTAATTTGGCGTGAAGAACCGGAAAATTAGGTTATACTAGTTCTGGTTAGTTTTATTTGGTGTTGTATGATATTTTCCCTGGTTTACTTATTGATTGTGTTAGCTTGTCTTCACAGTGATCAATGCAGATGTACATTGTCTTGGTTGAGAAATTCTTGCTAACTATCTATAATAGTGTTGATCTTTTTTTCATCCTCCACATTTCCTTCTCTTGGCTGACTTGCCCACTTGATAGAACCATAGTTGTTAAGAGTGGGAGTGGGTGCGGGAGAATGGGATCCACCAATGGCTGAAGCTCCATACTTTGGGTGCATCTGGGAGTGTTGTCGAGGAAGCTGGCTTGGGAACAGCTTGATATATGTACTATCTGTAAAAGTTTTGATAAATGTATAATCCAGTTTTTAGCATTACCGAAACGTGAACAATGAGAACTTTTTAGCCTAAAAGTCCCATAAGGATCATCACCCCCAACCAAGCTCCCCGCATTTAGGGAGAGAACTACATCCTATCAAGGAAGATGACATACTACCATATGTATGCTATCTTCCTTGAAAGAATACTATAATTTAGGGACACTCTTGGCATCAGGGTCAGGGTCCTTTGTTGATGAAATGGGTGGCATCTTATCTTTCCGTGATGTTCAATCTTGTAATCGCCATATCTGATATTTGGGATTCTTCCATGCTAGTGTGGCGATTGTATATTTTCTTTGGTGAGATCTAGTCTTAGGGGCTTCAATAGGCAATAAGATGAGAGAAAGTAGACTTAGGTGGGCATGTGCAACGTAGACCTAATACGGCATTGGCTAGGAGATAAGATTTGGTTCACGTAGGAGGCGGCTCGATAAGGGAAAAGGAAGATCCAAAAAGGAAATGGATAGAGGTAATGAGAAAAGATACGGTGACTTTTGGTCTTACTGAGGGTATGTTCCTTGATGGAGAAGAATGGAAGAACAAGATTCATGTAACTAACCCACATAATTGGGATAAGGCTTGGATTTTGATGATGATGGATGATGATTATGATCTAGTCTTTGTAGTAACTCAGTCATAGTTTATTTTAGTTACATGTCTGCATCTTGGTTATCGATTGAGGCCTTATTCTTGAGTTGAGATTTGCCCCCTTGGTCGCAACTTCTAGTTTTGTACTTGAAGACCCTGGGATAACTTGCTTTGATGTGAAACAATGCAGCCTTGATATTCAACTTTTGTCAAATATGAAAGAATGAAAAAAATCAATTTATAAAGCTGACATAGAACAAAATAACTGTGTGGTGTAAATGGCTTACCATAGAACTTGCCCCATGGGTGAGGTGAGTGACTCAGGCGACTTTGAGTCAACTCACCTGATTCCATAGTTATTGGAATCAAGAGCTGGACCATTTCCTAGATTGGATTGGGAGCAAGGGATCATGAAAGGCTAGAGGGTCCTTAGGTTTGGGATCACTATCTGTTCACCCCAAAATTTAGGGATCGACATCGCAGTATGTTGGGGAGATCGATCCCAACTTCCAGTGATCTAATGATAAATTCTACAGGTCTGCACTCTATCTGCTTAAAAATTGAGGTCCATGTGTTCACCTAACTAGGGTTCCCTAGGTCAAGAGCGTAATCCATTTTTATTATTTATAATAAAATGATTTTTTAAAAGATTCAAAATTTTTATTTCTAAAATGTAAGAAACCCAGTCATTCTATAATTAATAGTTTGGTACTTCTTTGAGTGCAAAACATAAGTATGAAGATGAAGCTCATGGTAATTCGCGACCTAATAACGAGCCCAAAATGGATAGAACATGCAATTAATTCTTAGAAGTGTACTCATGATGCAATGTAGCTGTTACTTCGCATTGAGATGAAGCTCAAGGTTCGAACTCATGACCTACTAAAGAGGGTGAGAGGGCTAGACACCTTGGTTGGGAGATCACGGTGACCATACTTGAGTCCTCACTGAGCTGCCCAAGAGCCCCAAAAAAGTTCCAATGGGAAAGATGCCGAAAAATCCCTAAACAAAGAACGAATTAGTAATGAAAAAAGTGATATGCAACATAAAGCGCATATAAAAGATGGAAATGATGAGAAATTTATGTTATTGGCTGAAATTATCTGAAAAATTAACAGAACACCAAATGCTACTGTAGTTTATAATTTTTCGCTACTCCAGTGTTGCTAATTGAAATGAGGCCCATCAATTTTTCACTTCACTGTAAAAAATGAAGTGTAAAGATTAAGTTAGGCATCGCTTTGCACTAAAAAATGTCCACACTGTATGGATTCAGACTTAGCGTCTCACATACACACAAGCACTAACTCAATAGTCTCAGAGGCATAGGCTCAAAGTCTCACAAAGGGCTCCCCAATGACCCTTTGCCTGTGCACCTTCTTTCCCTTTACTACCTTGATAGCTTTCTGCATTGGGTCATTAACTTGCACATGCATGTTTATAGAAGGCTTTATAAATCATCATGAATTTTGGGGAGGTGACATTTTACGTGATTAGCTCCGCCTGTCATGTCCTTCTCACAATATCCACATCACACCCACCCCGAACCCTTCTCTGACATCCTCACTCCATGTTGCTATGCAGGATCTTCCTCGATGTCTCCTGAACATCCGAAAGCAAGCATGGTGAAGGCATAAACACCTAACCAAGATATATTTATGTATATCTAAATATGAAAAATTTAAATTGTTGAGTAAAATAAATGTTATACACACCAAATATTTTATAGACATCAATATACATATATAGATATATTTATGTATATCTTGATCTGAAAATTTAAAATTGTTGAGTAAACTAATGTTATACATACCAAATATTTTTATGGACATCAATATACATATATTAAAATATATCAAAGGCATTCAAAATATATCTTGTTAGAAACATTTAGTTAAAAAAAATTCGATTAGCAACATTGTTTTAATGCATCTATAAAAACATCTTTTTATGCATCAAAACGTGAAAAAAAAACTGAGAGTACTAATTTTAAAACAGTTAAGGCACGCTAGATACACAAAAAAGCAATAAAAGATTAATTGGTATCATGAAATTTTTTATAGAAACAATTAGCAACAATTATGTTAATACATCTATGAAAACATTTTTTTACGAATCAATATAATTAAAAAAATTGAGCTAATTTTTCTAAAGAGAATACTACTTTCAAGACAATTGAAGCAGGCTACATGCTTAAAAACCCTATTTTAAGATATAATCAGTATCATGACATTAAAAATGGACCCAACATTATAAAGAATAATAATGTCTCTAACTTGTAAGAAGTCTCTTTGTATGTATGAAAGTTGAAAAGAACCCGAATCTTACTCATTTTTTTGATAAAATGAAAAAAACAACAAATGCAATATTTCAGTTAAATTGAGTTGTAACAGGAAAAAAATAAATCAAATATATAAATTTAAATTAAAAAAAAGCCCAAAATTTTGAGGCTAATCCCCCAATCCTCGCGCTCAACGCAAATTGATGTCTCCAATTCTTGTCAAAGTTTCCTCAAACAACCCCAATCTACGTTGGTGGTATAAGACCAATGGGCTAGAAATGCAATCTTTTTAAAAATTTCCATTGTATAAAAGCTCAAGGGTTTAAATGCATGAGTATCTCAATACAAAACCATAATACATATATTCCAGCCTGCAAACATGGTTTATACACATTTGAATAATAAAATTCAACCCTAATAGGTTCCTTACAAATCCCTTACTCAAAAATACAATTAGCTCAATACAATATTCAAATATTCACAATGTACATCTCTACAACATATTGTATGATTTGCACTCACAATTCTTCATTATATCAAAATTGTGATAATTGCATCTTCATTCTTCATCCACATCATATATCATAATGTCTCATACACATCATACACTAGATCATAATAATTCGATAAGATTTCAATTCGCATAAACAATAATGGATAGCATTAAAGTTCATATCGCAAGATTAAAGAACAATATCAATAGACACACAACATACTCAATTTAACCAATCATGAATCCATGTAATAACTGTAAATACATCAAATTAACATGTAAACATGCATGGAGAAACCATGGTTCAAACCCCTTGTGCCAGGGCCACGAAATGGCCTTTTGATGACTTAATTTTGTCCTATTGTCTAAGGCACGGGTGATAATAATAACTCAAGGAGATCAATCCAATGGGAAGCAAATGATCACTTTTATTTCACTTAATGGGGATCAAATCATGAGAGAGACATATATCAAAATAACCCTTCAAAGTTAGAGAGGGATACTACACAAAATAAGGAAGTTTTGATGAAACTACACCATGTGGTCCATTAGGGACCAAACGAACTTTTCAGTATTAAAAAAGGAACGCAAGGGACTATTTCTTATGCTCAAATATGATGAAATAAATCTCTCATCAGTTGTATAGTCCTAGTAAAAATTTCAGAAAAATAAGATCAAGAAAATCAAGTTGAAACTACTCAAGATCATGGAGTAAGCAAGCTAGTCTATACATACTATGTGTATGGACTACATTATTGCTTTGAGACTATTCAAATATCAAGTTTTCATGATAAAAAATGAAGAAGTTACTTTAAATTAAGAATTACAGCAAGCTTTGATGATGGAAATGAGGTAGGAATTAAAAATATACGAAGAGAAATCAATACCTTAATGAAGCAATAGTATGGGTTTGATCACATAAATGAGGGACTACTCCATTGAAGGGTTTCAAATGAAACCTCAAGGAAGAAGATAGTCTCATGGGTGGTCACATTTTTTTCAAGGGGGCTCTCTCTCTCTTTGAAGTGAATACTCAAGTTGGGGTTATAATTGATCCCATAAGGTACTTTTATACGTAGATATAAAGATGGATTTGATCGTGATCCTTGATGCCTTAGATCAACGGCACATGAGAGGCTTTTATCCAAGCCACTCATATATATCTTATCACCAAGATCAATGGATGAGCTTTTAACACCCTTCACTCTTTTAAAACTTAGGTTTATAGTCATTTTACCTTGAAGCCCTTAGCTCCATGTTTTATTTCCCATTAAGTCCAAATTCATGTTTACACTTATGCCCATCGTTTTCAAATAATTTGTGAGAGTCAATAAAATACAAGGACATGGACATAAAGGTACTATGGGACATCCATACATGTGGATAAAATATCTTATGACACCACCAATAGGATTTTAGCAACACTACAATTTCACATGCGTCAAGCCCATAAGGTGGTGCCACATGAGATATACCCACATGCTACAAAATCATATGTAGATAATAATATGAATTAAATTAATTATCAAAATCCCATTACTTCACACATGCCAAAAATGACTCATACGAGCAAAAAAACATTTGACTTAAATCAAACTTAAGTCATAACAATATATAACACTTTAAATAACAGGATAACATGTTATAACATAATACCAACAAAAGAATTAATGGCAAATAGATCCTCACATGGATATGACATCAGCATGATGTCATCCACGAGAGGGGAGGTGGGGGTGCCACGTGGCATCCCTATGGCTACTTGGGATCCATGTGGCATCCCCATAGAATGTCCTTGTTTGGTATTTATGTCAACTAAATTTGAAAATCATATTTTTATTGTTTAAACAAATCTGAAAAATTCTTCAAAAATCCAAAAAAATCTCTAAACGAGTTCTCAATAGTATTACACAATTTCTCATCAATATAAAATCTTTTCTCATCAATTTTAGATTAATTTGGGCCAAAGGTAAATGAGATCTCTAGACTTATAACACTAGTCGGAGTCTTCCATTGGGCTAACCCTAATGACATTCCACTAGTGTCTTAAGCCGACCCAATGGACCTATATTCCACAGTCTGTGGTAGAGACACATAATTGGTCACATCAAAGTCACCGCGGGTTCAATGGATTACTGGTGCACTCTTGGGGGACATATTCCTACTTAAATACTGGGGTCCTCTCAAAATACATATGTATTAGCTCTTCTAAGTTGGATAATGCTATGTAAGAGTGGCTTTCCATACGACTGTGGGTGCACATGCCATGGAACGGTCTCATGTCAGGATATGGGCTCATGTCCCATGAGTCGACCATTCCATACAGGACGAATACTTTTTTAAATACTGGAGTTCTATTATTTTCGATTGGATTCTCCAAGCCCTGGCTTGTCACATCAACTATGAGGTATTCTAATCAATATAGTCTTGACTGGGAGGTAACCCTCATACCTCCCTCAGAGTTCACACTTTCAAAACGTATACTCTCAATGCCTCAATACTTGGGGTATATGAATCTGGGCCCCATTGCACTAGATTCAGTCTCTCTCTAACTCCCATTGAGCGTAAGACTATTGCCTTTAAGTCCTTGAAAGGCCACATAACCAACATTCTCCCACTTGGCCTTTTGAGGCCTTTTAAATGATTTTCTCTCTCATTCTTATACACAACGAAATAATTTAAAACATCAATTCTCTACCATAAAAGTAATACTCATATCAAGCAATGGAGCAAGTATCAACAACCAAGTTACGTTTCTCAATCTCATATCTGCACAAGCGTAAAAACCATTGTATGCTCCATAAGCTTAGTCAATCAACATGGTCCATTAACACAATCAATAGTCCTGAACTAATAAAAGCAATGTGCTCAAACATATGCATTCGCCAGAGCAAATTGTCATGAACTCTTTCTATGTCTGATGTATGTCACATAAACCACAAATCACAATTTAAATGTCATGTTCGATCTCCTTCATCCACATTCAAATATCATGTAGTTTATATGTCAACATTTCACATCATACTCATATCAATGCTTGACATACTAATCTACTAGGTGCTAATTGCAGAAGTAATCCTCATCTTCAACAATCACATATTCTAATAATGCAATGTGTATCCCTAAAGGAAAAGAAATATGGGAACATATGGCATGGCAAAGAATACAATACTTTTATGGGCAAAATGGTTAACAAGATATATGTTATGTGCTATAGTCTCTCCATCACCAATCTTATATATCTCCTATGTATTCTCGGGTTTCCTAATCACTTTTATACAAACTTTTATGTGCATGTTCATGACAATTTATGCTCATAAAGATTGACATATATGTTCACATCTATATTCTTACTTGCTCTCTCAACATTTATTCGTGTGCTCAAAAGTTCAGAACTCTATGCACATATCAATTCTCAAGTAACACAGATTTTTACTCGAACAAAAGTTCATTAAAGTCATGCTTTAATCTCATGTTTTGTTCTCAAAGTTTCCTTAGTCACGAACTAGTACTTTATCTATTCAAAACCAAGGTGTGGGAGTAGTGCTTCGACTTTCAAGCATTTCACCATTCAATACATTCAATCTCTTATTGATATTATACTCGGATTAGATGGCTAGCAGGTGCCATCATGAACCTGTTAATTAGATCCAATCCCAAGATCAAGAGAGGTTCAATTATACATGTCTAAGTGACCAAGCACATTATAAGTTCGAATCAATTAGGACAATATCTCATGTAATGTGAGACTTATCAAAGTTTATTGGATTTATCTTACATTTAATCTCACAAATTATCTCATGATAAACAACCAATTGCATTAAGTCATATGCATATAGTCCTTGCATAGATAGTCACTATCAGTGGGACTAGCCCACAAAATGAGGTGTCCTTATCATCATATAATCATATCATAAGCCATATATAAATATGTGGCTCTACATAAGGTCTCACATGCTATTAAAAACATTTTCAAGTGGCTTATGCGTACTCTACTAAAAGGCCTACTAGCCTTTTAGAGACAGTTAGAAGGTATCTAGTAGATCATCTATGTGAAAGTGACTGCATATGATCACCATGGCATGAAATGCATGTATAGTCAAGTGAGGATTTATTACCACAATGTCACACAATTAATCATTGAAAATTCAAAAGTCTATCAAAGAGATGCCTCACAACTCTAACGAGTGGCATGTCTTTAAGTGACTTAAAACTTCTCACTGTGGCACTAAATGAAAACAATAATACTTATAATGCAGCGGAAGAAAACAACCCATGAGTTTATATTTATAAAATGATCAATTTCAAATAAGAGGTCAAACACTCCTTTCGGCTTTTATTTACAAATCATTATTATTCAATGCCTCGTCCAAATTTCTCATAAGTGATATTAATTTGAGATATAAGTGTTTCCAAAAGCAATACCAACGTTCTCTCTTTGAGGATGGTATGGTTTTACTACTTAGACTTACTAAAGATGCTCCCACTGAAACCAACATGGTTGTCTTTCAAAATAACTTGAATTTGTCTTGGAAAGCAGTTTACTTTTAAGTAAAAATTTAAGGGTTTAAAAAAGGACTTTATTCAAAGATTGATGACTATAAGATACTCCAAAATATTACGACACACGGTTATGTGGTTATACCATAATGTTAAAAGAACCTCTTTAAGGGTGATCTTCCAAAATGGAAAAAGCATGGAGTTTAGCATAGTCATAACTCTTTAATAGGAAGACAATACAAAGTAGCAATACACAAAATGGGGTGGAGTCCCCTTTATGGTTTCTAACATCTTCTTGTGTTAAAAAATTTTAAATATAGAAATTCTCGTGCAGAAAAACAAGTGTTTATGATAAAGTCACTTTCATCACATTTCCTTAATTATTACAATCCATACTTAAGATACATTTTCGTTCGATTGATCTCCATTTCCAAAATAGTGAAGTACAAGCTACTTAAAGGAAAATGTTATCTCATACATGAAAATCTTTTTTTTTTTTTTCTATGACCATTGAGCTTAACGTGCCATGTAATAATCCTCATATGTTATTCATAACATAGTACCATATTTACTTATTCACATAAGAATTATGGCAAGATCATGCATCACTAAGTACTCACAATATGATAATATAACACATCACATTATCTCATCATTTAGGAAAGCTCGAAATAATGAAGCATGTAGCTTGAGGCACCATAAGGACTAGTCAATATCATATTCATGATGCATCTCATGAGTTCTCAAATCATGAAGCAACTCACAAATAATAAACATTTATCATATCTCATAATTCTCAAGCAATCACAAGTACAATCCTTACACATGCCATATATATTGAATTAGCCATATCCATAGAATCGGTAATTTGAATCATAGATCATAGATCTAGAATCAAATTACTTAAGCTTATGCCATATGTCTTAAGCTTATATAAGAGTGGACACAAGCATTCAAAATCTCAATATGTAAGTATCGACTTAATACAAGTTTATAGTTTATGTGACGAGTCCAAACCTTCCAATTGTTAAACACATATGATACACCAAGATATTCTACCAATAATTAATTACATGATTTCATAAAACAAAAATGGTTGTTCTCTAAGAAATGAATTCTCAATATATTAAAATCATGCTCATAAGTAGAAAGAAGTCGTGTCTTATGGTTTTAAAGTGACCAAAAATACCTTTGTCTTCAATCTATGATTTGGTTTCACCCTTTATTTATCTCTTTTGTAACTATGATCATTGTCTCATCCATCTACATGTATCTTTAGTCTTGTTGTCAATTTCATCACACACTATCCTGGATTAGTCCGAATCTAGACCAAGACTCAGGTATTAAAACTTAACAAGCACGATTCGGTGGAGTTTATATAACCCTGCCACTGATCTAAAACACCCTAAGAACTCTCAAGGACTTTCAACAACTTATACTTTATAGTGGGAGTACAAAAATATAAAGTACCCATGCCCTTCTCACACATTGGATATAAGAAATAATGTTTTTCTGGTTTTACAGGATGAGCACGGTCCAATTCAATGGACATAACTTTAAATTTACACATCATTTAATCATGAGACTTGTTCTCAGATAAAATAAACTCAAAATTAGACAACTTTCATTTAGAAAGTAGCATTGAATAATGGTCCGAAGTGGATCAAACAACAAGATTCGGTCAATTTTTTCTTTGTATAGGAGAAATTACAGTATGATACCCCTCAAGTAAAACGACCATAATTTTCCAAAGATGGGGAATTTTCCTATGAGCCCAAAAATACATTTAAACTAGACTCGATTCCTCAAAAGTACAAAGTGATCTTAACTCATTCCCATAAGTTTTGATTGATCAAAACTCGCACTGAAAAGGGTATACAGTTCCTGGAAATGTCTTTCTCAGATCTGGCACACTTTAATAAATGGTCAATAACTTCCAAAATATACGCAATATGGTCATGATACTTTTTCCATATGAAGATACACTCAATAACACAAAATACTATCAAATATTATTATCTTATATAAAGTATTGAATGCCCTACCATTCGCTCACAAATATACAACAGTTATGAAAAATATTCATTCACAGTTCTCATGCCAATGACACTATCAATTCTCAAATTCAAAGCACATACATCATGGCAATCATGATCAAATGTTTATTCAATTTGAAAATTAAATTATACACAATATAGGACGACTACGGGAACATATTTAAGCCCTGCTCTAATACCATTTGTTGGTGGTATAAGACCAATGAGCTAGAAATGCAATCTTTTAAAAATTTTCCATTGTATAAAAACTCAAGGGTTTAAATGCATGAGTATCTCAATACAAAACCATAATACATATATTCTAGCCTACAGACATGGTTTATACACATTTGAAAAATAAAATTCAACCCTAATAGGTCCCTTACAAATCCCTTACTAAAAAATACTATTAGCTCAATACAATATTCAAATATTCACAATGTACATCTCTACAATATATTGCATGACTTGCACTCGCAATTCCTCATTATATCAAAATTATGATAATTTCATTTTCATTCTTCATCCTCATCATATATCATAATGTCTCATACACATCATACACTAGATCATAATAATTCGATAAGATTTCAATTCGCATAAACAATAATGCATAGCATTAAAGTTCATATCACAAGATTAAAGACCAATATCAATATACACACAACATACTCAATTTAACCAATCGTGAATCCATTTAATAACTGTAAATACATCAAATTAACATGTAAACATACATGGGGAAACCATGGTTCGAACCCTTTGTACCCGGGCCACGAAATGACCTTTTGAGGATTTAATTTTGTCCCATTGTCTAAGGCACTGGTGATAATAATAACTCAAGGAAATCAATCCAATGGGAAGCAAATGATCACTTTTATTTCACTTAATGGGGATCAAATCATGAGAGACATGTATCAAAATAGTCCTTCAAAGTTAGAGAGAGATACTACATAAAATAAGGAAGTTATGGTGAAACTACTCCATGTAGTCCATAAGGGACCACACGAACTTTTCAACATTAAAAAGGGAACTCAAGGGACTATTTTTTATGCTCAAATATGATAAAATAAACCTCTAATCAGTTGTATAGTCCTAGTAAAAATTCTAGAAAGATAAGATCAAGAAAATCAAGTTGAAACTACTCAAGATCATGGAGTAAGCAAGCTAATCTATACATACTATATGTATGGACTACTCTATTGCTTTGAGACTCTTCAAATATCAAGTTTTCATGACTAAAATGAAGAAAACTATTGTAAATTAAGAATTACAGCAAGCTTTGATAATGGAAATGAGGTAAGAATTAAAAATAAACGAAGAAAAATCAATACCTTAATGAAGCAATAGTATGTGCTTGATCACATAAATGAGGAACTATTCCATGGAAGTGTTTCAATTGAAAGCTCAAGGAAGAAGATATTCTCATGGGTGGCCACATATTTGTCGAGGGGGCTCACTCTCTCTTTGAAGTGAATACTCAAGTTGGGGTTATAATTGATCCCATAAGTTACTTTTATACTTAGATCATAAAGATGGATTTGATCTTGATCCTTGATCCTTGATGCCTTAGATCAATGGCACATGAGAGGCTTTTATCCAAGCTACTCATCCGTATCTTATCACCAAGATCAATGGATGAGCTTTTGACACCCTTCACTCCTTAAAACCTAGGTTTATAGTCATTTTACCTTGAAGCCCTTAGCTCCATGTTTTATTTCTCATTAAGTCCAAATTCATGTTTACACTTACGCCCATGGTTTTGGAATAATTTTTTAGAGTCAATAAAATACAAGGACATGGGCATAAAAGTAATATGGGACATTCACACATGTGAATAAAATATCTTATGATACCGTCAATAGGATTTTAACAACACTAAAGTTTCATATGGGTCAAGCCCATAAGGTGGTGCCACATAAGATATACCCACATGCTATCAAATCATATGTGGATAATAATATGAATTAAATTAATTCTCAAAATTCGATGACTTCACACATGCCAAAAATGGTACATATGAGCAAAAAAAACATGTGACTTAAATCAGACTTAAGTCAAAAAATATATAACACTTTAAATAACAAGATAACATATTATAACATAATACCAGCAAAAGTATTAATGACAAATTGGTCCCTACATGGATATGATGTCATCCACGGTGGGGAGATGGGGGTGCTACGTGGCATCCCTATGGCCACTTGGGATCCATGTGGCATCCCCATAGAATGTCCTTGTTTGGTATTTATGTCAACCAAATTTGAAAATCATATTTTTATTGTTTAAAGAAATTTGAAAAATTCTTCAAAAATCCAAAAAATTCTCTAAATGATTTCTCAAATTATTACACGATTTCTCAAAATTTTAGATTAATTTGGGCCAAAGGTAAATGAGATCTCTAGACTTATAACACTAGTCGGAGTCTTCCATTGGGCTAAGCCGAATGACATTCCACCAGTGTCTCAAGTCGACCCAATGGGTCTATGTTCCACAGTTTGTGGCAAGGACACATAATTGATCACATCAAAGTCGCTGAGCCAGAGCTTCCGTCATCGGGGGTTCAATGGATTACTGGTGCACTCCTGTGGGACATGTTCCTACTCAAATACTCTCAAAGCACATGTGCACTAGATCTTCTAAGTCGGATAACACTATAAAAGAATGGCTTCTCCATACGATTGTGGGTGCACATTTCATGGAAGGGCTTATCATATCAATTATGAGGTATTCTAATCAATATAGTCTTGACTGGGAGGTGACCCTCACTCCTCCTTGAGAGTTCATACTCTCAAAATGTATACTCTCAATGCCTCAAATACTCGGGTATATGAATCTGGCCCCCAGTGTATGAAATACCCAAATTCAATCTCTTTCTTACTTCCATTGAGCATAAGACTATTAGCTTTAAGGCCTTGAAAGGCCACATAACCTACAATCTAAAACCCCAAACTAGAATTGGCTTTGGAGTTTGGATCTAGGGGATCTAAGCTCTTGAAAAATTTAGACGAATAGTAATCCAAATTTGAAATCTCACAAGTCCGACTTCTTTTTGCCTTTTTGTGAGACAGCCTATAGTTGGACAAATTGAAAGTGGTGGTCATGTAGGATTCCCGGGGTGTAAATTAAAAAATTGCTCTTTTTCTTTTTATTCACAATTGAGCACTTCTACTTACAATGCCAAACTACACAACAGAAAACATAAAATAAAACCTACATACAACTTTTGGATCTTCATCTCTTACTGCCTTAAAATGAAGATATAATTTTATTGATACACAAAAAAATAAAGCTAAGTTTTTAAATCAAATAGGTATCATGATTCAAGTAGGAATCCCTCTATAAATAGGAATCCTCGTTCAAATAGAAATTGTAACACATAAATAGTAATCAAGGACTGAAATAACTGAACTAAATTGGAAATAGAACTGTAAATAAAGCTAGGAAGACTTACCTGAATGTTGCCTAGGGTCACCCTCGTTAGACATAGTACACCTACACCCAGTTGCCTGACTGATGGCGCACTGGTTCCTTGATCTTCTTGAGTCCTCTAATTGTTATGCAATTTTGGCAATACCCTTCAACACAAGTAATACTATGAGTATGCGAGCATGATCACAAACACTATTTTGGGTATCTTTTCAGCCCTTAATCTAGGGCATGCCACAATGTGTCACCACCCTTTTGAAATGACCAGTTCAAACTAGACTAGGCTGCCTCTAACGCAACACAAAAAGAAGGGCCACGGCCCACAGGTGGTGCGTGCTACCTCTATGGGCTACACCCTATAGGTGGGGCTTGCCACTCTCTATGGGCTAGGCCCTATGGGTGGGGCGTGCCACCCTTGTGAGAGCTAGCGAGAGGTAGAGAGAGAATAACATGAAGGAAAGAGGAGAGAGGCCAAACTGCAATTGCTGGAATGAGAAGATCCACCCCCTATTTATAGTGCTCAGGTGGAACCTAGGGTATGCCATACTCAAAATAGTCTCCAAATGATCTTTGGACTCATAAGGCAACCTGTGGTGTAAAGAAAGAATTAATCTAAGCTGTCCCTTATTCAAATCAGCTATCATGATTGAGTAGGAACCATTATCCCTCAGATTCTTAACTCATATCCACTTCTATTCAAGCTAGGATGGGGCCTTCCATAGTCCCACATAATTAGATCCCTTTTCTCTCACAAACTTTTTAATCTCATTAGAAAACTTTAGTCGAAGTAGAAGGTCCAATTCCTAACTAATTTGGAAATCAGAAGGTTTCCATAGCTAACCAAAATTCATAATAATTTTTTTGTAGAAAATATCCTTAACAAATAAAGGACATGGGCATCTCAACTATATCTGGTTGGACTTGTGCGCCATTTGGGCCCCGCATCCCACACCCATGTGGGGCTGGGCCCTTGGCCCCCCATATGGGTCCCATTATGCCCCTTATAAGTTGAAAAATATCATAACCGACCTTTTAGGAGTTTTTTATGCATAAAAATAAATTTTAAAATTTCTGAAAATATATAAAAATCACAAAATCATAAATAAGGTTGGAAAATAACATTTTTGACATTTCAAAAATTCTAAAACACATTCCAAACAAAACTAGAAGTGGATTGGTACCAATTGGCTAGGAAAAATGATTTTATGAGGCACTCCACCTGTCCTAGGATTCGTAATTCACAACCATCTTCTCAAACCAACCCAACGGAACCCATCATTCAGTCAATCGTAGGGGTTCATGATTGGTCCATTAAAGCTGGCTAGTAAATGGTGGAACCACCAACCTAGTATGTAGATTTTAGGTTCTCCCCCTCAGAGCAAGTCATATCCATAAGGATGCAGATGCACATATTGCTTACAATGTAAGGGAACAATCTCTTAAACACATGTACAACATTCCTTCTTTACAGGGCTGCTTATTAGAGTGTGGCTATGATATGAACATGTCATGTGGTGGTTGTTGAGGATTTGGCCCTTGCCCTCATAGGCTTGCAATCGCACGCAGGAGACCATGAAGCTCTTCTAGTTCTCACATCATCCCTGGGCATATCTCTCCGACTCAACAAGGGATGTCCCACTTTAACCCTCGATAGCAATGCCTTATGCCCTAGGGTAAAGGTTTTGGACATGACCTAGGGCCCAACCTCAAGGTCAGTCAATTAACACTCCCATTGGAGGGTGCACGTCTACTATGATTATTTTATTTTTATATGCTCTCAAGGCCTTTAATGGCCACAAACCCCAACATAGATAAACCAAATTTAGGCTTTGGGAACAAATTTCTTTGAAGATAGACTAACCGTTGTGAAGTAATCACATCTTTTCAGAGTTGCGCAAAACCTTGGTTGAAATCTTTGATCTCTCAAATCTGTCAAATTTGGTTTCTTCCTAAAATCTGATCTATCTAGTGGATAGATCACGCGAAAAATGGGTCTATGAACTAAATTTCAGCTGGAATCAGTTTCTTTAGGATCTCAGACCTTAAAATGGAGAAAACAAGGGGAACAGACTTCAAACCTCCCCCCCCCTCCCCTCCTTTTCTTTTTAACTGATACATGTGCAGTGCTCGGGCTAGTACTATAGGGATTTGCTGGAGTACTGCAGACAAGTGAGCGGAGGTTTGTACCATTCAGACAAATCTCTATAGAACATGAGTTCTGTACATCATATAGTATGTAATGTGCCCCCCTTCAGGAGTACATTACCCAAGTCAGTGAACATTGTGCAGTAATAATAATTAGATAATGGATGAAGGAACGATTATCGACTAGAAAAATATTTGAAAAGTAAAGGAGCAAGCGCCAATAATTGCTTGACATAAAAGCTGGGTGCTCAAACCTCTCTGAAATTCTTTCTTTAAAAAAAATGTGCATTCTCAGAATGCTAGAAAGTGAAGTGCAAAGAAAATGTTTAGACTTGCTCTTTAATCTAACTCTAACTGATCATCATCTTCCACCTAATACCTTAAAGAACAAATAACTAACAAGATTTGGAAGTTGTTATTAATCTTATCAAGAACATTTTGGCTCCAATTGGAGGCCTACATCCTGAAATTGACAAAATACATAGAGATAGTAGTTGTAAATCTCTTTAAAATCTTCAAAAGAAGACCAAGAGCATGCCAATTGGAGTTTTGTGCGCAAACTAGTGCCTTCGGAAATTAACTAACATCAAATAATTCTAGAAGCATGGCGATAGGTGACCTTACTGGTGATTGTTTTATCTTTACATTTGTAAGGATGCACTTGCTCAATATTGGGGCTTGCAAGGAGAATGTATGTGGAAACATTTCGGTTTATTATGCTTTGTTTGGCTCTATTTTTACCAATCTACTCAGTTGAGGACACTAGAGTGACTAGATGTCCTCGGGTATCTTTATAATTTGTATATGTATGCTATCATATCTGAATGGGGTTGTGCATGGAAGCCTAAGTTCCAATTCCTTTAAAAATGTGTTTGTTCTCTCTTCTTCCATGAAATTCTTTGTGCTGTTCGCAAGAAACCTTTAGTTTTTTCCTTTTTGAATTTTAATAAGAAACCCCAAGTGATTTACTCCTATGCTTAACATATCAGAGCTTCATCAAGGATCCATATACTGGGTTCATACTTGGGCAGGAATGACAACCTTCCTTTGTGTCACCAGCATGGAAAACTATGGCAGGTGCAAATAACAGGTAGTTATCCAAATTGGTCTGCCAACTTTTAATGAGAAAGCAGTAGGTACACATTAATTAGAAGATGACACACCTATGAGGTGTCTGATTGCTGAGAGACTCTGTCAGGAAGTTCCTCTCCTAGGTTTGCATGATATTGAGCGGTACAGTATGCCCTCCTCTTGAGTATGAGAAAGAAGGTGGTGAATTCAATTTCTTGCTCAGTGACACTGAACTCCAGTCTTGCAGCCAAAACATTGGGATTTAGTTGGCTTTAGGTCACTCATAAACAATCCAGTTCTAATCCATAGTGTAAATATGAGAGTTCCTCAAAAGAATGAAACATCTCATGAGGTGTGTCTTATCACATCATTACAAGTACACTTCAACAATATAGAGAAATAAAATGCGAGATTTTGAAAACATAGTTGATGATATTGCTGTGGATTATGACACTAAGAACCCCGACTTGTACAAATCCGATCACCATTGTATGCCTCTTATGGATCACGGATGAGATTTCCTGTCAATGTTTTAGACTTGGTCATGTCTGGTTACCTTGTTTCTGTGTACATGTTGTCAGTATTGAAAATGAAGTTATCTTCGTGTTCTCGTGGGCTAAATGTTCCTATTCAATTATGCTATTCAAAGGTGATTTATTGCGGTATTCAAATGGTACCATTGCATTTGTTTGCAGATAAAAGATGAGGTTAGGGGTGTCTTAGACTTCATAAAGCATGTGTATGATACTTTTGGATTCACCTTTGAGCTGGAGCTATCTACGGTAAGCATCTGTGTCATGTATTGTTGTTTTCTGCCTCATTACAGATGGATTAAATACTCTGAGCTCGATCGTTGGAGATCAGATGGCATGTTGTGCATTGATCAACTAATTGAACTTATTGTTTGTTGAGTGGATCTACGTGTCTTATGTCTGGGACCTTTGTAAAATAGTCAATTTCCTGATTAGCTTTTCACCGAATAAGACAACTTATTCTTTTGTTTTCATTATTTTGGTAGTGGTTTCATTTGTGAATGTTTACTCAAAATCCTTCCGTAACACAACAATTGAAATCAACCAAAATTTTCCAAGTTCAAATTGAAATGACTTCTTGAACCTAGTTTTAATAAAAAAATACTGTTCCCCTTGAAATGTCATATTTATTCTTCGTTGGATCATCTGAAGGTTGCATTAAAGTATTGTAATGAATATTTGGAGGTTACGTGTGCTCCAAACAAAAATGATCTTTCCTAGATGTGCATATTACATTTTTACAGTTAATGTGTTTTCCAGCTTGTTTGCCAAGTTTATATTATAGATGGTTATATATGTCACAGCTATAATGAGGGATTTCACTGGATTGGAGAAGTGGCTTCCAATTTACTCTAATGCTTTGTTATGGTATATCAGAGGCCTGAGAAGTACTTAGGAGATATTGAAACTTGGGATAAGGCGGAGGGTGCATTAAAGGAAGCGTTAGATGAGTTTGGCAGGGATTGGGAGGTAAATTTCGACATAAGCTATGCAATTTTTTGTCGGTGTTTCTCATTTTTAGTCATGCTTAATAGCTAAACGGTGCTCTTTGCTATATTTCCGTTCACTTGACATGTTGCTATATCATATTTGTGGGATTTAGAGGTTGTTTAACATTTGTTTTATGTGTTCCGGGAGGTTTACTTTATTTTTAGATGGACCGTGTATTATTCGATGAGATTAATCACAATAACACAGTTGAGAGTTTCCCCCCATTTGTGACTTTCAAGCGAAATTGTGATTTTAACAATTATAATGTCCTCTAATCTCTGGTTGTTTCAAAAGTCCCTGTAGTTTGGTTTTATGTCCAGATTTGGGTTCCTAATTCTGACTCAGTTTCTGATAGCCATTGTTATGCAAATGGTGTATGTGATGGATTACATGCTTTTACAGTATTTCACTGTATGTCACAATCAACTCTGTTAAACTGTTAAAGCAAATATTTTGGATTGAGAAACACTTAATTTGCTATATGAAATCAGAATTGAAACTTAAACCCCACTGAAGTTTAGTGACCTACTATCATGTATGTCTTAGTAAATTCCTTGTAGTGGACCTCAAGCAGTATGAACAGAGAAGCTCCCATGAACCTATATGGATTATTGAATCATAAAATAGTCTGCGCTTATGAGCATTCCCAAACCTCTTGAGAATAGCTGGGATTGGGTACTAGATCTTGGGGTTTTTCTTTATTACTGTGCCATTATAAAGAAGGCATCATGATTCTACAGGAGCGGCCTTTTTCTTCACTGTTTGGTCTCCTGTGAGCTTTTCTAGGATCATGTGCCTGTCTTATTGAGATTTAAGTTGGATAATGTGTTTTCCAGATGGTTTTGGCTCTTGGAATTGCATAAAAATATTTTGCAGCAAAATTTACTGGTCAGGAGAACTTCAAAAATCCAATTGTCCTTGAACGTCTTAATGCTTTTGCTCATGGTTAACATCTGACTACGATTGAGTTAATTGCTAATTTATAGTCAAAATTGGTAAGAGAGAGCTCCTAAGCCCGGGTTGGTGGCCTTGAAAGAGCTGATCTTGCAGGAAATTTGTAACCTTCATATTATTCATGCAGTTCTCCTATCATTTGTAATCGCAACAGTCCATCGTTTGGGACAAGGTCTGCCAACCCAAAAGTGGCATGTTGCGTTTTATCATACCGATTTCTACTCTCAACATTCTCAATAGGACCATGAGAACCTTCCTTTGGTCTAGTAACAGTCCTAGGAAAAATATTCCTCTAATCTCTTGGGACAAGGCCTGCAGGCCCAAAAGGGCTGGGGGTTCCGTGATCTCAGGATTACCGACAAAGCCCAGCCCAAAAGGGCTGGGGGCTCCATGATCTCAGGATTACCAACAACGCCCTTGGCAAATGGTGGTGATATTTTGCTACCAAACAAACCTCAGTCATGGATTGGTTCCTGAAAGAAAACCTCAGTATAACTGGCTTCTCTGCCTTTTTCAAAAGCATCTACCCTTGCCGGGATATCTTCATACCACAATTCGTTATGAAGTTAACTTTGGTGATTAGAGTCCTGTTCTAGAAACACACGTGGATCGTGGAGACCCCCCTGAAAGACCTATGGCCTAACCTCTATTCCCTAGCCAGTAACCCGGATGCCACATTTGCTCTTTAATTCCAATCCTACAACAGCCAGCAAATTTGGTTAACAATTTTTAGAGGAACCTTGCAGGACCACGAATTTAACCACTTGCTCAACCTCCTCAACCACCTTTCCACCCTCTTCATTAAGGGAGACGACCCCAACAAACCCATCTGGTCCTAATAGTATTCTGGAATTTTCTAGGTTACCTCTTTTTACAAAGCCATCGACCCACACCATCCTTCCACTTTCACCACCCACCATAAAGGTTGGATCATTGAAACCCCTCCTAGGATCCAAGCTTCTCTTGGCGCACCATTTCCGATAAAAAACATACTTTCGATTAGCTCCAAATGAGAGGTTTCAACTTTGCCAACAGAGGCCATCTGTGTGAGGAAGATATGGAGTCTCACTCCCATCTTCTCATCCACTGCCACTTCACAACAAGTTTGGAGCACACATTTAAGGGATTGCAATTACTGATGGGTCATCCCTCCGATTATTGTACTTCTGTTCTCCGCCTATTTCTTCCTCTATGGGGTTATTCCTTTGGAGAACATCCATCCAAGTCACCTTATTGTACAATACACATGCTACAGTAATTTCCTTACACTGCTACAATATCTTTCATGCAGATTGTGGGCTCTGATACCAGTAGGGAAATTTAAGAAAACAGTAAAATCAGCAAGAAACAAAGCCAAACACAAGCATAATTCAAAGAAACCTAGAGTTTCTTCTATACACCCAAGCTAGGGTTACAAAATGCTAAGGCTTTTTTTCTCTTTCAATTTCTAAAAATCATGTAGAATGACCCCATGAAGGCCCGATACACCTCCTATATATTATAATTTAATGTTTCAAATACAAAAAGTGTCCAAATAAATAATAAATTGGCCCATATGTCCTAACTTAACTTAAAATTTGTAATGACAGTTTTATCTCTATGAACAGTACCCATGATCAATACTCATGAATAGTAATTATGAATAGTACTTGCTAGAAATAAACTCTAAAACTAAAACTATAATATACATTCATGGAAATTGACAGTGTTTCAAAAACCGCTAGGCGAGTCCTAGGCGGATTGGGGGGTCCAAGCTGCCCAACGCCTAGGCGGGCGCCCAGGGCGGCCCAGTTGAATCCAAATAAGGATTCTGCAGTTATTTGAGTATCTAACTATAAGTTATATTCAAATTATACTACATATTAGCATTTAGCACACATTCCATAAGTATAACCATAATCCATAAGTCGGTTCATACTCCATAATCCATATCCAATTAAAACTTAAAATATGCCAACCAACCAAATTATAAAACTATGAAAGTAATACTTGAAGACTTAAATGACTCTTCAATAGTTCAAATGTTCAATACACCATACTTCAATCAAAGTTCAAAGTAACAACGTTTAATAATTATTCAACAATCAACATTCATTCATCATCAAAAAATCTTGGGTCAGCAGCATTGGCATCATATTCATCGGAGTCGACGAAGTCGTCACGCTCCTCGACATATTGCGACTCATCTTCCTTTGTCTCTTGTGAATCTGCCTCCTCTTCCTCCACCTTTGTTCTTTGTGCAGAAGCTCTAGTGGCCCTAAGAGGATCAGTTGATGTCCCTGAAGCATCCATGACCATGTCCCATGTCAATCTTTCAAGCCCCTCGACCTCATCATCAACTAACCACTTCATAGCATTGTCCATATAATACTTGATTACTTGAACAGTTTAACTTGATGAAGATGAACTTAAGAATATTATTAATATAATAATATTTAATACCTGGATTAATTTTGGTCCTTTGCCTCATCGTAATTGGACTCCCAAAAGACTTTAATGAGTGCATGTAATTTCAGCGCATATACTATCTTGCATTTCAAGGTTAGGGACTAGCACCTCTACACACTTATTAAATCCATCCATAATTGTGTCATTTGTTTGTATATCCTTGTCGATATAAAACAAAGTTGGGTTCAAAAAATAACCAGCTGCATGCAATGGCCGATGTAGCTGCTTATCCCACTTCTCATCAATAATCTCCCAAATAGGCTTGTAACGGGTTTCTTCATCATTGAAATTTTGGGCTCTCTCTTTTGCATTTCTCCATAACATCATATATGTAGCCCATAAAAGGCTTGTCACTATCAACCATGTGAAGGACTTTGATAATAGCAAAAAATACTTTAAAAGCGTCATTCACCCCTCGCAAAAAAGTCTTAGAAAGTATATTATCTCTCACCTTCTTTCCAACTTGAGCCGTAGACCACTTGTATGCTTTCCACTCATCCGAGGTAAACATTTACCTCAATTGTACTCTCCTTGAATGTATGCTATCTAGGCATAATTATCAGGTCACAAATCTCATGACCCTAGGCCTCACAATCTCTTTCTTCTTTGTAAAGGTACACATCATGCTGAGGGTGATATGGTGGCTATAAATGAAATTCGTAACATACTTGGCCTTCTTCATTGTTCTTGATATCTCGGTTAAACCGTCAAGAGCCTCAAGCATGAGGTCTATACAATGTGCTGCACATGGTGTCCAAAAGATTCTAGGATAAGCTATGCGCAATAAATAAGATGCAGCAACAATAGGAGCAGCATTATCTGTGACAACCTGTACAACAAGATGCTCCCTGACCTCCTTGATTCCCTTCTCTATCATTTGAAATATGTAATGGGCATCATGGATATGATCAGAGGCATCAATAGACCTCAAACAAACAGTCCCTACTGGACAATTCACAAGCAAATTCATTTGACTTCTTCTCTTCCTATCACTCCAAGCATCAGTCATAAGAGAAACCCTATACTGAGCCCATGCATCTTTCTTAAGTTCTACAGCATCCCTCGTGGCACTCACTGCTTTTTTTAAAAAAAGCTTTGAAAGCTCATATGGGGTTGGGGGTTTCATCCTTAGGCCAAATTGGCCAATTGCCTCTATTGCAGCATAAAAGCTGCTCAAGCGAGCAGTATTGAAAGGAATGCCCACCTCATAGAACCATGTAACCAAATAATACGCAGCTCTATCTCTCTCTTCCTTCTTGATTCTATTTTCAATGGTGGTTTGTTTTTTTGTTTTCTCTCCTGCAATCTCAAGGTCAGGCTGAGGTAAGAAACTACCCATAGGGTCTCTAACCCGAGGCTTCTTAGTCCCAGAACCAAAAGCAATTACAACTCCTTTCCCCTTTCCCCTAATGATGGATTGTTCGACCTCTTGACATCCCTCCCCAATCCTTTCCTCATCACTATCATCATCATGAAAATGACTTGAACCCCGACCTAATCTCTGCTATAGAGGCAAATCCCTCATCTTTTTTCATTTTCACCACGTTTATAAAATTCTTTATTTCCTCTTTAACAACATCAGGAGTCTTTTTACATGAGGCAATATCCCTCCTGATACCGGCAAGATGTTTCTTGAACCGGTTTATGCCCCTTTTGTATCATTTTGACAAAATTGCATCTTATGCAATTTTTATCATTAGAATCTGGGTTATAGTCATATTTCGAACCGAGATCACCACTCCTATTAGATCCCGAAGAAGATATCTCAAAATAATACAAATTACTAAAGCAATAAACAAATCACTTTGAGTTTGATTGCTCAATCTTCAAACTTCCACCTCAAAGATGTTTCTAAATACTCAAAATCTTTTAAAACACCCCCTAATAACTTTGCAAAACATCAAAAAGTAAATATAATACCAATGGGTGATGTTTTGATCAATTTTGGTTAACTTTGAGTTACCCTTTGATCTTAAAAAATTCACCACAATCTAAATTTTTGGTGGTTTTCTCTCTCTAAATTTGGCTCAAACAAGGTTTAGGTTTCAAATGAACCTAAACCCTAATTTTTGGACCTTAAAAAAAAAAAATGATGCAAAATGCTCTCATGAAATTTTTTTGCGCCCCTGGGCGGGGCGCAAGCCTTGGGCAGCCGCCAGGGTTGGGTGCTAGGCCGCCTAGGCGGGTTTGGTACCGCCTAGGCGGCCGCCCAGGGATTGACCGCGCAGATTGGCCGCCTAAGCATGGGCGATGTGCCCAGGCCTTTCGGACCGCCTAAGCGCTGGGCGGTCCGCTTTTTGAATCACTGGAAATTGAATAAAAATTAAAAATAAAAATAAAAATAATTCTTCCCTCCATCGGTTATCCTCTCCAATGTATTTCCTTTCTTGTTCCATCAAACAATTCCTAGCAGCATCTTCTGAGTGCTCTACGGCATGGTATACCTCCTTTCAAATGGCGTGTGAAACCCCTATTAGCCTAGTTACCTTTCAAGCTAGTAATTTTTGTCAGACCAAAAGCCTTTTTTTTTCCATTTTCTTTTAAATTTTTTGTTTTAGGTTAATGGTGGGGTTTGGACGAGGATGTGGCGTTGCAATAGTCAACCCGCCATTTAAGTGGGACAACCATAAACATATTCATAGGGTTCGGTAAACTAACGATAAACATAATTGGTACTGCAATAAACATTCTTTCAACAGATCCTAGGGTTCAGAACTCCGACATGCACGTCATAATCCCTACCTAGATAAACATAATTGGTACTTCATAGGGTTCAGTAAATTAATCATTTTAATCGATTGTTTTGCATTATCTTCAATGCCTTGAAATGCTCCTTATGTCTGTCATTATCAAATATCTTGGATATTCTTCTACAGATCAATACAGGTGATGGTGCATTTTATGGGCCAAAGATAGACATTAGTGTATTTGATGCTTTGAAGAGGAAGTTTCAGTGTGCTACATTGCAGGTACTACTAAATTGCATGTTTCTAGTTTATCTATGAAGAGGAAGTATCTTGGAATTTCTCGTGAAGTTTTATCTATCGTTGACTTTGTGAATTTGTTACTGCAGCTGGACTTTCAACTTCCTGCTCGTTTCAACTTAACCTACTCAGCAGAGGATGAAGCTAAAAGAGAAAGACCCGTGATGATACACAGGGCTATCCTAGGATCTGTTGAAAGAATGTTTGCAATACTTTTGGAACACTACAAAGGAAAATGGCCCTTTTGGTTGAGTCCTAGACAAGCTATTGTTTGCCCTGTGTCAGAGAAATCTCAGGCTTATGCATTGAAGGTAACCAAAATGTTTGTAGTTCCTGTAAGTATATTAATTTGGGCATATCCTCCCTTGATCCTCAGGCACTGAGCGGATTCACTTCCTTGTTTCTTTGGTACTTCATATTATGTTAAGGAATATATGGTGTAGATACAATACTGATTCCCAATATGCTTTGAATGGTGCTAATGATTTCCATTTGAAGGTTGACGGGCACATGTTCTAAAGACAAGGATTGATGCACTAATTCCCGTAGTCTAGATACACTATTGTACAATCTAAGTATTTCAGAAGGATTTGATGTCTATATATATATATATATATATATATATATACACATACATTTTCAGTTTTACTGTTCTCTCTCAACCACCAAATCAGTCCTTCCTTCACTCTGCAAGAGAAATTACTGGAGCTAAGTTTATCTTAAGTATACGTTGTTTTGCTGGTATTACTTTTGTTCTTATTTCATAAGCTTGCAGTTGAGAAACAGGTATCCAAAAATCAGGATGAACCAAGAACTCAAAGGAACCCCAGTTGTGAGAACACTTATATTAATTCATTGGGAAGTCCAAGGAAGTATTTTTCAGTGTTTGGAATGTATTTATGATAACGAAATCCATTATCCATAATGTTCTCATTCCATTTATATGAGCAAACAAAATTTAATTGAATATCAATCATTATTATCAAGTGCAGGATTGGCTTCAAATGAAATTTAAAATGTGAAGGATGTATATATTGCAATTGGGATCTTTTGAATCTTATGTTGCTTGTGTAAGGCATATTTCTACCAACATTTTATCTTTTTCTGCAGGTTCGAGACCAGATCCATCAAGCTGGCTATTATGTAGATGTTGATACTACTGATAGGAAAATTCAAAAGAAGGTAAAATCCACGTCCGTTTATTAAATGATTGAAGATTGTCAATTCACATGGAGATTAGTAAATTTCATGTCTGTTTCAGATATACTTGATGCATAAATTTTCTTCCTTTTTCTTTCTTTGGGTGCTTATTACCATGCTTTTAGTTGTGGTGTTTGCATATTTCCTACCCTAGTTGCATGGGACTCCCTCTCAGAAACATTGCCTTTGGAGCGAAGCTTCATAGGAAAAATGTATCCACTCTCCGAATTATTGTTCCCAAACCCATACCATCCACTGCATAACATGTCCTACTTCCTCTCAGAATAGTTGTTTTTTTAATTTGAAATGATGATAATATTTGCTTCAAGGAGCATGTACAATTCTTTTATTTTTGGTTCTCCTTTTGGCTTTTTATTTGGATGGAGCGCAATTGTGCCCCATTCCATAGATAGAAATGGAATATTGCTAGATTTTGTCTTGGACCTTGCATTGCCCATTTTTCCTTTATGGATGGAGTCATCTACCCCTCTTGTCCTGTTTTTTATTGGGTTAGGGCTATCAGGTCCCAATCTACTTATGGAGAAGGACAGATGCCTGTCAGCCCCGGTCCTTGAAAATTGTAGAGAAGATATAACATGTATGAGGATCGGCGCAGAATGTTATGCAACTTAGTGATTAATTTTATGTTCTTTCCTGCGCAGGAGGAGCAGTGCAACATTATTTAATTGATACTTTAACTTGGGATTTTATCACGTACACATTTGTCACCCTTTTCAAATCCTATTGTATGAATTTGTCTGTGACCTTGAAAACATCATGCCATATTCCTGTTAGACGTGTAAATATAGGTAAACAATATATTTTTTTAAGTTATTGAGAAATTTGCATGGAGTTTTACTATTGATGTTACTATTGAAGAACAACGAAATTCCTGATGCTAATAGTTAATACTTTCTCTGTGAAAATCAGGATTTCTGTACATAGAGGAAGTTAGGATAGACTCTAATACAATTTAATCCCCTGACTTTGTGAAAGTATAACATGAGTAATTTTTTCATGCATCGTATTTATGAATGTTAAAATTTGACAAACATGAAAATTCATAAATACATGTGCTGAAATGGGGTGTCATTCAAGAATGCTTATATACTACTAAAATCACATTCTCCTATTTTATTTTTATTGTTAAAGTTTCTGAAAATAACTTAATAAAAAATATGGATTTGAAACAAACATCATCATCAGATGCTTATCCCAATTATTTGGGATTTGAAACAAGCAGAAAGCCATAAATCATTAAGGCAAACTAAAAGTTTTGCTTTCAAAAAAAAAAAAAAAGGTTAGAGTACATTGTACAATGTTTCAAAAAGCGCTAGGCGGCCGTGGGGGTCCAGGCTGCCCAGTGCCTAGCCGGGCGCCCAGAACCTGGGCGGCCCAGTAGAAAGAAAAATGTTAGAATTTTTATGATTTTATCCATAACTATATGTTAAATATAACAACATAACTATATAACACATAATCTATGATCCATATTTGATATTTCCATGAATGAGGAGAATTTTGATAGTCCATAGTCCATACTTTCATACAATGCTAAAACCATAAAAGTATACACTGATACACACAAGAGTTAGATAGTAGAAACTAGAAACTAACAATAAGAAAAAGAAAACATACAGAAATTCAGAAAATATAGTCTTGGACTACATAGTCAACAGTCAACACCAAGAATTAAACGTCTTCAACGCTTCATTCTTCAGTTATCATCATCATCAGGAATAGGAGAAGCCTCATCATATGCATCAGTTTCGAGGTCATCATCATCAGAGTCATTTCCCTCTTCAACATAACGCTCGTCCTCTATTTCTTCAGAATCTACGTCTTCCTCCTCTTCTTCTACCTCCCTCTTACTCTGTGTAGATGAGGCCCTAGGAGTCTTGGTTGCTCTACCCTTTTCTTTCTTTTTGTGCTTCCTTGAACTCAAATATTGTATAATCTCCTCCTTGGTAGCCTCAGGAACATTTTTACACGGGGCAACATCCCCCTTAATACCAGCAAAGTGTTTTTTGAAACAGTAACTACCCCCATTTGTATCCTTTCCACAATAATTACATTTAATATGATTTTTGTCATTCGGATGCAGGTTATGACCATACTTCCAACTTGGATCACCACTTCTAGAATAACCTGGAGAAAATATTTCCATAGAACAAGGCTCATTTTCATCTCTTTTTGGTTTTACTAAATTTAAATATTGTCTAATCTCATTCCGATGAGCTTCAGGAGCCTTTTTACAAGAAGCAACATTCCCTTTAATATTGGCAAGGTGTTTCTTGAATTGGTTAATAGCCCTATTGGTATCTTTTTCACAAAAATTACACCTTATACGATTTTTATCGTTTGGTTTCGTGTTATGATCATACTTCCAACCCGGATCACTTCTTCTAACAAAACCAGAAATAGACCTATCTAAATGACAAAGATTTTGTTCCTGTTTGTATTTAACTGAACTCAAATATTGGTTAATTTCCTCTCTAATAGCTTCAGGAACAATTTTACAAGAGGCAATATTCCCTTTAATACTGGCAAGATGTTTCTTAAATCGATTTATGCCCCCTTTTTGTATCATTTTCACAATAATTGCATCTTATGCAATTTTTGTCATTGGAATTCGAGTTATATCCATATTTTCAACCCGCGTCTCTACTTTGATTGGATCTTGAAGAATACATCTCAAAACAATACAAGCAATCTAAAAAATAAAGTTTTGCACTTACTTTGCTTGCTCAAACTCCAAACTTCCACCTCTGAGATGTTTTCTGGTGCTAAAATATTCAAAACCACCCTCTAATATGACTAAAAAAACTCCAAAACTAAGTTTAATCATGATGGGTGATGTTTGGATCCATTTCCCATAACTTTGAGTAACACTTCGATCCAATGAAAATCACAAAATGTAATTTTTTTTTAGGTTTCTCTGTCTCTATAAAATGGATTCTTGTGGGTTCAGGTTTCAAATGAACCTAAAACCCACATTTAAAAGCATTTTTTAAAAAAAAAGCAAACCCCCTAAGTAACCCTTAAAAAGATCCATTTTCGCCCCTGTGTGGGGTGCAGGCCCTAGGTGGCCACCTAGGGCTGGGCGCTGGGCACCCTCTTAGGTGGGTACTGTACTGCCTAGGCGGCTGCCCAGGGACTACCCACCTAGTTTGGTTGTCTAGGCCTAGGTGATGCGCCCAGGCCTTCTGGACTACCTGGGTGGCCGCCTAGGCACTGGGCGGTCCGTTTTTTGAATCACAAACACTATACTTGGAGTGCGACAGCATTTTTGGATTTTGAGGATGTTCCTATCACAAACATCTTGTCTTGTGCTATTGTACTTGAACTATATGGGGTGAAAGCTTGAAGAGCCATCATGGTAAAGTAGCTTAGTGTAGTGAAAGGGGCTGTTGAAGGTTGCGCCTAGTTTAATCAAGTCATGCTTGCTGTTGAATATTTTTGAAATGGTTGGAAAAAGAAATATGTTTCCTTTGGAATTAAGCTTCTATTAAGCTGTATGTATTTTCTGAAACACATGCGGAGCATATGATAATTCTTGTCAGAATGATCCTATCTAATGTATTGGAATTTTGTGATTTTCCCAATTTATTAAAGCGATTACTCTCCTTCCTGGGGTTGTATCTTATGTGCTGTTTTTTGGATTTAAAAGAAGCTTTCAATTGACCTCCTATGATGTGTATTTCTTAGATGATACAGTTCATGTAACTCTTGGGAACTTTACAATTGAATGTGGTCTCATTATCTGACCTCCATATGTTCTGTATTTCTGCTACTATGGGCTGTAAATAGTTTTGAGTAGAATAGTTGAATGTGGTCGCTAATTCTTAATTTGATCTCCTGTACTTCTGCAGTCCTGTAGGGCAGTGGAGGACATTTGGTCCTCAATGCCAGTCTTCATAATCATGTTCACATTTTTGTGCGCAAAGATGTCCTGCTATTTGTGTCTATAAATTTTAAATAGAAGAAAATAAAGAAAATGACTTATGGCGCTTTGGGGTTTATCGATGATAGCCTTGTCTGTGATAGTTCCATTTTTTATTTTTTTTAAATGCATATTCTTGTATATTGGTTGTATTTTTATAGAATTTTGGGAAGAACTTCATTTTTCATTTATAAATTGTCTCTCCACAAGATACTCTTTAGGATTTTAGCTTGGACCTGCTATTGAATATTAATTAACTACAAATAAATTTCTTTTTGTTGAGCTAATTGTCCTCTCCTGAACACTTAATTTCAAATGCAGGTACGAGAAGCTCAGTTGGCTCAATACAACTATATATTGGTCGTTGGTGAGGAGGAAGCAAACACCAATCAGGTTTTAACTTGACTTCTTATGGCATTTGAAGATTTAATGGTATTTGAAGATTACCATTACCTCGTAATACTGACCACAGAGTGCCTTGGCCTAGAAAAATGCTGTCATTTTTTTGAATGCAAACATTAAGTTGGGAATCAACTCACTTCCAACAATCTTCTCACGTTTCAAATTGATTGTGCTTGTGATACTCTTTTACCCTATACATAGGCAAAAGAAATTGTACTTTAGCGAACATAATCATGGGAACATATTTTTTCTTTTGGTGGGGAAGTTGGGATTCCAACCAGAGGCAATTGTGATCTGCCACTAAGCTGCCTTTTGTGTGGGCCCTACGTCCTCTTTACGAAGTTGTCATTTCTGATGAACCTTCCTTACTTGCAGGTGAGTGTAAGAGTTAGAGACAAGTCTGATCACTCAGTGAAATTCATGGAAGATCTCCTTACTCAATTCAGGGAAGATACAGCTGCATTTCGTTAGTTTATTTATGGGAATTATGGAGCTCAAACTGGTAATGGCTGGTTTGAACCTGTTAAAAGAATGAGCTTGCGCTCAGGTGGTGAAACTGTATTTTATATGAGGGGCTTGCTCTGTTTGTCTTGAAATCTGGATTTTGGCATTCTGATACTTAATTGGTGCCAGAAATTGGCTACATTTTGTGATCACTAATGCATTATTGCTACTCCATTACAATAGAATCTTCTTGTTTGCATCCGAGTTGGTCTTGAGAGAACTGCAAGACATGCAGAACGTATAGAAATGTTATTTCTGCATTTCCTTTTGCCTCTTGAAGATCAAGCAAAAGTTTATTTCAAAATGGCTGTATAATGAGATGAACCATTAAACTTGTAGAGATAGATATTTAATGTTATGGCTAGTATTCCAGGTCATCGATCAACGAGAAGGTGCTCATTGTTGCAACCTCGATGTTGTCTCTTTAGCCTAGCAGATCTATTGAAAGATAATAGTATACCTTTTGGCTGTGGTTTTTTATAAGTTGATGACATTCCTCCATTTTTCATGGGATGTAATGAAGTGCATAGTGTGTTGGAATGAATGGTTTGAATGAAACAGGCGATGTTTCTCGTAATGCAAGCGTTGTAAACAGGAAAGCTTCTGGGGCTTTTCACTGTTCGTAAACTCTTGTTTAGAATACCTTGCCTAATATCATATAGAATGACTTTTTGTAATGAGCATCTAGCTCATAAATTTGGAATCAGACTGATTTCTTTTACTATATGATATGAATTGTGGCTTTCATTTATTCATCTGCGAGGTCATCAGCAACATGCTTGTGCCTCTAGGTTCTTAGTACAACATTCCTTTTAATGGCAGGCTCTGTCTCAAACTTTCTATCATAGGGTTTTCTTTTAATACAATCTGTTAGGCTTTTTATAGGAAAGTGTTTTGTGCATCGCCGAGAGCATGAGCTTAACCTGATTTTGATCAAAATACCCCAAAAATTTCAGATGCAATCCGCATTAGATCCATGTATTTGCAGGTCCTTAAAACATTCTAAATCACTACAAAATAGTTGCCTTGGATGCATGTATTTCCGGCTCAAAGTATTGTGCAAATCAGATGATTCGTGAAGAATTAAAATGAATAGTCCATGAAATTATTCGAAATGGACTTTTTTGCCTCCAGATTGTTGTGGCGCATCTTAATATTTATCACTTGGATATGAGAAGGTGACACCGAAAATAGGTTCATTGTTTGTTGAGGCATCAAAATTTTACCCTTCATGGTGAAATATTATTTAATAGGTAAAAATCCCTTACAAATTCATTTAAGGGATTAAAATATCACAATTAACATTAGAGTTTTTTTTTTAATTTTCATGTTACTCAAGTACTTCAAAAAATATCTTCAAACATACTTTAATTGCTCTTATTCAAAGTTAGGAATTTTAAACATGCACAAGCATTTTAATAATTTGACCCATCCTGAATGAATATTGGTTGAATCATTCCAAGGGATTAAATTACTAAATTGTTAGGTTCCCAGCCTTGAAAAAGGGTAAGTTTGGTATTTTTGAGGATATTCTGTTTTAAAAGTCAAACCCTAACATTAGATATGTTTTGACCTCCTATTACATTTATTTGTTTTCCTTAAAGCTCATTACTCCTCAGTACCATGGCTTTACCATTAGTTTCTTAGTTCAACATTCCTTTTAATGAGAAGGCCTCTTTCTCATAAACATGCAAGGATAGATCCTGCTCCTAAAGAAGTCTGACTGCCTTTAATCCTACAAGTACTTGATAGAAAACCTCATTAAGAGATGATTACTAACTTCAATGGTCCGCCCCTTCTTATTATGAACCTAACCACCCTCCCAAAAACTAAACGATAAATTTATTGGCATGACAATGCTGTCCTTTCTGACAGTACAGGGCCTGCATGAGATACCCTTGAATTATGCATGAGAAATCAGCCATGGCCAATTTCCTTACATGCCATAAACAAGCAGCATATGCAGAGATTCCTTAGCATTTATCATTAGCGATGTCGAAACAAGTGCACTGCAGTGCTACTCTCTCCTCCATTACCATATTCATCATTTTCTTCTTCTTTCATCTTGTCGATCCCTTGTGTATTTGAAGCAAACAGGGGCGAGGGTCCGCAATAAGAAGACGCTGGTCCGCAATAAGAAGACGCTGAGTGGAGAGAGGGCTCGACAGACGGAAGCTTAGAAAGAAGGGCTTCCAGGCTTGTCATTGATGGCATTATCTTAATTCCTGATCCATGAAAATTGGGGTTCATCGATGACAAGTAGTCATGGTATTCGGGGTGGCAAGTGTTGGAGTCGGGTGCGATCGATGGTTGAAAGGGCCAATTGTGGGGAACACTGGGAGCTCCCCCATCGCCTTGGAGAGGGAAGGCAGCAGAAGATGGGTGAGGGAGTAGGACCCCTGGGATGCTGCCTAGATAGCTGAACTTCTTCCTTAGTAGAACCACATAGTTGAGATCTTCCATGACCTGAAAATGATTGAATCAGACTATACATTTGGTTAATTTTGGATGGTGGTTTCCAAAATCCTTGCACTAATTGCCTTTCTGCATGAAATATGTGAATGTGGTTCTGCTGGCAAGTGTGTGTGCACACGCAGGCATGCGTGTCCACCCCTTGCTCGTGTTTGAACGTGTGTGTGTGAGAGAGATCATTGTCCGTCAAAGGACCAAGAAATAACCTTGTTAGCTGCGCCTAACTGGATTACGCCTTCTCTAACGGCGATTAGAGCGATTGTCTGAATAAACAATGAGACACTCAAAAGTTACATCATGTAAATCAAACCTATATCTTGAAGAGCTGTAGAGAAGGGATGAACCTGAATGCCTGATTGAAACTGAGCCTCCCATGTTCTTGGGTGCTGAAACCTCAAAAGCACAAATTTTAACATTGTATTTTATTAAACACCACGAGAGAAACAATGTATTAATCTATCATCAATCATCAAGTATAGAGAGAGGTCCTCATACTCACAGAATCAGCTGGACTATGCCATGAAGATAAGAAATTGATCTCATGGTCTTGAGGTTCCTTAAAGATCCATTTATGGCTGTGATCCGAGGCGACTTTTCCAATCAAACTGGAAAGAACCCATGTTCAAAGTGTGCGTTAATATTTGTGATTGAATTATTAAATAGCACTCTTCGTTTTTTTCTTTTTTTATTTGCATTTGCTAGTTTATGGTATTACCCTTCTCCGTAGTTGTAGATCTCATGCGACATTTTGAAGAAGAGCTCAGGCTGTAGGCCTCTTGAATGCTGGAATTCAGAAGTGGTGTAGAGAGACGAACTCGCGCAATCACTGGTTCTCATCTCGGCAGTGTCGGATATGGTAGCTGAGAAGTCGCAGAACCCATCTTCCCATACCAAGATCCTGGTGTTATCACCATGACCACCACAGACCATGAATCACTAAGAATCTGAAATTTGTTTAGACTTTCTGATAATAGAGAGAACCATGAATCACCAAGAATGTAATTTTTATATCTTGAGAATTGGAACTTGGAGAGAGGGAGAACAATCAATCATTATGAATTTGAACTTTAGTCTAGATGGTTGGAGAGAGAGAGAGAGGCCATCCATACCAATTCCTTCTGTTCCCTCTTGATCTGTCACAGCCTCCTCCATTAACATCCCATCTGGAAAACAAAATGAAAATGCTTAAATGCAATGCATATTTCTAACTGATCGAAACATATGTAAAACTGAGAATGGCTGAAACTATTTCATTTACTACTCTCTCTATGCTTAGGCCAAAGGGTTGTTAAATTTTCTTGGAATCTATGTTGTTGTAGGATCTCGTCTTACTTGGGTGGTGGGTAGTTTCGAGGCAGGATCCTCCAAAAGACAGCATAAACCCAAGGGGAGTTTTCATGAACGCACATACTTCTCAATGTCTGTTGAAGAAGATGGGTTAGAGTTAATGGGAGGCCATGGCTTATGTTCTCTTCCATCAACTAATTACCTCTCTCTCTCTCTCTCTCTCTCTCTCTCTCTCTCTATTTGGGGAGACAGCCCCACCATCCTCCAGTCATGTGTAATGCCCACCAACAACCAGACCCAAAATTTATACCCTCTCTCCACTTCTCCTCCCTCCAAAACTTGCCTCTTTTTTTTTTACAATGAAGAACCTCACTGAAACGGTATTTATCATGCTTTAAATTTCACCATTGTTATCCTGCACTTTATCTATAGCTTTTCAATCCCGATTCCCAACGGTCTTCTTTTCAACCCCACCATTCAAAACTGCTCATCATCGGTTCAGCAGAAGGGGGATTTCCCCTTCCTCTTCTTCCCAGGGCCTAGTTTTTTACCAGACAGTCTCATCATTGTGGTTAGTAAATACTCAGTACCTCTTTTTCCTTAACTCTACTATGTACTACCGTGGAAATTCTCTCTCTCTCGTTCTCTCTCTACATTCACACATACACAGGAATAGACATTCTTTGAGTTCCCTGCCTATAGAATTAGCGTAAGGGCCCAGATTGAACCACAACAACCCATGTGGGAAGCCCATAAAATGCACGTATTGTCACGAAGCCCCGCAATTCAACCAACCGTGTGGCACTCGTTCCTTGGTCTGTTAGCAAACTCTTTGGGGTGTGACAATATACAATATACATACACATGGAAATACATGTGACTATAGATTATGTATATCCACCGCCCCCGACCTATGGAATAGTATAGAGCCCAAATCGAACGCCCTTGACTGATCAGACCAGCCGATAAAAACTACATCCATCACACATGTACATGCGCCTACGTGAAAAAACATTTAGCTTAGCGTCTAAGCTACCACTCTACAATTTCGACTAACCTACTTTTTTGGGGTTATTGTTTGCTCATCTCTCTCTCTCTCTCTCTATCTCTATCTATGTTTCTCTTTGCACTAGCTTGTTGGGTCCCCTATGTTAACCTACCATATCTATGTCTCTGTCTGCACTAGCTTGTTGGTCCCCTAAGTTAACCCCTTAAATATGGAGTTTAAAGCTCAAAAAATCTGCACTCGTTCCACTACCAGATTTCCTGGAAAATTCACCTCCATAACCCTTAAATATGGAGTTTAAAGCTCAAAAAATCATGCAAATCAAGCACATATATAAGCACTTGAAAATTGTAAAAATTGATGATAAAAGATGCACTATTTTCAAAACTAGAAATCATTTTTGTTTTTATGTTTATACCTTCGATATCGAGATGATGGGAGGATTTTCATTGAATTTTTTTTTTTTTGACAAGTTAATGAGGTGCACCTCACTTCTACAATATAAAGTTCGCACCATTTATGAATGTTTTCCACATATAAAACGTAATACATATATATACATATAGGGCAATGATTTCATGCAACGGTTACATCATAATATAATGCAATCACATTAAAAAACCATGTTAGAGACATTTGTTTGACACAATATTTTAAATATATACTCTTTTCATTCTAAAGAATAATCGCAATTTTTTTTTTTTTGAAAAAATACCCTAGAAAGTGTTTTTCTAGCCCAATTAATATAAGCCGTCTAATTTAGTGAGATGGTTAGATATAGGCCTCAGAAAGATTTTTTTTATGTTCAAAATTTTCATATAGTGTTATCATCATTAGATTAACAATGCTAAAAAGAAAAAAGTGATTTTGAATTTGTCAAAGCCTAGATCTTGGAATTCATCAAATGGACGGTCGAGATTCATTGTTGGAGGGTACTAATTTTGACCATATCAAAGGTGTAAATTAATTTGGAGCCATACAAATGCCGAAAACATGGTTTTCTAGAAGCGTGGTTGCATTATACTATGAAACAACTGTTGCATGAAATCATTACCCACACACACATATATATATATATATATATATATATATATATATATATATATATATATATATATATATATATGTGTGTGTGTGTGTGTGTGTGTGTGTGTGTGTATATATATATATATATATATATATATATATATATATATATATATATATATATGTGAGTGGATTCTGTCAGCCCATGAGCTGACTGCTACAATGTTAGCCAATGGCTCAGATTCAATCTAGCCCGATCTGACGGTCACAATCTCATTTCGTATTTTCATTTTCATTTTTTTTCTACAAATCCAAATCACTTAAAATTTTAAGAGTTCATTCTTCTCATCAAGCCACACCTAATAGAAATATATATATATAAAAAATTCAACAAATATAAATTGACCAAAATACCCACGAAATGTTTCGGAGGTATTTGGTAAATTTATATTTTACAATTTTTTTTATATATTTTTATTATATTCTTCTATTTTTGAAGAATAGATGCTCTAAATTCAAGTGATTTGGATTTGTAGAACAAAAATATGAAAATTCAAACACAAAATGAGGTCGTGGCCGTCAGATCGGCCTAGATTCAATCTGGGCCATTGGCTGACACTGTTTATTTTCGCCTATAGGCGTTTTATAGTATCTTCCATATATATACAGAAAATTCTTCCCAATGCCTATAGGCGAAAATGAACAGTGATTTCTCTTACCCTCATTACCGTCCAAAGTTCATTATACGGTCACAATTATCCAGTAGTGTTTCATTTTTCTTTTTTTTTTCTACAAATTGGAATAACTTGAAATTTGGAGTGTGTATACAACTTATTGAGGAGCACCTAATAAAAAATAAAAAATTATAATTTGTGGAAAAACTTGACCAAAATACCCCTGAGGTATTTTGGTAAATTATTTTCATGTAAAATATTTTTTTGATATTTTTCGTAGATTCTCATATTTTTTATGAACACATACTCTAAATTTTAGGTCATTCTGATTTATAAAAAAATAATAAAAAATAAAACACTATCGGACAATCGTGACCGTGCGCTGAACTTTGGATGGTGATGAGGGCAGGCGAAATCATTTTTCTCCTATAGGTGTTTTGTAGTGTGTATATATCTATATATATGCCGATTTGTGTACCGCTATAGTAAATGTCGAACTGCCTAGATCGAATATGGGCCGATATGATAATCACGGATGTATGGTAGTGTTTCATTTTTCAATGTTTTTCTATCAATTGGAATGATCTAAAACTTAGATTGTGTGTTCATAAAAAATAGGCGAATCTACGAAAAATATCAAAAAAAAATATTTTACATAAAATAAATTGGTAAAAATACCCCTTAAAAGTTTCAAGGGTATTTTGATCAATTTATTTTTCACAAATTATTTTTTTTATATTTTTATTAGGTGCGCCTTGATAAGAAAAACACACACCTAAAATTTCATGTGATTTGGAGCTGTAGAAACAAAATTAAAAATAAAATACTATTGGACAACGGTAATCGTCAGATCGGCCCAGATTCAATTTGGGCCGTTGGGCGTTTACTGTAGCGGTACGCACAAAGGTGTACAATAACTTTTTCCACACACACACACACACACACACACACATATATATATATATATATATATATATATATATATATGAAGATGCCACAAAACACCTATAGGTGAAAATGAACAGTGATTTTGCTTATCCTCATCACCATCCAAACTTTATCATACGGTCATAGTTGTCCGGTAGTGTTTTATTTTTCATTTTTTTTACTAATCGGAATGATATGAAATTTGGATCGCGTGTACATCTTAGTGATAAAAATATGAAAAAAATAATTCATAAAATATAAATTGACCAAAATACCCCCGATACTTTACGGGGGTATTTTGATAAATTTATATTTTGTGACTTGTTTTTTTCATATTTTTATTAAGTGCGCCTCACTAAGATGTACACACACTCCAAATTTCAACTGTTACCATGCGTTGAAGTTTGAATGGTGATGAGGATAGGTAAAATCACTGTTCATTTTCGCCTATAAGCATTGGAAAGAGTTTTATGGTATCAGAGCCAATTTATTCAGTAGAAAATTGAACCAATTTGTACATTTTATCTTGTTAACATACCTAAAGTCACTGTGACCCAAAGACCACCGTGAGCCAAGAAGGCCGTAAGGTGCAGGGACTGTTTCCGGTTGACTCAGGAAAAGAAAACTTATATAAAATGGAAAATTTATTTAGAACACTATCAAATAAAATCGCTTATGGTAGTTCTAATAATAATACTCTACGAGTAAAAAATAGAGAAGAAATAATAATAGATTTTATTGATAAACAACTGCAAAATTGGAACATCCCAAAGGTCCTCACAAATGATGTTTATAAAAATGGAACATTTGAGTTTAAAAGCAATTTTTCAATAAAAATGATTGAAGAAACTCTTTCAGTTATGGAAAATCAAGATAGCTTTCAACTCTTTTCAACTAGAATGATTGCAGATCATATCAAAAGGGGTTATAATTAACTTCATATAGGTCTTGTATAAATAGCAGTAAAACCATTAAATAGAGAATGACTAAATAATTCGGTTTTACTCTGTCTAAGAGATAGTAGGCATAGAAGATTCAGTGACACTCTTTTAGGGATCGTTGAGTCGAGTGTCTGCAATGGACCTATATATTTCAACTGCTTTCTAAATTTTTCTGTGTCCCTATCTGATCCAAATTTATTTAAAGTTTTAACTCTTAACCTTAAAACTCAAGGTTTTGACATCGACCTTGGATCCCAAAACTTGGCTTTTATTTATAGAATTTGTGATAAGGTCATGAACGTTCTTTATCTTAATGCAAAATTAATGGATAAAAAGGGACAAACAATATTTTTTCAAACTAATATGGAAAACTCCAATCTTGTCACGCCTAAAGTTATATGCTGAAAGCAAGTAAACTTAAACTTACCTTAAAATTGGTCTCTACAAACTAAGACTCGTTTACCTATTCCAAAAAATAAAGAGCCAAAACAAATAATTGAATATCTAAATGGAGAAATTGAAATCCAATTTCCATCCCTTAGAAGAACCAGATTGAGTATTCCAAATATTGTATCCCTTAGAAGAACCAGATTGAGTATTCCAAATACTGTTTTAGGTCCTAGGCTGCCAGCCAAGAATATTGAACCTTCAACTTATACTCCTAGAAGTTCAACTTTTTCAGTACCTCAATCTAATTATGAAAAAGCGCATGATGACAAAATCATTTTAGAATAATTAAGAAAAAATGAAAAACAGGTACAACACCCTGTTTATACTGTAAATACTCTCAGCTCTTCTCAGACTGAGCCTGATGAGCCAACCATGTTTAAATTTGATTTCAAAGTTCTGACAATTCAAACCCAAGATAAGTTTGTCATCAATGAAGAATGGGTAAAATGAGATTTTTTGTCTGAAGAAAATAGACAAATAGGGGAATGGTTTCTCAAATAATTTAATAAAAGACTGAAAGAACTCTTTCATATTAAATTTAATAAATTCATGATACAACATAAAGCAAATAGAAAATTCTTTAAATGGCTTAGGTATATTCTTAAAAAGGAAGGAATAAAATATCCAGAATTTCAGGATAATACTATCCAGAATATTAATACTGTCCAAAACACCTTTCATACAGTAAAAGGATAAAGCATTAAAGTTATCCATCCTCCTAAAACTAGTCTAAACTTAAAAGGAGAAAAACAAGAAATAAAAGCTTCACCTTTCAAAATTGGACTAAAAGATTCTGATAACCAGATGGCTAAAATTGAAGCCATACCCCATATAATAGAACAGAATAATTATAAAAATTTATTCCTACAGACTAGAGAAAAACAGACCAATAGAATAGAAAACGTCTTAAATAAAATAAAACCTCAAGAGAAGAAAGAAGATAAAGAAAATAGTGCAGTTTTATTCAAACCACCTTCTAGTATTGCCGCAGGAAAATTTAACCTGTAAGGAATTAAAAAGAAAGAAGACAATAAAGAATTGGTAGATGAGATGATGAAAAGATTTGAAAAATTAGATATTAAAGAAAAATCAGATAATGTCCAAATTCTTCAACAAGATAAAAGTTTTTCTGATCTTAAAATATCTAAAATAGAAGAAGCTTTTAAACCAAAAAGCTTAGAGCTTAATATGATTGACTATGGGAGAAAAACTAGGCCTGTAGCCCCAACAATAATGTATTTTCTTAAGCCCACTCTTGTAGATCTACAAATAGAGGATGACCTCATTACTATTTCAGCCTCTTATTCAAGACGATCCATAGTAAATTGGACTATAGATGGAATGTCTGATAATCAAATTCTCGATCTCATGAAACATATGACTATGTATGCCACCGCATGTAAAGCAAATGGAAACCAAGACCACGAAATTGCTAATGTCATTATATGTGGTTTTATTGGATGGCTTCGAGGATGGGATTTTCATATGGACGAAGAAGCAAAAAATAAAATCTTAAATGCTATTAAATAATGGGCTATTAAAAATGAGGTAGGACTTGGACAGGTCCTTGAGAATATAGTTACTGATGGAGATGCAGTAAATACTCTAATATATACCATTACACTTCACTTTTTGGAAAGTACGGCCCTTTTATCAGCAGATCTGAGGATCTACATTCAAATCTTCATTGTCCAACTCTCTCACATTTCAAATGGTATAAATTTATTCCAAACTGCTATCTAGAGAAAATAGTAAAGCGACCATTGGAAAGAAAAATTCATTACTGGACTTCCTCATTTGTTTGGGAAAAAAGTTAATATAAGATTGAAAAATAAGCATGGAGGAATTATTCATTATTCTTTGTATACTCTTAAAGAATTATTAGCAGAAATTTGTGCTGAAGGTCTTGCTTTCTATACAGATTTAAAATTGGAAAGACAACTGGAAAAAAGAATGACGGGGAAAAAGGAATTGGGAGATTTTTGTGAGCAATTCGGCTTTAACAAATAGAAATATAGAGACTCTAGAGATTCCAGAAAGACAAAGTCAGATATTTAAAAGGAAAGAAAAATACCTTTCTTAAAAAAAATTTACAAAATCACTCATTTAAACAGAAGGGTAAAAGAAAAATATCAGTTTGCTATAACTGTAGGAAAGTATGACACTATAAAAAAAAATGTCGTATAAAAAAGAAAATAAATGTTTTAGAAATAGACCTTGAAATAAAGAAGCAATTATTTGATATCCTCTTTAAATAAAAGAGATTATTCTGAAGAATCTTCTAACTCTGATGAAGAAATGCTCATCGGAGAGATAAATGATGAAGAATTGATTTTCTCCAGTTCAGATTCTGAAGATATTAATTGTCATTGTAATTTCTTGAAAAGCCTAAACTTAAATACCCTGACCAAAGAAGAAAATCTCATAATTGACCTAATTAATAAAATAAGTGACCCTGAGGCTAAAAAAGAAGCCTTAATTCATTATATCAACATGGCCAAAGAACCTTCAAGTTCTATTGCTCCTGAACCAACTCTTGTTCCCACTAATGAAGATTATAGCTTTAGTGATATTTTGAAAAGAGTTCAAAATAAAGCTCAAAACCGAAAGAACCTACAATTCATGATCTGAAAAATGAAATAAATGAGGTTCGAAATGAATTGATAACTCTAAAAACTAGATTACAAATTCTTGAAATAGCAACCACTAAAAATGAAAGTGAAAATGAGGAAGAAAGTCCTAAAGAAGAATTTAATAATCTGATGCATGATTATAAATCAAAATCTGATACCACCCAAAATGGAAGATACACTTCCAAAAGTGGCAGACGATCCACAAACTTTCAATAACCGTAATATGTTGAGAAAAATACAAGATTATAAATATGTCAACCTCTTGGATAAAATAATAACCCAAAGATGGTTTACTATCATAGAAATAGTGGTACAAAAAGCGTTCACTTTTCAAACTACTGTTCTTATAGATACAGGAGCCGATCTAAACTGTATAAATGAAGGACTAGTTCCAATCAAATATTTAAGCAAAACAACACAGGTTTTGAACACTGCTGATGGTAGTAAAATGATAATAAAATATAAACTATCCGATGCAACAGTTTGCAATAATGGTGCATGCTTTAAATTTTCTTTTATAATGGTTAAAGGATTAAGCCAGCCTGTGATACTTGGAAGTCTTTTCATAAACATGCTTTACCCCATTAGAATTAATAATACTGGGATAAAAGCTGATATTGAAGGATATGAAGTTAAATTTGACTTCATTGATAAACCAATAATTCATGAAATAAATAGTATCAAAAATAAGATTTCTACAAAAGAAAGATTTCTCTTTCATTTAAAAGAAGAGGTTAAGTATAAGACTATTGATGAAAAATTAACATCACCACAAATACAAAATAAAATTAATAATTTCAAAACGATACTTGAAAAAGTAGTTTGTGTAGAAATCCCTACCGCTTTTTGGAATAGAAAGCAATACATTATGTAACTTCCTTATGAACCAGGCTTTAACAAATAGAAAATTTCAACTAAAATCAAGTCAATATAAATGAATAGCAGACTCCTAGAAATTTGTAAACTGAAATATAAGAACTTCTTGACAAAAAACTAATTAGGAAAAGTTCTTCACCCTAGAGTTATGCAACTTTTTATGTAGAAAAAACTTCGGAGATTGAAAGGGGAGTCTCCCGTCTTGTTATAAATGATTCCTTGAATAAGGTTTTGAGATGGATTCGCTACCCTATTCAAAATAAAATGGATCTCCTTTATAGATTAGTCAATGCCTGTATTTTCTCAAAGTTTGATTTAAAATCAAGATATTGGCAAGTTCAAATATTGGAAAATGATAAATATAAAACAACATTTAATGTTCCCTTCAGACATTATGAATGAAATGTAATGCCTTTTGAGTTGAATAATGCCCCTTCAGAATTTCAGAGTATTATGAATGATATTTTTAATCCGTATACTAAGTTCATTATTATCTATATTGATGATGTCCTCGTATATTCTGATATAATTGACCAACATTGGAAACATTTAAATATATTTTTTAAAGCTATAAAAAATGTCGGTCTCGTTGTTTCGGCTAGAAAAATAAACCTTTTTAAAACAAAAATTAGGTTCCTTGAGTGTAATATCTTTCAATGAAGGATAATTCCTATAGATAGAGCAATTGAATTTGCTTTCAGATTCCCTAACATCATAAAAGATAAAAAAGAATTACAAAGATTTTTAGGATATTTAGCTTCAGATGCTAAACCTTTATTCCAGAGACTAAAAAAGAATCCTCCAGATTGGACTAATGAGCATACCATGACAGTTAAAAAATTAAAACAGAAAGCCAAAGAATTACCTTGTTTAGCTCTATCCAATCCTATAGCTTTTAAAATTATAGGAACCGATGCTTTTGAAATAGGATTAGGATGTATACTTAAACAAAAAATCCTAGATGAGGAACAATTTATACGTTTTACCTCTAAAGCTTGGAATTTGACACAACAGAAATATTATACTGTTAAAAAGGAGGCCTTAGCAATAATACATTGTGTCACGAATTTCAAAGTGATCTGCTTAACAAAAAATTCCTCATACGGACTGATAGTAAATCAGCCAAAGACATTTTAAAAAAGGATGTCAAAAATCTCGTCGCCAAGAAAATTTTCGCTCGATGGCAAGGTATTATTTCGGCTTTGATTTTGATTTTGATATTGAACATATTCAAGAGAAAATAATCATCTTCCTGACTTTTTGACTAGAGAATTTTTATAAGGAGGGAAGGAGAAGCCAATAGCCGAGAATACAGTCGATGAATATAGTCCCTAGCTCAGGAAAAGGCCTGACATTATATAATAGCCTAGGAAAACACCTGGTTACAAATAGTTCTAGCCCAAGAAAATCCCTGGCTTCCTCATCATATCCAAATGCTTTAATAAGAAAGCAAGCTCAAGAAATTCAAATATCTCCCCAACAATCCCCTTTGAACTCTAATAGTCCAAACCCTGATAGAACTTCATTTCTTGATAAAGCATATATCCGACTGATCATAATAGAAAATGAACATATGGAAAAAGACTCTGCTGAATTAGCTGTCATATATCTGCACCATCATCTACACCCTAATATGGGAGAAAGATGTAGTGAATGGTATGAAGCCATTTTAATGGAAACCGAGTCAGTATCAATAGTACACCACTATAGAAACAATGACTCGAAAATAACATACTCAAAATTTCAAATACATAAAATAATCTCTTATAATAACTGGGGCCTGAATCCCTTAAAACCAAGGGCATTAATTACCAAAGGATTTAAAATCAACTACTATCATTATTTTGAATATATCAAGGCATGGGACGAAGTCTTTGCCTACCATAATACAAAAAATACACACAGTTGGTATGTGCAGTTTAAAAGAATTGAGCCAACAGAATTTCCAAACTGGTTTAAAAGTTGGTTCCTGTTATGGGGATCATTAAGCCAGATACTTACAAAAAAATTTCAAATATCATAAAGAAAATTATCTGAATATAATAGAGCTAGTTTAAAACGAGACTATCATATTTATTTCATGGCTTTATATCTGATTCCCTGGATTTTAAAATGGTCCTACCAAATTTCTGAAGATGATTTAGACCGGTGGGATAATATTCCAGAACTACAAAGACAAATTTCTATTAAATGGTGGGATAATTATAAGAATGATTCTCTAGATCCCGATAAAATTTATATGAAGACAATTCCTTATTCCTCACCACATCAGATATAGGGTTTTCCGATAGCATTGCTCTGATGCAACAGAAAAACCCCACTCTGTCAAAAGCCGAGCTCAGGAAAAAAATTACTCTTTGCCCTAGAAGAAGAAGTAGAAGTTAAAATAACAACTTCCTCAAATGATACAGAAACCGAAGATTTGGATCCTTCAAACGAAGATGATTGTATGAGAATACTTTCCCAAATAAATTAGACAAAATATCAGGGACAGTACGACTCCATCACCATTCAGAACATGTGTCCCAAAGATGACAGTAAAAGAAGGTTGTCAACACACCAATCACTATTGCTACAGTAAAAAAATTATTATTGCCGATAAAAAACATTGTTGCTACAGTAAAAAGTCGACGAGAATCTTTCCTTTACTTTTGCTTTTACCTTATCTTTTACTTTTACTTGAAAGAAAATGCATCTTACCTTGTCGGTACGGACTTAGGAATATTTGAAGTCCGCCCTCTCCTCTTCTATAAAAGGAGGATCAGGCCTCAGAAGTCGACACCTTGGGATTTCCCTTTTGAATATTATAGGTAGGGTTTTAATACTTTATAAGGAAATGCTTTCTGAGTTATTGTTGTAGTATGTTTGAGTGATTACTGTGAGTACTTCAAGTCTATTTTTTGCCACTCACCTCTGCTTCGAGTTTACATGTAAGTGCCTATCTCTATTATGCTTCTTGCACCTCTGTTTCTATTATTATAAATCAATGTTATTATGTATGAATGCTACTCATTATTCTTTATGAATTTTAGTTTATCCCTCTTCTGCTATTTATGGTATCATATATATATATATATATATGGGAAAAGTTTAATAGAGTTGAAGCTCTAAACAATCAAATAAGAGCCTACCTCAAAATTTTCACTAGAACATGTTGTTTTGATTCCCAAATATCCTCAAATTGATCATCTCGACATCAAGATGTATGGACATGAGAAAAAAATAGATTTCAAGTTGTGGAAAAGTTTAATAGAGCTGAGGCTCTAAACAATCAAATAAGAGCCTACCTCCAAATTTTCACTAGAAAAGGTTGTTTTGATACCCAAATATTCTTAAATTGATCATCTCGATATCAAGATATATAGACATGAGCAAAAAAATAGAATTCAAGTTGTAGAAATAGTATATTTTTTAATGCATTTTTGGACCGTCAATTTTCAACATTTTCAAGTTTTCATAGATATATCGATCTTCACTATTTTTTAAGCTTTAAACTTTATAAATAAAAATAGAAATATATTTTAAGGCTATCACAAAGATTTTCAATATTGAAACTACATTTCTCGACACTTTTTGAAGGTAGGCTCTAATTTCATTGTTTAAAGCCTAGGCTCTATACAAACCGCACCATATATATATATATATATATATATATATATATATATATAATGATATTAGGAGACCCTCCCACACCCAAGTGTGTAGGACCCCAAATAATCACCATTAAATTTGACACAGATCTCTAGAAAAGTCAAATCCCACACCCCATGTGATAACTTTTTTAGAGATCTGTGCTAAATTTAATAGTGATCCTTTAAGGTCCTACACACATGGATATGGGAGGGTCTCATAGGATCATTGATATATATATATATATATAAGGTATATAGGGTAATGATTTCATGCAACTGTTGTATAGTAATATGATACAACAACTTTAAAAAAATCATCTTATGGCCATTTGTTTGATCCAAATTTTGAAATATATACACTTTTAATTCTAAAAAACAATCACGAAGAAAGAAAAATTTGAAAATACAACCTAGAAAGTAATTTTTTAGCCCAATTAACATAGGCCGTTCATTTTGGTGAGATGCTTAGATCTAGGCCTTAGAAGGAGTTTTTCATTTCCAATTTTTTTGGATGGGTTTATTATTATTAGATAAACAACATTAAAAAAAAAAATGATTTTGAATTTATAAAGGCTAAGATCTTGAAATTCACAAAATGAATGGCCTAAATTCATTTTTGGAGGGGACTCAATTTGACCATATCTAGGGTTCAAATTGAACTTTTGTGTGTGAAAATTTTGATGTCATAAAAATATCACAAACATGGTTTTCTAGAAGTGTCATTGCAGTATACTATGATACAATTGTTGCACTGGATCATTGCTCATATATATATAGGCAATGATTTCATGCAACCGTTGTATAGTAATATGATGCAACAACCTTAAAAAACCATCTTATAGCCATTTGTTTGATCCAAATTTTGAAATATACACTATTTTCATTCTAGTGAACAATCACAAAAAAAGAAAAAATTGAAAACACAACCTAAAAAGTAATTTTTTTAGCCCAATTAACATAGGCCGTTCATTTTAGTGAGATACTAAGATCTAGGACTTAAAAAGATTTTTTCATTTCCAATTTTTTTGGATGGCTTTATTATCATTAAATGAACAATGTTAAAAAAGAAAAAAATGATTTTGAGTTTATAAAGGCTAGGATCTTGAAATTCATAAAATGAATGGTCTAGATTCGTTTTTGGAGGGGACTCATTTTGACCATATCTAGGGTCCAAGTTGAATTTTTTTTGGAGGGGGGTTTGATTATTGAGATGAAGAGAGTGTGTGTGAAAATTTTGGGGATATACAAATACCCTTACTTTATCGTACAAATTTTTTTTAATCAATGATATTTTTTGTAATTAGGAGATGTATAATAGATATTTCTATAAGAATTTAGTAGAATTTAATATTTCATGTGAGTGATGTCACATCCCATGTGGATATCTTTCTCCACTAGAATTAATAAATGTTTTTCTTTCTATCATGAATTTCTATTTTGCCATTGAATAATTACCTAAAAGACCCTTAGATAAAAATTGTTACAATGTAAAGCAAGTGCAATTAGTGTAGGTATGTGTACCCTAAATCCTCAATATTTTTGGTTACTAAATTCCCCTACTCGAAAATATTGTAGTTTCTATGCGTACAGCACCCCCAGCCAAACAAAAAAAAACCATCCACCAGGTCTTGTTTTAAAAGTTTTTCTAAAATGTGATGTCCAATTTGTGTTGGTTCGACACAAAATGTTCTTGATCGACTTGTGCCGGTTTGATACAAAATGTTTTGATCGGCTTCTGATAAAAAATGCTTGTCCAACACAAAGTGTGCCGAATCAACTTCTTATATTCAAATTCTGCCAATCCGGCACAAGTACGTCGAATCGGCTTGTATTGAAATTGTGTCGGTCTGACACATTTTGTGTCAGACCCACTTGTATATTCAAGTTGTGCCGGACCTTAGAGAGAGAGAGGGAAACGAGGGTTAAAATGAGCATTTAATGCTTCATGTAAGTCATGTGGATGTCATTCTCCACTAGAATTAATAAACGTTATTTTTTTTATCATGAATTTCTACTTTACTCTTGAATAATTACCTAAAATATCTTCAGATAAAAATTGTTACATTATAAAACAAATGTAATTAGTGTCCAAAAATATTGAATTCATTTAATAAATGCTCACAAGTATGTGTACCCTAAATCCTCGATATTTTTGGATACTAAATACCCCTACTTGAAAATGTTGTAGTTCCCCCCGCCAAACAAAAAAAACCATTCACCAAGTCCCATTTTAAAAGTTAAACCCATGTTTCTAAATTGTGACATCCAATTTGTGTTGGTTCGGCACAAAAATGTTCTTGATCGACGTGCCCCGGTTTGATACAAAATGTTTTGATTGGCTTCTAATAAAAAATGCATGTCCAACACAAAGTGTGCCGATCCAACTTCTTATATTCAAATTTTGCCAATCTGGCACAAGTGCTATGGATCAGCCTGTATTGAAATTGTGTCAGACCGACACATTTTGTGTCAGACTAACTTGTATATTCAAGTTGTGCAAGACCGGCTTAGAAAGAGAATGGGAAACGTGGGTTAAAAATGAGGATATTTTGGTTTAAATTTTTTTATTAAGGGATGGATACAAAAGTAATGTGGTATTAAAAGTATTTTTTTTGGGTGGGGAGTGGAGCATGTCTTGAAAGTCCAATTTAAGGTATCTATAATTCCCCCTTGAATTTACTGTTAACATTGAATATATATCTTTCTCTCCACTCTTTCTAGATCTCAAACCACCGTGGTACAAGGGCAATGTCATTTGGGCAAATATCTAACGTCTACAAGAAAAGGAGGTAAAATAAGTATGTGTGTTTTCCCAATTGTGTGTACATTCATTGTACTATGATGTAAACGCGGAAAATAGGACAGGGGATAATATAAAGTATGCAATAATATTATGAAGAAGGAGAATGAGTAAGGGGACAGGTTCTGATGCCATGACGTCAAGGTAGTGAAATGCTGCATGGACTCGGAGTTCTTTAGAGATGGTTACTGCTCCAATTCCTATGCCCCTAATCCTTCTCCCTCTCTAGGATGTACCTCTAAGTTACATCTCTCTCTCTCTCTCTAGGGTATACCCTCCAACCTAGACTTCTATGGTACAATATTAGGAAGGACCACATTTGTATGAGTCCCCCCACTCATACTATTTTCATGCAGGCTCCTCCGTTGAACACCCATTATTTGGATTGATCTTGGATCCAAATTTGTAGTGATCCCTGACCTACACTAAGATGATTATGAATATAAAAAAAAAATTATAATACCATAAAATTTTAAAATATTTTTATCAAAAAATTTCCTATCCATTGGATAGGAATCTTTAGTTGTGGATGTTCATATTAAAGATGAACGTTCGTGATTGTGCCAGGGCAGGCCAGTGAGTTCGCTAACTCACAAAGCACTTTTTCTATTAGGAATAATGTGAGGGCGTGTTTTGCATAAGGATGCAACCTTAAATATCAAAGATGCACCTTCAAACTTTGTTATAAAATGTGATTTTGGCATCGAAAATTCCAATGGTGACATGAGAATCTATTTTTATATTTAGTTATAAAATTTTAAATTCCAAAAATGGTTCAAAGTAAGTAGATCTATAAACACGTGAAATCTTGAAAATGGACGGTCTAGATAATGTATTACAAGATGTATTATTTTTCAGACTTAAATGTTAAAATGCTCAATTTGATGGATATAATCTTATAGAAAAGTACAATGAGATCATTTACTTTTGGTAGAAGGTCATCACGATTATTCTTATCATACGATGTGAAATTGGATGGATGCATTTATTCCATTGACCAAGCTCAAACTTCAAAAGAAATTGTTTTGAACTTTTTGACACACCCAAACTGTCGGATTTCACATGGGATGAGTACATGTAATTGTGACATCCTTGTATCCAAGGTAAATGGCCTCATAGTATACCATCCCTGAATTTATTCCATATTGTGGAGATATATATAGTGCTGGGGAAGGATGATCGATCGATCGCTCTGTCTCTCTCTCAACTTTCAAAAACAATTCTCAGACTCCAGCTAGGCTAAGTCGTATGTTTAGACTCAGCATGGTCTGTTAGGGGCTCGGTCTGAGTATGTACAACTTATAAGACTAAAATATAGAAATTATCCGAGCTTGGTATGTTCCGACTTGGACTCTCGGCACTTCTTCGAGTTGAGTAACTCAGACGAGTCCGAGGGGGCTTCTGAGCAGTACTCTCCTTATATACACCCATGGGTGGCAGTTATACTAGGTTAGAATTGGAGCCATGATATAGAGGGGTAGGTGGATGATGGACTCTCTCTCCTCTCTGGAAGGCCTTTTATGTAGTATTTTATACTCTATTGTAGACATAATGTATTGGGGTGGGGGAAGGATGGAGGAGGATTGGGTCAAGATAAAGAGAGTGGACTCCCTCACCCTTATGCTTGCATACATAAGTAAGAGAGAGAGAGAGAGAGTGTGTGTGTGGAATCTCTGACCACCTCCCATTCTGCCCTCTCCCAAAAGTCTTCCAAGAAACTAAAATGAAATGGGCAAACCAAAAACTAAGGGATTGCAGACAAGAAAACAGCCCCTCTTTTCCCAGACTCAATAATTCATGTCCTAAAGGCAGGCAAAACACCAAAATAATTCTCTCCTCTCTAATTGCATCTTCCCTTGCCCTTTCTCCCATGTGTTCCACTTGTCATCTGAGCCCCACCATCCAAATTTTCATGACCAACTTGGAGTTTCATTGTTGGGAAGGCATTCTTGTCAATTTAATTTTTATTTACAACAATGTTATATAAGTTGCAAGTAACCTTACACAATTGAATTAAGGTGGGAGACTGTCCCCATGTTGAAGAACCCTCCAATCGTTCATCTCTCGACATCAAGATATATAAATATGAAGAAAATGAGAATTTGAAGTCTGAAGAATAGTGCATCTTGCAATAAATTATTTAGACTTTCTATTTTCAATATTTTTAAATGTTTATTGATATGTATTATTTTTTAAATTTAAAATTTATGATTGGGATAAAAAACATTTCAAGCTACTATAAGGTTTCCAACACGGGAAAGAGAGAGAGGTGGGGATTGTAATTCTTTTACATAATTATGTTTTGGTCTATATTTTCATAAATTTTATATTGAGGTCCTCCAGTTTTATATTCTATTTTAATTTCAGTTATGCCCTTAGTCCATTGTTGCAAACGTTGAATCCTATTTTTTTAATTTTACTTTGTTATTTTTAGGTTAATCTGATGCCCAAGATATCATATCGAACCATTTTTGGGGCGGTCCAACATTAGAAAGATTTGATTGCTCCATGTTCTATCCTTTAGATTTGTATGGGATGTTCCAAATTTAGAGATGTCGGTGGAGATACCGGATTATCCTATACTTAGCATTTTGTTTTTTAGTACAACGGTCTACGCTACAAACATCGAACTGGATTTAAAAATTCAAAAAAAAAAAAAAAAAAAAAAAAAAAAAAGAGAAAATTACGAAAGAACCTCAATTCTATACTTTCTATACAACTTACCCCTAACTTAACTTTTGCTATCACTTTTTCCCCCAATATAGACTTTTTATGCAAATACCCCCAATCAAAATAAAAAATAAAAAAAATACCTAAACTACCCTCCCTTACTTTTTATCTGATGCACACCTCTCTCTCTTCTATCCCACCAAAATAGGGTCTTCGGCACGATGTAAATGATGTCCAGCAGTAGGGCTCTGGCATTGTGTAAAGTATGGTCCGGCAGTAGGGCTCTGATATTGTGTAAAATGCAGACCGACAGTAGGGCTCCGGCACTGTATAAAGTACGGTCTGGCAGTTGCAAATGGGGGTCCGACAGTAGATGTTTCTGGATTCGAGAGCAGTCCGGCAGTACGCAGTTTCAGTACAGTAGTTGTCTTGGGGAGGTCGGCAATGTGACGGTACGCTTCGGCAATGTGCTACTAGGGTCCAAAAGTCAACGTCAAATCTGGCCAAAATGATTTTTGTATACCGGAAGGGTATTTTCATCTTAAGAAAATAAACTTTTCCCCTTGGGGGTATATGCATAGAAAATTTATAAAGTGAGAGAAAAAATTAGGTCGGGGTAAGTTACATAGAAAGTGAAGTCTTAGGGGGTTGTAATTTTTCAAGAAAAAAAAAGTTAAGTAAAATATCTCTTAAAGCAACCCCATGCCCTTGTTTTTCTTAAATGATCAAGCAAAATTTCCTCATCTCGCGTGTTCTTTTTATTGGTGAAAGAGTCATGCTTTTTTTAAAAAAAAAAAAGTTGAAAGAGTCAGGCTACCAACAAATTGTTGCTCTTCTCAATTTCAATTATGCAGCTCTTGATTACAATCCTATATAGAAAACGAAAAAAATGATCTATATCAAAATACAAAAGGAAAAATAGGACCTACATGCGTATATGAATTAGGGTATGAGTTGGTCTGATGTTAGAGATATTAGATGAGCAAAATTTTAGTTTTATTTGATTTTAAATGGGTCCAATGTTTGAGAAATTGTATCTCTATACTTTATTTTTTTTTAATATATTTTTTTCGACTAAGTATGGCGGTCTAATTTCACTAATATCAGACAACCCCATATAAAACTAATAGAGGTAATATAGGGTGATCCAATATCAAATCACTCCTGGAATGGGTCAGTTCGATATCTAATGCACTGGACTACCCCAAAGACCAAATGAAAAAGTTCAATATTTGCAACATCAAACATGGGGTAAAACTAAAATTAAAAAATAAAAAATGTAAGACCTCAACATAAAGTTTTAAGTTTTTTAAATATGGACCAAAGTGTAATTCCCCTAATGAATTAGATGAGAGAGAGAGAGAGACAGAGAGACAGAGAGAATGCATCTTTTATGTCTGTTTTGTTGTAGATGGCCTAAATTTATTCTTTTCGTATTAAGAGATTCATAATAAGTTACAGTTTTCTATCATCTTGCCTTAAGATAATTAGGGAAATTTATAAAATGGCACCTAGAAGAATTAATTCAAATTGTTGTAGATGACTTAAATTTAAATTTTCGTATAAAGAGATTCATAGTAAGTTAAAAGTTTTCTATCCTCGTGCATTCAGATAATTAGGGAAATCTATAAAAATGCACCTAGAATATGAATTAATTCGTATTATATTAATATATTTTTAATTGATTTTAAAATCCGATCAGAATACATGGAATAGTTGAAAACTGGTAAATTGTTAAATTCTTGATATTTGAATTTCACACGGTAAGCTAACCCAATGGTATACTTTTCCTTATCTATTGAGACAACTGGTTGGATTTTATAAAGTGGCTAGAGTTCTTGTAATGATAAATTGCAATGGACTTTATTGTTGTGAACTTTTCCTAGCATTTGGTAATGAACATTTCCCCATATTTAATGAATTTGCCCTTTATGGTTTTCTTGTTTACTAAGCCATGAAATTTATCCATGGAAAACATATTTCAAGATCCTCTGAAAATAGGCTATACTTTGTGAGAAAAGCTTCAGCTCGTTAGGTTGTTAACCAATTTGTTAGATGGGTTTTCTTTAGTAAGAGGAACACTAGCTTTTGATGGCATTCCCCTAAATAAATGAAGTAATTGAAGAAAATGAACCTTGGAAAATAAAGCAATTAATTTGGAAAAAGTTAATACAAGTCATAGGCTTCAAGATAAAAAGTAAATCTTTATATTAAAAGGTCCCTCAAAAAAAATGTAGTTTTGGCACTGAAATACACTTAAATTAGTAGTGTCAACCTCGATGATTATGGATTTGAAAATACAAAAGATTTTTGGATTTAAAAATAGTAAATTTTGTAATATATTATCTAGGCTATTCATTTTCAAGTGTTTACATATCCGTTCAATCTGTGCCATTTGGACCTTTAAATATCATATATCAAGTGTAGAAATAAATTTTCCATTTGGACCTTTAAATATCATATATCAAGTGTAGAAATAAATTTTTTAGATAGGGAGGTCTGCACCGAAAACTGCATTTTTAGGTGGGTTTTAAATGCCAATTTAGCATTTACTTTTTAGGTGTGTGTTTCCCAATGACACCACCCCACTAACACTTTAAAAAACTAACTTCAAAAACCATTTGAAGAAACCGATAAGGGTTGTCTTCTCCACTGAATTACCCAAAAAAAAAAAAAAAACAACCTCGTGTTAAATGTAACCTCGTGTTAAATGTACTATGGAGAGTTGTTTAACTAAGTTTTCTCAAGTGAGAGAAACACTTAGCTAAGTCCCCTCTCCTCTAATGAACAACTTAATATGGAAGGGGGAAAAAGTCATGGTTACTTAGTCCCTTTAGGTTTTGGTGTGGTGGGTTTTCCTCATAGAGTAAAAACATGGTTTAGGCAGCCCCCATAGTGGACCAAGATACCGTACGGATGAGTGGAATGGGCAGTGAGTACAAGAAGTTATCTGCAAGAGCTGGATGCCAATTAGCAATGGAAAAAGGCCACCTCCACCTTCACCACCACCACCACCACCAAAACAGGTGGGGCGGGAAACATGAAAGAGATGTCTCGAGGTACGTGTACGACTCCTACTCAAGATTGGACAGCCAAGAAAATGGAGAACTGAAAAAGCCCCCACCTTTTCCTCTCTTTCCTCTTTCTTTCTTTCTTTTTCTTTTCTTTTTTTTTTTTTTTTGCATGGTACATGCTCTTTTCTTTGGAAGAGCACATTGTGCAAATACTCCCTTGGGTGAAAGACTTACTGGGATATTTTCGACTTCAACTTTCAAATTTTTATTATTATTATTATTTTTTATTAAATTTTATTTTTTTTATTTTTTTTAGTATTATTATTTTATGATAGGCCCAGAGAGCGTTATGTAACTTTTAACTAAGTGTCACCATGATTATTTTTAAAAGAATTTTCATTTTGAGTTCTCAAAAGCTTAGATTTTACCATCCAAAAATTGGGCATTCTATTTAGAAAAAAGTTTATATAAAGTTGCAACCTTAAAATGTAAAATTAAGGTGCATATAAAAAATCCATCATAAAATATTGTTTTGATGCTAGAAAACCCTTTAATTGATTATCTCAACTTCGAGATGCATAAGTATGAAAAGAAAAAAAATATTTTGAGTTTAAAAATAGTGCATCTTGCAACACGTGATTTGAACGGTCCATTTTCAAGATTTGCATGTGTTTATAGATCAACTGATTTGAACTATTTTTCAAATTTAAAATTTTATAATTAGATATCAAAATAGGTTATGAAGCAATCCAAATGATTTTTTACACCAAATTTTGAGGCGCCCTTTAATTTGATTGTTTAAAGTTGCAACCTTATGCAAATACAATGGGAGTGGCCTGAATTTCTCTTCTTTTTATTTTGAGGTTGGTCGATGGGGTTGAAGAGATAGCATCTCCAATATGTAGGAGCCCAAAAAAGCTTCTAGATTCACCGGGGGGAGAGATGAAGGAAATGTTCCTCCGGGAGCACAGCAATTTTGTACTTCATTTTTGGTTTATGGGAAAGTGTTGTATACCATGTACTCTGGTCGTGCCTTTTTTTGGTTCTTTGTTTGATGACGCCATTGTCACGTGAAGGCATCTGCTCTCACGCTCTCTTGCCCCTTCACAACACATTATGTACCACCCATGAAAGGCCCCTCTCACTCCGCCTCCAATCTCTAGAGAGAGAGAGATTGGTGGGGCAGTGATCTCTCTCTATCTCTCTCTCTTCACTTTTTTGTGTCACTTTTTACAGAGTCAAATTTGGCATGCTTTGGAACCTGCATTCTTGCAAACTTTCCTCCATTTGATCACCCATCACCTTGCTTTAGTTATAGTATTCATGGAAACATATAAACATTCCACTCACTTTGATAATAATATGTCATGTGCTGTTGCCTTCAACACACAGTTCACCTATTCACATGGGTGCCTCCTGTTTCCTTTCAACAATCTTTGACTACCTCTCACTGAGCTACAAATGATGCTATTTTTTGTCTCACAGAGAGAGAGAAAGAGCCAGAAAACTATGTCTGAATCATCTGATAGAGCACCACTCAAACATGGTCTCTTCTCTCTCTCTCTCTCTCTTGTTGGTCCATTGAATGATTGAATAGAACTTTAACAAGTGGGGAAGGTGCATCTCGATTATTTACATCTCTGATATTGAAAGGGACTTTGAATGTTATGGTGCCCTGTAGAGGTAGCATTCTGCAAATTGGACGGTGTCCCCCCAACCCCCCCATAATGAGACGAAGGGAAATAGCAGTATGTGCTCCATACATATTATATTGCCATTGCATAATAATGGGTGGCCATCACAAATAAGTTGATGGGGACTGCCATCTTAAAATAATATTTGAAATAATTGTCATGAGTGTGTTACTAGCTGCACTCAGCTGGTGGACCCCATTTGAATCTAGGTAAAAACTTGGATTTGGAGGCTCGGGTTCGGGCCTAAGGCCACCCTTGGGCCAGGTTCGGGTCTATTATGGATTTGAACTAACCTGAATACCCAACCCAATATACTTGCATATAATTTATTCATTATTTATTATAACTTGCATATAATTTATTCATTATTTATTATAACACGGTGTGGTTTCCATAAGGTTGCAACCTTAAACAATCCAACTAAGGTGCACCTTCAAATTTTATCATAATATATAATTTTGATGTAAAATATTTTTAGGATTATCTCAAAATCTATTTTTATATCTAATTATAAAATTTTAAATTTTAAAAATAGTTAAAATCAAGTAGATCTATAAACATGTGAAAATCTTGAAAAGGGACGGTGTAATTAATATGTTGTAAGGTGCACTATTTTTTAAAGTCAAAATATTTTTATTTTTCATAATCATACATCTTGATGTCGAGATGATCAATCACAGGGTTTTTCAACATTAAAATAACCTTTTTCAATGAATTTTTGAGGTGCAACTGTAGTTCTACATTTTAAAGTTGCAAACTTATATAAATTTTTTCCATCATATATTAGATTAGAGAAAAGTTTATATAAAGTTGCAACCTTAAAATGTAGAATTACATATGCACCTCAAAAATCTATCGGAAAAGTTTTTTTTTAATGTTGAAAAACCCTCTATTTGATTACCTCGACATCGAGATGTATGAATATATTAAAAAAACATCTTTGAGTTTAAAAAATAGTGCGTCTTGCAACACATTATCTAAGCACGGTTTTTGCTCTAAATTCCACCTTAATAGTTTTGGTCCCTCAAAAGAAAAATTTAGAATCATTACAGGTATTAGGGTCGAGGATTTCTAACACCCAAGATCAAGATGCAGTATAAGAAATCAACAGATAGGATTAATCTTAATATGTAAATCGAAAAGTCCTCAAGCGCATGTACGCTTAATGGACAAAATGGACCTCATGGATGGTCAACCAGTGTTTTATGGCAGAAATACCTCAAATATAATATCAAGAGGATTGATACAACTGGGACTTTCCCTACAAGGCCTCTTATGCCTTCAAATTTCTGTAGCAGGTCCTCATATACCTCCTACTTTAACATTTTTTGGTCATGTACCTGCAGATTGAGACAGTGACGCACCAGCACTGCCTCTATCTCATATCAATGAAACCCAGAGAGAAGAAATATTTGAAGCCTCAGTTACTTGAAGGTAATCCAACTCGAGGACCAGAAAGGCGAAGAACTGTGCCCCCATGAACAAGGATACGGGCATGATGCACCAATGGCACTGATTTTTTTATTCTATTTTTCTATACGACCTGTTCTTATTGTGAGTTTGTAATTTCTTAAGGCCTGAATCAAAGGTTCTGGACTTGTATACCACTCTGAGGTAAATTGTAACAGGGATTTAGATTCCCTTGAATTCCTCACAAACCCATTATATCTGTAAAAATTTATTTACATTTCCATGGTAATGAAATCAATTTTGGCGAATTTGTTTTTCATTATGTGAGTTGCTCTAATTCATGTTTGCGTTAGTGGATGTTCACGTAAATAATCCATCGTTTGCGCACATTTTGGGGAAACAACAGCATCTTAGACCCATAAGCCTAATGTATTCCAGTTATAAAATACTTGCAAAGGTTCTTGCAAACAGACTAAAAAAGGTCAATATTAAGGTGATAGAGGGACCACATACGGCTTTCATCAAAGGCAGATCATGGATGATAATTTGGTGGCACTGGACATAATTCACTCAACCAGAAAGTCGGGGTTACAAAGGACTCCCATATAAAGTGGATTTCGAAAATGCATACTATAGAGTTGAGTCAGAATATCTAGATGAAGTTATGAGTTTACTAGGCATTGGGGAAAGAAATGGAGGAAATGGATAAAAGGGTGTCTCGCTTCTGCCCAATTTTCAGTTCTAGTGAATGGGAAGTCTTGTGGGTACTTCAAGGTTACTAGGGGCACACATCCTTCATCTCCTTTCCTCTACGCTTTAGTGGGGGAGTCACTAAGTCAAATGCTTAATGGAGTGGTGAACCTTTGTGGGTACTTCAAGGTTACTAGGGGGACACATCAAGGAGATCATTCATCGCCTTTTCACTACACTTTCGTGAGAGAGTCATTTAATCAAATGCTTAAGAGAGTCTTCAAGGCTTACCTAAATATGAATCAGGTCCCACGATCTCACATTTTTAGTATATGGATGATACTTTACTTCTAACTCAAACCACATGGGACTAGATTCAAAATCTTTGGCTCTTTCTTTGCTGTTATGAGCCTCTTTCTTGGGCCAAGGTTGTTAACATGACCAAGACCAAATACGAGCTCTTCAAATTTTTAATCTGCCTTTAGTTCATCTCACATCCTGGGGATCTGCACACCATATCTAAAGATTGCCCTGAATCACCAAGGATCATTAACCAATTTGTTTGACTCTGATACATCATACATCTTTCCTTTTTCTTCTTTACTGCAATTTTCAAAACTTGGTCTATCTTCTTGTAAAATATTTTGATCGTCACCTCCGAGGTTGTGATAACCTAAAACATTTTTGGTGAATCCCTTCTCCAATTGAGCTCCCACCATCAAAACTCCTTTTGATTTCTCTTAATCATATCTGCTACTCCCACCTCCCTGATTGGTGGGGGAGTACACTTGTAAAAAAAATAAAAAAACTAAAAACTGATATGGAGATGGCAATCTCAAAAGATAGTAGATTTTTTACTATTATCTGGCCTATGCCATCTCTTCACATTAACCCCATGAGAGTCGTAGAAAACAAACTCAACATGGAGGTAACTTGTATTTGCTCCATAGCTTCAGATATAGGATTATTTGTCTTACCATATGAAAAAGGAATGGATATTATCATAATATTAGTTGGAAGTGTATATTATGGGACCATGTACTTGTAGTATAAAAAGGTCATAATCATTATTAGCCGTTAAATGTAAAATTGGGTGGTTGGGGATGTATCATTGATCGGACACAAATTTTGAAATAAAATTTTTCAATTATTACATCACATTTTAAACTATTGTATTTCACATCCAATAGCCAAAAGTGATTATATCCTCCTTGAATCTAATGCAAATGCTCATATTGTATACCTTATTAATTATATGTCATTGAAATATATATTTTTGGGTGAATTATTGAGGAAACTTGGGCCCTACCTGTCTTCATTGATATAAAAAATAAGGTACATTAAGTACAAAGGGAGCTCCTTTTATTACAAGGTAAAAAAACAAAAGGGAAAATAAAATAAGATTTTGTCGTCTTGTCAGCAAAACTGTGGCAGTCGAAGCCATAGTTCCATTTTTTACCATCAAATAGGCTGACCATATATATGTCCAAAATTCCTCTAGTATTCTACCAAATGCAAATATGAATAATCTGAATTAAAGTGGTATTTCCTGGAACTATCACAGTATACACTATTTGAGATTTACCCATAACTAATTTGAATTTGGCCATGATGTGAGGCATTCCATTATTGAGAGGTCCAAAAAATATATGTTGCTTAGTATGCTTCATATTTGAACATATGAAAGTCAATGATGTTTTGAATAGTGATCGAATTCGTTAAATGTGAATTTATTCAAATTTATTTTATCCAGTGAAAACATGCAAAAGACCATGTTGAGTATAGCAACATAAAAAATTATGCATGTATATCCATCATAAAAGTCATAAAAGACACATCGTTAATATGTGTGTTGAGTATAGCGACAATTTTGGTAATCATGAATATATTACAGTATATTAAGATGTTTTTTTATAAAGGTAAGATGTAACTAACTATTATCTTTTTATGCATTGAGTGGATATATTTCTTCCTTGTAAGAGGACGTAGATAAGCATGAGCATAGTTGATTGACAATGCAAATTAAGATAGTTTTTTATGTCTTCATATATAATATGAAAAATCCATAACTTGGCTGACAGCCAATATAAAATTGGATAATTTCAATTTTCTAGTCAATATCTCTCATTTTCAATATGCTGAAGACACCTTGGTTTTGTGATGCTGTGAAAGAAAAACTTAAATTTCTGAGGAAATTCTTTAGAAATTGTGAGGTGGATACAATTGGTGTTGCAGGTGGGGATAAGGTGGTGACAAGATTGGCGGGTTTATTTGGGTCTTGGGATACCTATGATCGATGGTAGGCTGCCGAGGTCTGTTTGGGCTAGGGTGATCCAAAAATTTAATGATAAGCTAGATTTATGGAAATCTAAGCATCTAGGATCACTTTAATTAAATCGACCGTTTCTCATTTACATGTTTATCTTATGTCTTTGTTGTATATGCCCAACAAACAAATGCTTAAGCTAGAAAATATTATGAATGTTTTTCCTCTGGGGTGGTAATAATGAGAACAGGAAACATGCACTCCAATGAGAAAGGGGGAGTTAGGAATTAGAAGGCTGAGGGTTATGAATAAAACTCTTTTTAACTAAATGGTGATGGAGTATCTATGGACAATATCATTTATGGAACGAGGTTTTGTTGGCAAAATAGATCATTACTCTTGCTGGGGATTCAAGGTGTAAGAAGAATGGCTCCTTTATTTGGAAGGGGATATAGCCATTCTTTTTAAGGTATGGTATGTCAGGATAATGGTGAAGATGTTTACTCTTGGCATCATAATAGTTGGGAGGTCTCAGAGGTGTTAAAACTAGTTAAAAATCAGAACCTCACTTTCAAATATATGGTCCGTACGCGTATAATTACATTCACCCACCCACTGGACCTGCTCACATTATTAAATACAATTAATTCTACCAAAATATCCCCACAAATTACTAAGTGAAACTACTTTTTTAGATAGGAAAAGTATATCAAAATTTTAAAAAGAGAAACTATATTAAAGAAACTACTGAAAAATTTTAGAAATTATTTCAAATCTTTTAGAGAGATAAACTATATTAAATTTCAAGTTTTAGAGAGAGGAAGTATTTTAAAATTTTAAAATTTTAAAAAGAGAAACTATATCAAATTTTAGAGAGAAATTACTTAAAATTTTTCTACAGAGAAAATATCTCAAAATTTTTATACATAGAAACTATACTAAAATTTCAAGTTTTAGAGTGAGAAAGTAACTTAAAATTTTAGACATAGAAACTATAACAAATTTTAGAGAGAGAGAAAGATAGACTATAAAACAAAATTAGAGAGAGAAACAATCTCAAATTTCAAGTTTTTGAGAGAGAAAGTATCTTAAAATTTTAGAGAGAGATAATAACCAAATTTTTAGAAAGAGAAACTATCTCAAAAAATTTTAAGAGAAAAATTATCTCAAATTTTAAGCTTTAGAGTGATAGATATTCATAAATTTTTGAAAATTAAAAAATATAAAAAAAAAACTATGTTAAATTTTAGAGAGAAAAATTACCTATAATTTTTAGAGAGAAACTTTTTCGACCTTTTTAGAACTATATCAAATTTTAAGTTTAAGAGAGAGAAACTATATCAACATTTAGAAAGAGAAACAACTTGAAACTTTTTAGAGAGGGAACTATACCAAACATTTTAGATAGAGAAACTATATTAAATTTCAAGTTTTAGATAGAGAAAGTATCTTACCATTTTAGAGAGTGAAAACCATATCTAATTACCTAAAAATTTTAAAGAGAGAAACAATCTCAAAATTTCTAGAGAAACTATCTCAAATTTTAAATTATCTTAATAATTTTGTGAGAGAAACTATATCAATTTTTATAGAGAGAAATTACCTGAAAATTTTTAGATATAGAAACTATCTCAAAAATTTTGGAGATAAAAATTTTCAACTATTTGAAATTTCAGAATTTTAGAGAGAAATTGTCTCATTTTTTTTAGAGAGATAAACTATATCAAATTTTAACTTTTTAAAAAGAGAAACTATCTCAAATGTTTTAGATAGAAAAACTATCTCAAAATTTCAAGTTTGTTATGTTCTCACTCTAAGTGCAATAGCAAACCAGGTTATACAAAAAATGATCCAAACAACAGATTTGCGCAACATGGGTACCATTCAAAGTCATCAAAACAAGTTCTGTTTGAGCAACCAGGTTTTAACATAATAAGGTTTTGATTCAAAACCTAAGCCAAACGAGCCCTAAAAAATCAATGTTTGCGGAGCTCATCTGCAGAAAGATGACAAATTTTAGAAGAAGAAGCATGCAAGTAATTCAAATTACTGTTGGCCCGTTGAGTTGTTTCTCTCTCTCACTTTCTTTCTTTCCTCTCTCCTCCTTACTCTGTTGGAACAAAGAAGCCTGCAAGTAATTCAAATTTTCATATTTTGCTAATAGAAAAGAATTTGATTTTTATATTAAAATTAAATTACAAGGAAGAATATATTTTTTGTATTTAATCTTTATATATATACATATAAAAGTCAAATATGCTCTTAAAATATCATCAGACATTTTTCAACTAATTGGGATCAGTTACACAATCCGCCATTCAGTTTTATTAAATGTCATACCATCAGTGAGATAATAAATCCTCATATCTTGAAATATGCTAAATGTAATATATATTTATGAGACCCAAAAATCGAAGACTCTGACGTGTCCTAGTTAATGGAGGCACAATAATGTGTAGTTTTCTTTAATATAATTAATGACCCAACTTGGAATTTTTTGAGTTTTTAGCAAGGTTCTCTAGATTGCGTAGACTCTCTGCAATATAGAACCAAGCCAAAGTAAATGTTGTTTCTCGGTTGTGGTTTGTACATCCAAACGAGGTCATTTGTCCATAACATATTCTAGCAAGATGGTGCTGAGAAATAGATTTTGAACTGTTTAAAACGTATTATTTACCGACCATTTTCTCTTGTTTAACCCAAAAGTTAGCATACGTAACCAAGCTTTTTCAAAACCTTCTTGTCGTCGTATATGCATAGGTGCTATCAATGTTTCCTACCAAGATCGCGCAAATGCCACAAGTCTCACTTAACTCTGGGGCACAATTGTTAAGTGGGAAAGAACTTTTTGTGAGCCAATGTACCAGAACTCGCCCCAGTCTCAGTACTCGGATATTGGCCGATGCGTGTTACTTAGGTGAGTTTGAGTAACTCACCTAAATCCAACTTGATAAAAAATATAAAAATAAAGACAAAAGAATTAGTATATATGATATGGGATTGCATACCACGAGTTATTCTTCATCATTAGATGTCAATGATATATCACAAAGTTCGAAAAACAAATTGAACTTTAAGACTAGTCAATGACATATTCACAGCCACCCAAATTAAAATCCAAAAGACATGAGTGATTGTGACGTCCTTGTACCAAAAATAAAGAGCCTCTTCAAATAGTTTTTTAAATAATATAAAAAGTGTAGTTTCTTGCAATCTTAAACAATCCAATTAAGAAGTCCCTCCAAATTTTATCATAACATATAATTTTGGTTTAAAAAATTCTTAATATTATCTTAAAATCTATTTTGTATCTAACTATAAAAATTTTAACTCCAAAAATTGTTAAAATCAAGTAAATCTATAAACATATGCACCTCTTGAAAATGGACCGTCTAGATAATCATTTGCAAGATGCATTATTTCTGAGACTCAAAATCTTTTGTTATATATATTTATACATCTCGATGTCGAAATGATCAATTAGAGAGTTATTCAACATTAAAACAACCTTTTCCAATGGATTTTTGAGGGGCATATATAATTCTACATTTTAAGGTTGCAACCTTATATAAACTTTTTCTTAATATCAATCCTCCTCTTCTTCAAATCAGAGTTAACTTCTTGGTTAGTTGTGCCATTTTTGCGTGCCTCTTCACCCAAGAGGTCTCAGGTTCGATCCCCAGGCCTCTTGTTTTCTGAACCCCTTAAAAAAGGCTAGGCTTTAAAAAAACAAAGTATTAGATCCGAAGCCTCAACATAATGGCAAGTAAACATGATTTGAAACGTTTTTGAGTCAAAATTGACATATTATTTTATATAATAAATAAAAAGGGAATTCGAAGCTCAACGTGATGGAAAGGAACCATCTACATTATCCAATAATGAAAATTAGCCACTTACCCAAAAAACAAAAAAAATTGAAAATTAACCCTATGCAAAACCGAGTAACTCGGCCGAGTCCCAGAACACTGTTGAGAACGTTCTTTCCAGCTGAGCTACCACTTTTCATGTTTATTTTACGACAAAAGCTTAGTGGAGCAGTTGGTAAAGTAATTTCCCAGTCTTTCTAAGGCTCCATAAATTTTTACAAGAAAGACGGCCTCCACCTCAATGTGAAACCACTTTTCGAGGCCTATGGAAAAGCTCTCATCCGAGAACAAACTTCTCCCATGACCCTGAAAAGCTCTTTCATAGAAACAATTTTCTTTTAGTGCTGATAATGAGCCGGGCAGCCTAGTAGATGTGGCCCTAAAAAACTAGGACCTGGGCAACAAGATGTGGCCCAAGGCCAAGTTAGGGCCAGGCAACCACTGCCCACGGCTAGGGACATACCAGGCCAAGGGCCTAGTTTGGAGCTTGACCCTTCTTTTTTTTTTTTTTTTTTTGCTATCGTTTTCTATTGAATCGTATTTGGCTCAGCTTGGCCCTGACAGGGCTAGTGCTGGGCTTGGGCCACGGCCCCTTTGGCCCAATCAGGTCTGTGCCAAGGTTGGGCCGGTCTAGGGCCAGGGTTGGGCCGGTCTAGGGCCAGGGTTGGGCCCGCCTAGGGCGGGGTTGGCTGGGCCCAGGCCATGCCAGCTCGATTCATTTTAGCATGAATAGACGCGTCTCAGCTAATGGCCCACAAAGAAACTAAAGCAAACCATCTAATGGCCTCCTTGCGTTCAGACCAATAAATTTTGTCCTTCTAACAAACAGAGCTAGAAAGAGAGAGTAGTGAAGGAAGAAAGTCAACAACCACAAACAAGACTAAACTCAGGCAACGTGCAGGTCTCTCACTCCACAGCTTTACAAGAACGCAACCAGGACCCATGATTGCACCACAGAGAACCAACCTTCTCCACACCAAAAACCCTAGTCCTCCTCCACCATCACCCAATCTTCAACCGGCATGGACACCATCCTCCATGTAGCCTGCACAACAGGTGACACCGCAACCATACTCGACCTTGCCAAGCACAACCCCCTCATCCTTCGCCAACAGACAGCGCCCTCCGCTGAGACCGTGCTGCACCTCGCAGCACACTTTGGCCATGCTGGCCTCATCAACACCCTCCTCACCCTTTGCCCTGACCTTGCAGCCAAGCCCAACCGCCAAGGTTTCTCCCCCCTTCACGTGGCTGCAGCCGCGGGTCATGAAGAAACTGTGGCCATCCTTCTGCGCACTGAGCCTGGCCTCTGCATAGCTCGTGACAGAGGTGGTCGTACACCTGTGCACTCTGCTGCAATTAACGGTCAGCTAGGTGTTCTGGGATTGATGGTGAATATTAATCAAGAGTGTTTGGGGATCTTAACAGATCAAGGGGAGACTGTGTTGCATGTCAGTGGGAAGGCGGGACAGCTCGAAGCGGTGAGGTGGTGTGTGCAGATGCTAGGGAGTAGCATCGTCAACCAGCCAGATAACAACGGAAATACGGTGTTACATCTTGCAACAGCTGTGAGAGACGTTCAGGCAAGCTCTGATGTCCCAAACTCAAAACTTTTATGCAAAATTTGGCTCAGTGAGTAGAAACTCGTACCAAAATGAAAAACTCGTACAAGTCAACTCAAATATCCACCAGGAGGGCGAGTGCTATATCAAACATTTGGAACGTGCAATGTTTCTTCATATATAATATACTCAGCTTAGTAAGACAAATGCAAATTAAAAGAAAAAAAAAAGACAAATACATGGTTTTTTCCAGGGTGGCAATACTCCATAGTTTACCGCTTATCTCGGCAAATTAACGCATTTTAGCAATGATCGAGTCAGCCACCAAGTTTAAGAGTTTTTGTATACTTGCTCGGCCAAAACCTTTAACACAATTTCCCCGATTTTCGGATCAAATTCTATTTGACCCTCAGCTGGTGCCTTTGCTGCTAGATGTGTGAGGTGTCTCGTACAAAATGCATGTGGGGATTGACCTCTATCATCCTATAGTCTTGGCTAAGTTGTAACTTGGGTTTATCTGAACCTGGTTAGGCATTAACCAAGGTTGAAGGACAGTTTACAGTAACCTTCAACGAATCTGCATGTCAGAACCTTATATATCAACCACTCTCTTTGCATAACAGCAACTAAAATAGACTCCAGAAAATAAATGATGTGCTTTATCTTATATAGCTCACTTTTGTTGAGCAGATAGTGCATTTCCTACTCAAAAACACCCCAGTCCAGGTGAATGCAACCAACCGCGATGGATTCACAGCCATCGACTTATTGGAGCTCGACTGGAACAACCCGCAAGACATGGAACTGGGGGACGTGCTAATGAAGACTGGGGCCCAAGTGGGTCGAGACATGCTGCCCTCCTCCTCGGTATTGCTCCCACTAAAGGACTCGCCACCTCTCGAGCTGCCCCCTTGGTGGGCTCCCACTCACTCCCCCACTTCAAAGACCACCCGAAGTGTCCAATCCATACCACATTCTCCCATGCATAGCTTTAGGTTTGAACATGAGAACCTCTCTCTACACATGCTGTCTAATACACCCGAGACACTCCTAAGCAGGAGATCAAAGTTTCTATTGCGACGCCACTCAGAGCACCTCACTGAGAGTCTGAGGAATGCTAGGAACACGATCACAGTTGTAGCAGTGCTAATCGCCACCGTCACATTCTCTGCAGCTATGAGCCCTCCAGGAGGTGTGTACCAAGATCATGAAGAAGCAGGAGAAGCCATCAAGGCACAAACACTGGCATTTAAGGTGTTTGTAGTATGTGATAGTGCAGCTCTCTTTGCATCTCTTGCCATCATCTTCATTTGGGCGAGTGTCGTAGCATTTCGAAATCGCCCTATGAGGACTTTGTTAGAAATCACACAGAGGTTGATGAGGGTGGCGATTGGGTTTATGTTGATTGGTTTCATGGCAGCCATGGCGGTGATAGTGCCCTTTGGTAAGGCCACTTTGTGGTTACCAGTGTCTTTAGGGTTGCTTGGTTTGGTGGGCTTGACCACAACTATTGTTGTGATGGTCCTCATAAAGTATCAAAGACGAAGTTCGAGCAAGGAAGAGAAAGCAGAGAATGAGGGACATGGAGAGCACGAGTTTTTGCCATCAAGCAGTGAGTTCATTGAGGATCATCGACAGGGATTCTATATATATGGCTTCTAGAATATTGACACCATACTGAATAGGGCTACTTCTGTATAAAGTAAAACTCCTTCGGAGCTCTACTTCACAAACATTTTAGCCTTGTAACAATACCAAGTATTTCTTGGATGTATCTTTTTTCTTTTTTTGATTGGTAGTTGTAAAACCATTAGTAACTTTTATAACTTAGTTCTATTAATTACAAAAGTACCTATGCTTTTGATTTATCTTATGCTCCAAAGCTAAACTATCCTCGATTTCCTGTCAGAATAAAGAGAAGTGAACATCCTTGGCTACTAAATCCTATATCATTTCCTTGATGACTCATCTCTCTGGTACCTGTAGATCAACTTGAGCCAAGTATCCCATAGAAAGAATGTTTTCCATGTGTGATTTTCTACCTTTCTTCATAGTTACTCATGCTTCATTCCAATAATTTCTAGTGGCAGGAAAGTTTAAGGAGCTGCACATCAGATTTTCTTCGATCCATTAAAATAAATCTCAAAGGTAGCATTTCCTTGACAATACTGGTAGCAGACAAAGAAAGAGGAAGAGAGGAAATTGATGCTCTTGAAAATAATGTAAAATAGCTCATCTTACGAATATACAGCTAGGAGATGCATAGAATGATCTTCGTATTGCTCTAAATTAATCTTCTTCAGAAATTTCTTATCCAAAATTTCCTTTTTATTTGATTAAACCTATGAAAAATCCATCAACATAGGTATCATTTCATGATTCAATGATGAGAAGAAACTGACAAGAATAATTTTAGATTCATTACAGCATTATCATATCCCAGGAGAAGTTAAAATCCCACTATAATTTTTCCCCATAGTAATAAGCAGTACCGACCATTAGTGCAACAGTGGCTCCTTGGACAACCACACGAGCTCTCATAAGTTTCTGACCCAACTGAGAATTCCCTTGCCTGAAACTGACCAAGCCTGCAGTAAGAACCCCTGCAGTTAAAAGGGCACCTGCGATAGAACATCACAGCATGAAAAGAACTCCAATAACACTAAATATGCCAGATGATAACATTATCCAGTGTGGGCCAAATTTAGAGAAGCGCTAGTCCATTATAGTGATAAATAGAACTAACTTTCAGTAAATTCAGAGAAGAAATAGAGCAGCAGCCATATAACGACACTGACAGAGAAAAGAATTGAGTTAAATGTCACTAATGTAGGCAGATTTACAGCAAGCATGAGCATTTTCCACTTAAGATTTCAGATGAGGTTTAAGGACACAGATTCTATAGGACTCCAATGGCTTTATAGACTCAGATGCTAGAGGTGGTTCTGACATGTTAATATATTCCATGGACAAAGGCTGATTCAAGATTCAACATTTGTTGGTCGCAGGCATATACATTGTAATTGAAAGACTCAAAACTCAAACCCAACAAAGGAAAACATACAAGAGCCCAGGAAGTCTAAAGCCTGAAATTTAAGAATTTGAAAAGAGAGTAAAATGCCTAAACATAGACAGGGGACAAGGGTGCTTTATAGATTCCCAAGAATGGAGGTAAGGAGAGATGCAAGATGAGCAACAATGCTTACACCAACATGGTAAAGCATAAATCAGAAAAGAAAACTAAGCCCATAAAAAAATATGGAAAATTTATTGAAAACGCAATGAGGTACAAAAATTTAAGAAGGCAAAGAATACCATAAATCTAAAAACCTACATCATGGGGGATGCTTCACATTAATGATAAAGTCTCAAATATTAATGCCAATTATGTCATTTGAAAACAGGATATTATTGCCATATTTTGTGGATTCTGTAAAATTATGCTACTCTCAATGACTAAGACAAAAAATAAAAAACTAAAATAAAATAAAATAAAATGGAAATTAACAAATTAGTGGCTTTGGTTATTGCACAGTTACATGCACTTGGACAAAGATTATGTAATCTATGATGTATATAAAATACTTAAAATGACAACAGGAAAGTGTTGAACAGAACCATTTAGTCTTTCTCCATGATCCAAGTGTGCAATGTATGACCCTTGTTTCTCCAACATTAAAAATTGTTTCTAGGAAATATAAATTAGCATTTTAAACTTTTTTAAATAGCCACTTTAATATAAATATTGAGTAAATTTCTCTCAAAAAAAAAAAAACATTCCCCTGAACAAAATCTGTTCCTAACAGTAGATCAACCTGATGGTCCTTCTGTATGCACTTTGATGTTTTACATGCATATACTTAGTTTAACTGAATGATAAGAAATACTTTAATATAAATATTTAGCAAATTTCTCTCAAACAAAAACAACACTCCCCTGGAGAAAATCTATTCCTAACAGTAGATCAACCTGATGGTCTTCTGTATGGATTTTGATGTTTTACATGCATACTTAGTTTAACTGAATGACAAGAAATCCAACTAACAATTATATAGAAACTCTGCCCGGCATATCAGTCTAGAAGGACTTCACTGATACAAAATGGATTTTGGACAAGCAGTGTAAAGTACCTTTTCAAAGTAACAGAGTTATATGTTTTAAACTCATTCCACTCCAATGTATGGAGCCCGCACCTTTGCTATCTCACCTTTGCCATGTTCATTTTGTTTGAAGAACTACAACAAAATAATTGTATTTATCCAAAAGAAACTAGAAGTTTTGTCAAATATTTTCCACATGGTGAAAAATTAATTTGAAAATTCATTGCAACTCTAAGGTTCGACATGAATGTGACTTTTTAGTGATTATAGTTGTTGGGTTTGAGAGCAGGGCCACAAGCAGAATCAGGATCAGGAGCGGGAGCAGGGGATCGTGAAACTCAAGAAGATCTCCATGGTTGGGAGCTTCGTCCGTACAATGCATACATTAGGGGTGAAGATCCCCAAATGTTAAGGATCGAGATCCCAACTTTTTGGGGATCTTGATCCTGACCTTTTGGGATCTAGGATTTTATATACTCTTTAAAGTAGGTATCTCTTTGTTTATAGCCATCCAGCAATGCAAATATATAGTTGTGTGGTTAACTGGCTATAAATAAAGAAAATCATCAGTTTGGTTATCGTCTTAGTCTTTAAGATTGAGATTGAGATCCCCAACAGTGGGAACGGGGATCCCTAACAGTAGGATAGGGATCCCAAAATTTAGAAATTGAGATCCCTTTCCCAAACGCAGGAATTAAATCTCAGAGTGGGATCGCCACCTATTTGGAAGATCCCGGTAACTATATTTCTACCAGTAAAACATACTCTTGATCAGTTTAATGCCCATAAATACAGGTAGGTTGAGTGAAATTAAAAACATTTACTTGAAGCTGCATGTCCCCAACTCTTCAAATAAATGTACCAAAATGTTTTAGGATGAGGTGCTGTGGCATAACTCTTTCCTTCATATTATCACGTGCATATCTTTTTTCCCATTAAAACTTACTTCTGCTGCTACTAGTACATTTCACGGACACTCCCCAAGAGAGAGAGGTTATATGCATTTTAATCAATGAGCATGTACTATTGTGCATTCTTGAAGTCACAATTAATAAGCAAGAATGTTTCTTCAAATAGCAATCACATCATCTCACTCTAAAGCTTACTTCCCTTCCAAATCAGGGGCAGTCTTAGGTGACCCAGATTTAGATGGAATACTACCAAGGCTTATGTTTGAATCAGGAGAGCATATCCAAATCAACCTTCTTCACAGTAATACCTCTGATTATTATACCCCACATTGAGCAAAAATAACTTGTCCTTATTTGAATTACTCTTACATGCAGTCCCAGCTAACTTGCCATTAATTAAGTAGGATATCACTAAGGTCTATGCTCAAGTCAAGGGAAAAACCACAAACCAAACTTCATAGTGACCCCATTGATCACTGTGATCCACTTCTACAGGAGGCACTCATATTTATCTTACTCTCGTAGGAAGATGCATCTGAACCCAAGGGATAATTCTATTTCTCCAACCAGAGCTGATTCATTTATGGTTGAGGCTTCACTGAAATTAGTATGTCCATTACTCTCAACAAATCCAATTTCCTGTCGAGAAGTTTAATTCTTACACATTTTTCTCAAACTCAGAGCACTTTACTGCTTCATTTACAGCAATTAAGGAGATATATTCCTTAAAATGACATTTGCTTTTCTGTGTTGGCAACAGACAAGAGGAACTCAGAACCCTGGAAAACGAATTCCACCTCAGAATTAATAAAGCAACCAAAGACGAAGAGACCCATGAGATGTAGACAAATTACAAAATCAAACAGAAGCAAGACAGAAGCATCAAAGGATGCAAGGCTAGACACGTAAGCAATGACTACCTACAGAAATGAGGGTTGATTTTCAAAGGCTTTGCAACATGTTGCCATTATGAAGAAACCATAATATGTCCTTTGCCACTCTTAATTAACCTCTCCTACAGCAGAAGCATCAAAAGATATAAGGTTAGATGGGTAACCAATGAAGCCATGCCTACCAACAGAAATAAGGGATTGATTTTCAAAGGCTTTTGAACCTGTTGCCATTATAAAGAGACCATAATATGTCCATGGCCACTCTTAATTAGCCTCTCCTACCAACGTCATGATGATCTAGATTCTAGATGAGGTGTACAAGATTCCACCACATGAGCTAGATTTTTCCACCTTTAAGAGCTTGGTATGTCAACTGAAGATGGCTACACATGGACTTGGGCAAGCTCCCAAGGCTTTGATTGCCAATGCACGCACTGTATGGAAGGGATGGCTTCAAGAAGGCTCTTATGATAACATGTTCACTAAGCCCCATAAGAAGGAACAATTATTCAGTTGGTGTGTGAATATGAAACGGACATCAGAAGGGATGACCATATGATTTCTCAAAAAAGGCAAAGACCATTTGAGGATTGGACCATAGTTACCAAGACCACCATTTGTGAATAGTAGTCCTGCTCAACTCATGTTTGGACAGATTAAGAGCTAAACTGCTACGAAGTTGTGACACCCATGTGCATGGAGTGTCATCCCTCAAACCCAGGATCCCTATCATAATTGAAATTCTTTTAGAGTTGAGGATACTGTGCTGGATATATATTTTACTTTTGAACCACGAGTGGCAACACTAGTTGACCTACTTTGGAAACCCAATTTTAAAAAATTACTGGTTTACCTTTTCCCTAAGCTACTTAATAAGAACTTTCATTACCATAGTGAAGAGTAAAACAATGATAAAAATATCTTATCTTCATCCTATTACTCTATGGATCTGGGAACCATAAATGCTCTGTCAAGCAATGCGACCATCTGCCATATCAAATATCTAGTTGTAATTTCATGGAAGCTTTAGAGAGGCAAGAAAGTGCGAGCAGGATCACCATGTGTGTGGCCATCAAATAATTGCTTAAGAAGTGTGAAATATATAATATTTATCTATTCATCATTTAATAAAAGAAATTAAATCTTAAACAATGCACTAATTTTTCACATCTTGGGTTTGATCTGGATTGGTTAACATCCAAATTTTACCAAAAAAGAAACAACCTTTCCAGTTTTCCATGAAACCTTTATATTACAATTGTACGATTTGATATCAAATAATATTGTACAATATCAGACTGAAGAACTGATTACCAATTCTATCATTCATTTACAGGAACTAAGAAGAGTATACCAGAATATCAACAGTGTCGATATATTCTACAAGAACATTAACTCTGTAACAAACATTGATGCTTGAAATTCTTAAGTTCTCATCCTAGGATGCATGATGCTCTTCCTTGTTCGTACTCTTTGCAAACATAAATATTCTACAAGGGCGACAATATTCATATTCACCAGATGTTGACGCTATTCCAAACTACTGATCCGAAATAATTTAATCCTACAACAAAAACTGATGTTTATAAGCTTTAAAATTCACTAAATCACCAATTGCTTGAGAATATTGAGAACATAAGCTTGTCAGTTAGTCTATACTCTATAGACTATGGACTGATTGTTTGATATGTTTTCCAACATTAAGGTAGAAATCAGTTAGTAATTCTAAGCTCAGTATCAATGAAGAATAATTTATATGCATTTCATATGATTGCATTATACTATATTGTATTCTACTGTAATTGCCTAATATATATTATTGCTATTCCAATAAGCTACTAGTTCATTGCATGACGCACATAGACTAATGGAACCCAATTCTAACTGTGGTAATCATGAGTTTTTTCTAATAAGTAACAAATTTGTCGAGAAAAATAGAGAAACAAGCAAGTAGAATAGCAAAGAAAAGGTCAATGGGGTCTCAAGGCAACAATGCAAAGACAAACTAAGAAACATATACAACACCCTCTCAACCCAATGCTTGGCTAAATTGTTCATCCTATCATCTGGCTCCCTAAGAACATTCATAAATGACAAATCATATCCGGTGCAACCATCAAAATCTATTGAAATCACCAAAGTAAATGCGCTTCATTGTGAGCCCACCGAACGACGCTAACACAATCACAATTCACGATCAACAATGACGGGTAGCCTCCACTACAATGGCACAAACTATACCCATCAGAAAAGTATAAGTCTCCTCGATTCTAGAATCACATGTCTGCATTAGATCGGAATATAACATCAAAATATTCCCATCATTGCCCATGATAGGACACTTGTAACCTACCGTACCTGGATAACCACAAGAACATCCATCATAATTAGGTTTGATTGAGCCCTTCACCTGCTTCAGCCACACCACCATGGTCCTGCTTCTAGAGAGACAGAGAATGACTAGGCCACCAATCACTCACCAAATTCGGCACAAACCCCCAGGAAGTACAAATAGATAGGAGCCCACATAATGGTTCAAAGTCCTTAATCCTCCCCCAGAGCACCCTCTCATCCAATCCCCAGCCCTTTGAATATGTGAATACTACATTCTTTTCCAAACATCACACAATATGGCAAGACTCAAAAGCTTCCAATGACTTTAAACCCCGGGGCAATGGTAAGAGCATCCAACCCCTCAGGAAAGTCTCTATCAACCCAAGCACTGCCATTCCTTCCTAAAGGATCACAACACATAGGACTAAATTGCAGTGGCATACCAGTGAATGAAAAAGTAAATGTCCCACGGACCATGACTCCTTCAGGCATGGCACGGACATATTTGGTAGCTTCCTGAAAGCCCAGCAGTTGTAAGTTTAAATGCCACTAAGAAATGTACTCCAGATAAGTTGTTCAATCGGAAGAATCTACAGTGGAACCTCTTCTTCTTGTACCAACTTTCCAATCAAGAGAGGAAAACCAGTGAAGTTAAAGTTTTAATTTGAGCCCACAATCCAACCAAATGTCTGGACAATAGGGGTTCCACAAGTCCTCGACACATCTCATATTGCAACCACAGAAGGATTTTGGGATAAAAAAAATACTTGCACCATCACATTACCAAGAACACCATTCCCCGCTACTGATAGGCACATACAGGCCCCATAGCAACTCGAAAATCAACTACACGAGCTCCCTAAGCCCTAAAGCATCAGGTTCCACACCATACCTCAGACCACTCTCACAAAGTAATCTCTCACTCAAGATCTACAACAACCCACAGCAAGCTCATGAACCTTTCAACAAGCAACCCGTTCCCACATTCCAAAATTTGTAACTCAGAGATATGGTTCTTCCACAGCAGATAAAACATAAAACAAGCTCAACCTACAATTTCATGTTTTTCTCCCACAATTTGTAATTTTCCCAGTTGGGTGCTGTATATTAGAAAAACGTGTTAATTTACCTTACATAAAAAAAGCAGAAGCTAACTTCTGAGGATTTTTACTCGCAATCATTACCAAAAAGAAAATCAAAAGACTCAAATATATTCATGGAAACTTGAATAGAAAATATGCAGAAGATTTTTGTACTATTTTATGAATTATTATTATTACACAAATTTAAAGCATTATCAGAAAAAAAAGCAGAGGGTAAAAGAGTGGGGGAATTACCGATTGGTACGAGGGGGTTTCTGACTCGCTTCTTCTGATCGCCAAACAAGTCTTCTGTTTCCAAATGGGGGATCCCAGTCTCGGCCGAAGAACCCATCTTTCAAATTTCACAGAGGTACTGCTACACCGCTACTCATTACTCTCTCTCTCTCTCCTTTTTCGTTTCCTTGGAGTCCAGTTTCTTGCTTTACCATTCGTTTCTGTGAAGAGAAGCGAAGATGGGCACCTGTGTGTTGTGTTTGAGGCCTCTCGGAAGGCCACACCTCGTCTTTTTCGAGACCTAAACCAAGTGGGTTTGGTCTTAGGTCTCGGCCAAAACAGAGGAGCATGGCCATTTCTGCCTTAAACGTCAAGGGGTGGTAATGGACCCGGACCTGACCTGGGACCCGAGAGGTCGATCCAATCGGGTTTTGGGTAGGGGTCCAAATATTTGACGCGGTGGATTGGGTTTGGGTTTAGGAGTCAAATACTTATTTGGGTTCGGGTCTTATTGGGTCCACATCCGAATCCGAGTATCTTAATATGTTTTTTGGTCTTAATATATAAAATATATTTAAATATAATTAAATACATAGATATTTTAATTTTTGGACTTGGTCCAAGGTCCAAGTTTGGGTCCCACACTATATTTTCGGGTTTATATTGATGTTCGAGGAATATGTTGTAAAATACACTATTTTTAATATTTACAATCTTTTGATTTTGCATAGTCATACATCTCGATGTCGAGATCATCAATCAAAGAGTTTTCAACATTAAAACTACCTTTTTCGATAGATTTTTTAGAGGCATCCATAATTCTACATTATAAAGTTGCATCTTTATATAAACTTTTTTCCTTTTATGATAGGTGAGCTTCATCCCCGATGACATAATAATTCAGTCTCCAGGTGCGCCCACTTCACCTTAATTTGAATTAATTCACCTATATCCAATGCCTCAATTGATGGGGGGTAATTATATAAGATTGGGTTCTATTATCTACAGTTGGTCCCCCATTGTTTTGAAAATGGGATTGAAGGATCAAAGTAGTAAATTACTGATTTGGATATCACTTCCTATTTTTTTAGGGGTTTTATTAAGGGATGGTGTATAATGAGACAATTTATCTTTGATACAAGATGGTTACAATTCTTTTCAACCATGTGATGTGAAATTTAATAGCTTGGATGTGTCATAAAGTTCGAGAAAAATTCTATTAAAATTTGAGCTTGATCAATAAAACAATTACAGCCGCCCAATTTGACATCCAATGGTCAAGATTAATGTGACCACATTGTATCAAAGATAAATAGTCTTATTCTATACTTTACTCTTTATTAAAAGGTGTGGTTCGTATAAGCCAAGGCTCTAAATAATCAAAGTAAAGTGTACCTTCCAATAATGTGGAGAAATGTGGTTTCAATACTGAAAATCTTGTGATAGTCTTAAAAATCTTTATCTTTAATTATAAAATTTAAAGATTACAAAATAGTGTAGATCGAGCAAATCTATAAAAACTTGAAAATCTTGAATATTGACTTCCAAAAATACGTTATAAGAAGCACTATTTCCAAAACTTGAAATCCAATTTTTTTTTTTCTCATGTTTATTCATCTTGATGAGGAGATGCTCAATTTGAGGATATTTGGGCATCAAAACAACACATTCTGATAAAATTTTTGAGGTGGGATCTAATTTGATTGTTTACAGCCTTCGCTCTGTATAAATTTTTTCTTTTATTAAATAAGAGAATAAAACCATGAGAATGGTGGGAACTTAGGCAGGCCTGCAAGTCTTAATGCCAATGCATCTGACTTAATGGTACATATCAGTGTTTAAAAGCCCAGCTCGGGTACCCGAACAAGGTGCTTGCGGAGTCCGAGTTGGTCGAGCCGATGCTAACTCAATCAATATTAGAAAATCAGAAAAACAAAAAGAAAGAAAAAATAGCCAAAAGATATGGAAAAATACAAATTGAAAATCATACTATAAGAGGTACAGATAAGAGAAGCATTTTAGAAAGAAAGGCGTGCCAAAATCAACCAAAAATCAATATAATTGTTAGGCCTTTATAGATCAATATGATAACAACATTTTGTGACAAATTTGAACTAATTTGATGAAAAAATTAGAGAAAAATCAAAGATTTCTTATTTCGGGTTTTTTTTTAAAATAATATATATACATATGAGTAATGATCCTATGAGACCCTCCTACACCTATATGTGTAGGACCCCAAATGATCACCATTAAATTTGACACAGATATCTAGAAAAATTATCACATTGGTGTGGGATTTGACTTTTCTAGAGATATTTGTCAAATTTAATGGTAGTCCTTTGAGATCCTATGTGGGAGGGTCTCACAAAGCCATATATATATATATATATATATATATATATATATATATATATATATATATATATATATATATATATATATATATATATATATATATATATATATATATATATATATATATATATATATATATATATAGAGAGAGAGAGAGAGAGAGAGTACCCCTATTTCTTTTTTTTCTTTTTTTTTGTTCTCTATTCAACAAATTGATGTTCGTCTTTGATGGAAGGCCTAAACACCATTAGTTGCAACAAGCTTCAAGTTCTTTGGTTAAGAATCGAAAGAATGGATAATTGAAAACACGATTTTTTATGAGGAACCTTGTCAAGATCTCAAATCGATCCAAATAAACTAGATAACAAATAAGGAGATGAATTGATTTCGGGAAAAAAATAGCATTAGATCAATTATTGTTCAAATTTTTAAACAAGAAAAAACAAAAAAAGAACCTCAAAACCCCATTTTAGTTTAACTTTTCACCAGATAAACTGCTATTTTCGCCAGAGTTGGAACGATAGTCGCCCTGGTACCTAGCAGATCAAAGTTAGCTCGAGGCCGGTGTTCGCAAAACCGGCCGATATAACCGCTAACCGGCCGGTTAGATCGGAACCGGCTAACACCAATTTTAATTTTGGCCGGTTTTGGTGGTCACCCATATTTAAAACGTTAAATAGTATACTACTTCAAACTTATATCAAATGCAGTAAAATGGTGTATTGGTCAGCGTTGGTGATCCCCCCCCCCCCCCCCCCCCCCAACCATATCCCATATGCCATTTATAGTACTAAAACCACTAACCATATGCAATTAAAAATAGATTGATTTCGTTGGTTCAAAAATATTTACTTGCCTAGTGACACCTACTAAACCATATGCCATTTATTACTAGACCCACTAACCATATGCAACTAAAAATAAGATTTAAGATTTCGTCGGTTCAAAAAATATTTACTCGCCTAAAATCCTCTTTGAATGAAGTCCTTTATTACTTGACACCCACTAGCCATATGCCATTTATTACTAGACCCACCAACCATATGCAATTAAAAATAAGAGCTTATATTATATATAACATAAAATTTTTTTCATTTTCTTTAAAAAAAACATATCATTGTCTTAAAAAAAATATTACTTTTTTAGAAAAAAAGATCAGAAAAGATCAGTTTCTTTAAAAGAAAATATCATTTTCTTTTTTAAAAAAAAGATCATTTTCTTTTAAATAAAGAGTTGGTCAAGTCGATTTTTTTAACACTATTTTAATATTATTTACATTATGATAAAAATTTAAAAATATTTTGGTCATTGATGCTCACTTTTATATTTTCCTATCTTTTCAAAAAAATTTGAAAATAGCTCTACGCACAAATCGACTCGTTAAAATCCTTTTTTTCATTAATTTTCAACTTCATTTGAGTGTGTTTTGTTTTAATCAAATTCTTTATATGCTTTTCATATTTTAGTAGACTTATTTTGTATCTTTTTTAGTTTTTAACATTTTTTTAGTCGTTCGGGGACTTGCCCGGTGAGAGCGGTTGAATCGGCCGGTTTACCGATTAGGCCGGTTAAATCGCTTCAAGGCCCATGTGCGATTAACCTTTCCGATTCGATTTTACAAACACTGCTCTAGACAATTCTCAGTTGGCAGCCCGAGGTAATTTTGAGTCAGCTCACCAACTTTTCAAACATCAGTATATATAAATGCATTTTGAGTTCTTCACGCTAGCAGCCTTAGCATTTGGATGCCGAGCAAGAATCACCCTGGTACGTACCAGTTCTGAGTCAGCTCGAGGTAGTTCTGAGTTAGCTCGCCAAAACATCGGTATAGGCATTTTGACCTCTTCATGCTAGCAGCCTTAGCATTTAGATGTCAATTTAGTACTTTCCTCACCAGGGGCAAATTGTTCATCTGTCATCCCCTTGGATTGCTCTGAAAGGAACCACTGTTTCAAAACTTGGTTCGGTGAGGTGGATCGTCGTTCCATGCATTTGCGTCTCATTATTCGTTCGGGAATGCAGACCAGTCCAAAACGATGATCCAAACAATACTTTAAAAATAAATAAAATAAAAAGTAAAATAGGGATTTACACGATACGGAGTAAGGGGAATCTAAAAAACCATTAGATAAATTTTTTTTATATATGAAAGATACAACAAAACGTCTATAGGCGAAAATAAATAGGGATTTCGCTTACCCTTTTCATCATTCAAAGTTCATCTCACGATTACGATTGTCTGGTAGTATTTCATTTTTTTTTTATAAATCGGAATGACCTGAAATTTGGAGCATATGTTCATAAAAAATAGGTGAATCTATGAAAAATATCAAAAAAATATTTTACATGAAAAAATTAACCAAAATACCCCCAAAACATTTTGAGGGTATTTTGGTCAATTTTATTTTTACAAATTATTTTGTTTATATTTTTATTAAGTGCACTTCACTAAGATGTATACACGCTCTAAATTTAAGGTCATTCTGATCTGTAAAAAAAATAAAAAATGAAACATTATCGAACAATCGTGACTGTATGATAAACTTTGGACGGTGATGAAATTAGGCAAAATCACTGTTCATCTTCGCCTATAGGCATTGAGAAGACTTTTCTTATATATATATATATATATATATATATATATATATATATATATATAGGAGTGAATTAAGTATGCCCACTAGCCGACTGCTACAGTAAACGCCAATGACCTAAATTGAATCTGGGCCAATCTGACGATCACGACTTCTTTTCGTGCTTGAATTTTAAATTTTTTTTTTGTAAATTCAAATCACTTGAAATTTTACGTATATATTATTCTCATCAAAGCACACCTAATAAAAATATAAAAAAATTATCCGCAAAAACAATTGACTAAAATACCTCCAAAACTTTACAAGGGTATTTTGGTCAATATTTTTCATGTAAAATTTTTTTTTATATTGTTTGAAGATTCACCTATTTTTTATATACACAAACTCCACTTTTCAAATCATTCTGATTTGTAAAAAAAAAAAAATTCAAACACTACTGGACATCCAGAATTGTCAAATTGGCCTATATTCATTAGCATTTACTATAGTAGTACGTCATTGGGCTAACAGGATTTTTTCCCTCTATATATATAGTAATGATCTTATGATACCCTCCGACACCCATGTATATAAGACCCCAAAGAATTACCATTAAATTTGACACATACCTCTAGAAAAGTTATCACATGAACATGGATGTGGGATTTGATTTTTCTACAGATTTGTGCCAAACTTAATGGTGATCCTTTGAAATCTTACAAACACATAGGTGTGATTACTCATATATATATATATATATATATATATATATATATATATATATATATATATATATATATATATATATATATATATATATATATATCATCCCAAAACCAATTCATCCTGATCAATTCCCCCCACTAATCAGTATTCCAAATCAGGAATTGCCTGGTTTTAAAACACTAAAAGAAAGAAGTCAAAACAAAATCAGCCATGAATACTAATAATCAATCATCTCTAGACTGATACCCTTCGTACTCATTTTGTATTAGAAGTTGGATATTTGTAAGCTTTTTAAATTAAGAAATTTATAATAATAATAATAATATTATATACATATATATATATATATATATATATATATATATATATATATATATTTTTTTTTTTTTTTTTTTTTTTTTTTTTTTTCTTTTTCTTCTTTTTTTTTTGAGAATACAAAAATAATTCTATATATTTAATGTTTTACACTTTAGTCCGGCTCTTTTAGAGAGAGAGAGAGAGAGAGAGAGGTGCGTGTGCTTCACATTGCAAGAGGGAGCCAACCCTTTTGTTTCCTACAATCAAAGCAACCCCTCGTACTTCAGGTTCACACAGCATTATAGGATCATCCACGGAAAACTGAATCTCATTCCCAGCAAACATTGCCAATGGTGTCAGTATCACTCTATTATCCACAAATCATGTCAGTATCACTCTATCATACACAAATCCCATCTCTTTTAGTCGCATAAAATACCTAATCCCTCGTTTATCGAACTCCCTGCAAAAAATGGAGGTCACAAACATTATTGTTCTTTAAATATCAAAACGGGTGGTGGTTTTAAGAGCATCATTGAATAAACACTAAGTTCCAAAAATAAAATATTCTCGAATTTAATGATTGATCCCAAATCATCTAATTTCACATCTAATGAATAAAAATGATTGTGACCTCGATATACAAAACATAAATAATCGCTTTTTATTTACATTATAAACATTATTAGTGTAGTCTTCTACATCGACTCCCCCGGGTGAATTTTTTTGGTCATCGTAGACAAAAATACCCCTCAAACTAATACAAAAGGCTTCAAGTGTAAACCGGTTTGACCCTTAAAGTGCAAGACCGACCTTGGCTCCAAGAAATTTCCCCTAGGCCAAACCGCCCTTAAATTTAAATTTTGTCAGAGGTACTTTGGTCTAAAATGATTTAAAAGTTCACTTGGGGAAAATCATAACAAAGTATATAATGTGAATAAAAAAGTATCAAGGGAGTCTATGGAAAAAAATTTCACGGTAGGGATTTATATAAATTTCCTATTTTTAAAAGTTTTTTTTTTTTTTTTTTTTATTTTTTTTTAAAAAGAACGAACTAGCTGCAAACGGAGCGAAAAGGACTTCTCTATCCATAATAACAATAGTAACCCCCAACTTTCATATTCGATGAATGTAATTACCACAGGCCCAAGGCAAAGGCAACACAAAATACATCGTCTCTATTGTGTATGACGATGTATCCAAAACTATGGCCAACAAAATAAGATCAAACTAGGCGATTCGGCATTGCATGGACAGTATTTAAAACCTGCCACAATAATGCATATTTTAGGATAATTTCTGCAAGATGGGTTTGTTATAACAGTAAGAACAAATGAGCTCCATTTTCATGGTTGTACAAAAATGATATCAAGGTTGGGAACTGAGCAGCTTGTGACAAGAAAGTAATCATTAAATATCGGATAAAGCAACGCCCCTTTGCAACAAAAACCTGAAAGATGGGGTGCAGGTGCTTCATGTCCGGAGATCATCAGACATGGCTGCAGGTATGCAGTGGGTTGTCAAGATGTCAACTGTTGCAGCCCTGGCTGTCTTTGTCTCGAGAACGACAATCTGAAAGTTTGGCAAAATGGAATATACCATCAGTTGAATGAATGAGAAAAACAGAGACGAGAATAACAAACAATGAAAACCCATGATAAAGAAAGAAACAATGAAGAAGACTATGGGCCCGTTTCAGACAAGTATAAGTAAAGGCAGCTTTATTCATGCAAGCCGTTCTATCCGGCTTTGGTGCCAAGCTGATAACTACATCAAATTGACCCTGATTGTATGTAAAACACGGATTATTGGGGATGGGCAAACTTAAAAAAACTGCTGTGCCAATGTTCCCAATGCGGGGTTTGGTATGGCAATTTACAAACCAAATCCAACCGGTCATAATGATACCTAAGAGAGAGAGTGAGAGAGAGAGATTAAGCATAGGAGACCTACAAGGGACAAGGGATCAACAAAGTATATATATCTAACATCTACAAATAACTTCCTTTGCAGGAGTTAGGATTTGAGCGTTCCCATGGATGTGGGTGTGTGTGTGGGAGGAGGAAGGGAGGGAGGGAGGGAGGGAAAGAGAGAGAGAGAGGGAGAGCATAAAAACATTAAACATAGGAGACCTACAAGGCAAAAGGATAGATAAGGGTAAATAAGCAACATCCACAAACAAATTTGTTTGAAGCAGTTGGGATTCAACTGTTCGTGTGTATTTTGTTACACAGAGAGAGAGAGAGAGAGAGAGAGAGAGAGAGAGACCTGTTGGTAATCCAAGTTGAATTGCAAAAACTCGCCCTCATAGTTCTCCACAAGGTTAGCCAGGTGCTTTAGATTTTTTATCGGTTGGCCATTAAATGCGAGAACCTGGGCTTACACAAATAAAAAGAGTTGCACAAAATGATCAGTAAAAAGAGGGAAGCCAAAGCCAAAACTTTACAGAAACCAACCTGAGTGTTGACAATATCTTCGTAACCTATGTTTATGTCAGCCACAAGGACCTGCAATATTCAATTGAGGAAAAGCTTTCAAATTCAAAGTCCTAAAAGAACTTGATAAAAGAGATCCCAAAATCCGCAGAGAAAATCACAGATGCAATGTAAGAGACCTGAGAAACCACCACCAGCTGTTCATCTTCTGTTTGTGACATTGAATGCAAGAGTTTGTCCAGCAGTTTGACAGGAGAGTCATAGTCATAA